>NC_142436.1:51940000-52252500 GCF_059453495.1 Arachis ipaensis | reverse complement strand
ACATACATTTATATATAAAAACATAATAATTAATTTGGTTTTTTTTTTTTTTTTTGCATACATAACATTTTTCTATTATACACATTAGAACGAGAATAAACAAGTTAAAGATAATTTGTTTATTCTAATTCTATCAACTTTTGTTGTTCTAAATATGCATATCTTTTTTATGTTAAAATCAATTATAGAGCCAATTTTGATCCTCTATTTTTTTTTTTTTTTTTGGTTTTGAATTTTGATCTTAATTAATATTGAGGCAGGTTTTTTGGTTGACTCTCTTTATATTGGGATTGATTGGGCCGATTTTCACTAACATTTCTTTTGGAAAAAATTGTATAAAGTGTTTTTAATTTATTTTGGGAAATGGCATTTAAAAAAGAATTTGGGGGGGAACAATTCTTAAACTTGTATCCTTAATGATCAAATTACAAATTCCCATTTATTCTGTGGTAAGTCTTTCTTCCACTCCCGAAACCACCTGTATGTTTTGTTTTTTACTCAGTCCTTACTCCTTACAGCTTCTACATTAAACCAATCCTCCATGTTAAGGCACTGGTTCCTTGCCAATCCCAATGAATATGATTTTCAATAGAACTTGATTTTGTAAAATGGATTAGCTAAGTTTAGGTGTTAAATGCAGAAAATTTGTATTGAAAAATTAAAAATATATAAAAAAATAAGATTTTTTTAATAGGTGTTCTAAAACTACTAGTCAAAGATATAATAAAAAGAAAAGTTTTATAGAAAACAAAATAAATATTAATAATTTATGTTTTAATTTAATAAAAAAATTACTTTCTCGATCAATATTCTCAGAGCACTCTTGAACTAAACCTATATAAGAAATTAAATTTTTAGATAATCTTGGACAATAATTTTAAGTCACTTATTAATAATTTTTTTTTTAAATTATACTAATTTTAGACAACCAAATCTTTTATATAGCTAAGTCTAATTAAATAATGATATATACATACTTTTTTCTTTTTTGATTGTTTTTTTTCTTTCTTTCTTTCTTTTTTCATTTAATTTTTCTCCTCTTCTTTTTTTTTCCTTCCTCCTCCTCTTCCTCCTTCATCGCGTATTCGTCGTCATCATCATCATTTTCTTCTTTTAATACTTTTTATTTTTATTTATCTTCTTTATTTGTTTATTTATTTGTGTTTTTTTTATGAAGAAAAAGAATAAAAAAACACAAAAAATAATGATAAAGAATTATATCAACATTTTTTATATAAAACACAAAAATACAATAAAAATTACACTGAAATTTGTTATATAAAATATTGAAATTTTACCATGATAAACACAGAATTTGAATTGATCTTACCACATTGTAAAATAGTTTGTTGTTTTGCATTTGGGAGTATACAATTCAATTTTAAAACAAATTTATTTAAATAAAATCTTCCATTTTAAAATAAAACATAGAAAGATATAGAAAAAATTTTGTATCAATAATAAAACATGAAAAAGAAGAAGAACATGTTGAGAGAAAAAAATATGAAAAAAAGGAGTAGAAGAAAAAGATATATTGGGAGAAATTTCGATGCTATTTTCAAAAAATTTCATTGTTATTTTTTTTAATAACTTTTAATTAGTTAAGAAATTTTATGCGTTACCGTTAAGAAATTTCGGTGTCAAAATTTAGAAATATTGTGTGTCAAGCTTAAAATGTTTTAATGCTATTTTTTTTATCAATTATGCATGTTAAGAGAATCATTAGAATCGAATTAGATCAATTAATATCATTTGTATTTATATAGCGTATCTGTATATTAAATGTAGGATTCTATACTTTTATTACTTTGATTCTACTAGCAACTATATATATCCCTTGTATATTGTACTTTTCCTCAATCTGAATAATACACAAAACACTCTCTTCTGAATAATTCTACAGGTTCTATCTCGACGCTCCTGCTCCTACCGTCATGCCTCCTCCTTCCACTCGTTCTTCCAGGATAAGAAATCTACCTCCTCATCTTCTTGATTATCATTGTATGAACCTAAGTCATTCAGAGAAGCCTCCACAAATCCAAATTGGCAACAAGCAATGCAGGAAGAAATACAAGCACTTGAAAAAGTACACACTTGAGATTTGGTTGATCCTCCTTCTAATCAGAAAGTTGTGGAAAGCAGATGGGTATACAAGATCAAGACTCGCTCTGATGGTTCTATTGACCGTTGTAAGACACGATTGGTTGCTCAGAATTGTACGTAAGAGTATGGTATTGACTATAAAGAGACTTTTTCTCCTGTTGCTCGTCTCATATCTATTCGAGCTCTTCTTGCCATTGCTGCGGTAAAAAAATGGTCTCTCAGTCAGATGGATGCGAAGAATGAATTTCTTAATGGAGATTTGAAAAAGCAGGTCTATATGAAACCCCCCCTCCGGGTTATCCTTGTCCTTCTAGCAAAGTTTGTCTCCTTCGCAAGGCACTCTATGGACTTAAGCAAGCTCCTCGTGAATGGTTTGACAAGTTCAGCACTACCATATGTAGTCTTGGTTTCACTTGCAGCCCGCATGAGAATGCTCTCTTCATTCGTAAAAGTGAACGTGGAGTTATTTTTCTACTTCTGTATGTTGATGACATGATCATTACTGGAGATGATGTTGATGGTATCTCTGATCTCAAGGCATCCCTTCAGCGTACTTTTGAGATGAAAGAGCTTAGTTCTCTCAGCTATTTTCTTGGTCTAGAAGTCATATCTACCGATGATGGCATCTATCTCTCTCAAGCTAAATATGCTTCAGATCTTTTTGCTTGAGCTGAAATTACAGATAGTCACACTGAGTCTACTCCTCTTGAGCCTAATGTTCGATTTACTCCTATGGATGGCACTGTTTTGGATAATCCTACTCTTTATCGACAGCTAGTTGGAGGACTCGTCTACTTAACTGTCACCCGACCAGACATCACCTATCCGATTCATGTTTTTAGCCAATTCTTGTCAGCTCCTCGTACTACTCACTATGCAGCAGTTCTTTGCATTCTTCGCTACATCAAAGGCACCCTATTTCATGGCCTTTATTTTTCTGCCCATTCATCTTTATCCTTTCAGGCGTACTCAGATGCTAATTGGAATGGTGATCCCACTAATCGTCATTCCACTACTGGTTATTGTTTGTTTCATGGTGACTCTCTCATTTCCTGGCGAGCTAAGAAGCAAACATTCACTGTTCGATCAAGCACAGAAGCTGAATACCATGCTCTCGCTGATACCACTATTGAAATTATCTCAATTCGTTGGCTTCTCGAAGACTTGGGTGCAACTCAGTCATTCCCAACTGATATTTTTTGTGACAACCGCAGTGCTATTCAGATTGCCCATAATGATGTATTTCATGAACGTACCAAACATATTGAGAATGATTGTCACTTTGTTCGGCAACGTATCCTTATTGGTATTGTTTGTCTCATCGTTGTTGGAACACTGGAATAGACTTTCTGATATCAATGTTTTGAAAATCGGTTCGAACTAGCCGGTAGGACTGGTAAAACCGGGAACCTAAAGCAAACACGGTTCGAATAGAAGACAAAATCGTAGGATTTGAAAACCGAAGTTCGGCCGCCAAACTGGCTGGAAACTGGTCGGTCTAACCGAACCGTAACCCAGCCGGTTCTTTAAATTTTCCCCAAACACCGCGTTTTGCATGCTGAAGGGCTAAAGGGAACCCTAGTCAGTAGTCATAGAGGCACACAGATCTCACCCCTCTCCTCTCTCGAGCCTCCACTCTCACGTTTCCAGTCTCCACTCTCACTCTCCGTTGAGCCACCGCCGCCGTCACAACATCTGTTGATTGTAATAATAATTATTGAAGCATGATTAATTCATTTAATTGTTGAAGCTGATTGCTAGTTATTAGAATATTTTTCAGAAACTGCTTGTAATGTTCTTCACATCAAAAGTGATTACTTGTTGGTTCTAAATTTTGCTGTTGATTGCTTGAAGCATAAATAATTATTGAAGCTGATTGCTGGTTATTAGAATATTTTTCAGACACTGTTTGAAATGTTCTTCACATCAAGAGTGATTAATTGTTTGTTCTAAACCTTGCTTTTGATTGCTTGAAGCATGATTAATTGTTGAAGCTGACTGCTTGAAGGGTGAAACATGATTAATTGTTGATAGATTTATTTTTTTCTTATCTCTGTATCCAGGAAATCATTCAGCTATCCTTTTTTCTCTCAACCCGATGGCCCAGTGATTAGAAATGGCTCCTTTAAATCGTCATTCTTATTTCCAGGGTATGAATGGGTTTCTATTCCTTTATAACTACCTACATTTGTATGTTTTCTTTTGTTGTCATATTGACTTTTGTTTATTGATAGTATAAAAGAAGAATTTTATCTGGGTCCACCACCGAAAGATAAGCTTTCCAAGGTATATTTGATAAACCCCTATTTTGTGGTTTACTTGTGGTTAATTTAGGGGATTTTATCAACTTATTCTCACATTTATTCAATAAAATAGCATGGTTTTGTGAATTGCTCCTAATTTGTGCTTAAGAGTAAAAACATGTTTTTTAGGCCTTAAAATTAGTAATTTTAATTCGCCTTAATTTCATTCGATGTCTTGATGTGTTTGTTGAGTGATTTCAGGTTCATAAGGCAAGTATTGGATGGAAGAAGTGAAGAGAAAAGCATGCAAAGTGGAGAATTCATGAAGAAATGAGCATTTGGAGAATTAAGGGCCACGCGTACGTGTGAGGAGGAATTTTGGCTAGTGACGTGCACGCGTCACCCACGCGCATGCGTGACGCTAATCACATGACCTCATTAAAGGGAATTCACTAGGGGCGATTTCTGAGCTTCCCAGGCCCAAATTCAACTCATTTCTAAGGGTATTTCAAGTTTGGACAAAGGGGAAGCACTTAATTGTATGATAGTATCATGTAGTTTAGTTTTCTAGAGAGAGAAGCTCCCTCTTCTCTCTAGAATTAGGGTTCTTAGGTCAATTGCATCTTAGATCTAGGCTTAATTTCTTGTTCTCATCTTGTTTTCTTTACAATTTCTTGTTTCTACATCCTTGCTTCCTTAGTTTTACTTATTATTCCCTTTATTTTGTTGCCTATTTTGATGTTGATGAACCCTTGTTGGATTTGGTTTTTATTTAATGCAATTTTATGTTTCCATGTCTCTTCTATGTTTATCTTCATTGTTATTGTTGATTTCTTGTTTGTGTTAGTTATGGATTTGGTTAATGCTTGTATTTTGTGATGTTTACTTTTATTGCACTCTAGGTATTTGTTAAAATATTTTCACTAGTTTTTGTGTAGTTTTCTTTACTCTTGGCCTAGGCTAAGGGGATTGAGTGACCTTGAGTCATTGGGTCTCATTGAATTGGTGATTTGAGAACCCTATGTGGTCAATTTGATAACCATTGACTCTAGCTTACTACTAAGTCAATTAGTAGCTAGGTTAGGACTTATGGATTGATGTTGATCAAGCATATTTGACGTACTTAATGCTTTGAGGTAGATATTGTACTTACTTCAAGCATAGAAGTAGACTTAATGAGTTGGTCCCTCATAATTGTCAATATATGGTTTGTAGACAAGGATGGTGATTTCAATTACCTATATCTAGTCAAGAGTTCTTTTCCCTTATTTTATTAGTTCTTGTCATTTACTTTCTTGCTTTTATATTTCCTTGCCAATTACAAATCAAACCCCCTTGTTCCTTCATAGCCAATAATTGATCACTTCATTGCAATTCCTTGTGAGACGACCCGAGATTTGAATACTTTGGTTAATTTTCATTAGGGTTTGTACATGTGACAACCAATCTTTTAAAATTTGATTTGAAGATCAATTGTCGCTTTGGACTATACTACCAACAGAATTATTTGTGTGAATTCCGAACCGGTATAAATCCTTTCATCAAATTTTCTCCTTTGTTAACTGGTTGGATATTGCCACTGATAATATATAATCCTGTTCGTAATATTTGTGCAGAATTCTACACAAGGTTCTGTATTGTTAGGGGCAATTTTGTATGGAAAACTGTCATTTTCTGAGGGGAGAATAAAAATCTAGAAAACCACCCTGCATCATATCAACTAATAATACACAAGGTTCTGTATTGTTAGTGATTAAATGTTTGTTCTAAACTCTGCTGCTGCTATTTTTTAATTTATGAGTATGCTATTTTTAAAATTTTGTTGATAGATTTATTGATTTCAGAGTTTAGGGTGATTCATGAAATTGAGAATTGGATTGTTGGTACTTCTCTATATGTATACTTGTTCTATGTCTTGGCACTGAGTCTCACAAATATTCTCAATTACTTACAGCTATGGTTTCCTTCTTGAATGACATTTTATTTTTCCAAAAGAAATTATAGAGGATTAGGGTTGTGGATTTTTAATTGAATGATGAGTGTAAAGCTGAAGATGATGATCACAAAAGTGCTTGAAAATATATATTTTAAGAGTTTTAAAAAACTTTTGAGTTTGTAAATTGATAAGATCATATAGTTTTGGTGTGTTTATTTATATTTTATTTATTATTTTATTATAAAACGAGTTTTCTGATTCAACCACGGTCAAATCGGGTAAACCTGTAAACCAGTAAACCAGTAACTAGAGAAGTTTGATTATCGGTTCGGTTTTCAGAACCTTGGCTGATATCTTCACGAAGGCTCATCATCCGAATCATTTTCGGACTCTGTTATCCAAACTCAAGATGGTATCCTTAGTTCCCACTTGAGTTTGAGGGGGGATGTTAAGAGAATCGTTAGAATCAAATTAGATCAATTAGTATCATTTGTATTTATATAGCATATCTATATATTAATTGTAGGATTCTATGCTTTTATTACTTTGATTCTACTAGTAGTTATACATACCCCTTGTACATTGTACTTTTTCTCAATCTGAATAATACAAAAAATACTTTCTTCAGATTTCTCTCTTATTTCTAACAATGCACAATTCAAAATTTTTCTCTTCTTTTTCTTCATCATCTTCATTATCGTCTTCTTTTTCTTCTTTACCTTCTGATTCTTGTTTCACCTTTTCATAATTTTTCTTATTTTTAACTTCTTGAGAAAAATAAAAATAGAAAAAAGACCAAAAAAAAAAGCTATCCCCCAAATTCTGATGGTGGGAACCAGAACTAAATGGCCCCTGAGGTGCAGGTGGGCCCCCCGGAGTCTCCTCCTCACTATCTCCCAATATGTCATTGGGCTTATCGTCCAAATCATCTTCCCGCATCGCATTTTCAACATGATCCGGCTCACCATCACCAAAAAGACCAATAATCAAACCAGGTGACCTAGCTGCTGGTGGTGGAACAAATCGAGGTGCAACCAACAGACAACCAGGTGCAATGACAGGCATCGAAGTAGAAGCACCCCCCACCGTCGTCAACTGAGGATTTGGCGCTGATGCCCTGGAACTGTCGGCACTGTCTTCCAACTTGGCGTACAACTCGTGTATTCTCACCTCCGAAAAACTCCGCCGACAATGAAACAAGACCTGCATGTCTCGTCCGACCCTATCACAAATGTTTCATACTGCACACCACTTGACACAACCGCAATTGAAATCTTGTAGAACACCTTCTTCACCCACTTGGCCCCACACAACCCTGCCTTCTGTAATATGCTCATCTTTAGATCTGACAAAGTATTTGTCGAACGGATAAAAACGCTCAGCGGTTCTTTGGCAGTAAACTTAACACCATGACTTTTACTTTTTTTTTTTTTATTTTACCAGAGCAATGGACTAGAACCAAAAAACTCTCCTCATTATCCATTTGTGAAAGTGTGAAAATGACTCTCTACAAATGCACTACTCCCTCTTGGCTAGTATATATAAGCGAACTATACTAAAGCATAAACCGCTGGACCCTTGTAGCGGTTTATGCACATTCGTAATTCACACACAAATCACGACACTCCTATCGCGGATTATGTGCATTTTGGCTTCCAACGTAAACCGCGAGATTCCTGTAGTGGTTTATGTTCATTTGTAAACTGTGAGTCTCCTGTCACGATTTACATAATTTATAAAAAATATGCATTTTGGTATCTGTTTTGCAAAATGTGTTCTGGTAAAATTAGAAGCCAAATAATTTATTTTGGTAAATTGTCCTTTTTTCAAATTCTATATATCTTATTTGCAGGGTAAACAAAATACGTTTATAATAATTTTTATAATTATTTATTTTAATAAATAAAATATTTATTTAAATAAAAAATCCACTAACCATGTTACCTCAAATTTCAAAATCACTTTGGGAATGAAATGAATTGGATGGAACATGTCCTTCGCAAAGGCCAAGTTAAATGGTATTTCATCAATTTAGTACTAGCAATTAGTTTACATCCCTAATAATAAGTCAACATTGCTTCGGTTAACAAATTCTGAATCACTGCAAATTCGACTAAATTTCTATAATGATTTCTGAAATTTATAATTTTTATTATTTTAATCTTGTAGATTTAAAATTTATTATAGATCGATTTTCTGAGCTATAATTTTAGGTATTATATTATTTTTTGATCTTTTTTAGTATTGAGTCAATAAATAGAATGTTAAGTTAATTCTAACTTGTCACACTAGACACAGAACTAAAATGACATCATTTTATTTTAGTGCTTAAACAAGACAAAAACGATGTTATAAATAGAGATAAAGCGATTTGTACATCATATACTCTTCTTCGACTTCTTATTTTTGTCTTATTTAAGCGCCAAAATTAAACGACACTGTGCAATCGTATGTTCAGTGTTCACTATGACAAGTCTGAAGTAGTTCAACACTTTATTTGCTGACTCAGTACTAGAAAGTATATCCAAGGACCAATATAGTGTCCAAAATTAGATCTCGAGAGCCAGTATAGTAAATTTTAGATTTGAAAGACTAAAATAATAAAAATCGTGAATCGGGATAATATTCAATTTGATTGCTAAACTTGCACTCGAACATCAATTTAGTCCCTAAAATTTTAATTGCCTATATTTAGTTCTCAAACTTTGCGAATGTGACTCATCTTAGTTCTGAAATATTTTTTTACGGATAGATATAAACAGAATGCTGACGTGGACAGTTGGGTACCACGTTAGACTCTGAAAATGACGTTTTTGTTTTGACACTTAAATAAGCAAAAAACATGGTAAGTAATGTTATTGAAATTTTTCCTCTCAAAACAAGTATTAATGTTGTTTTGAGTTATTTGAGCATCAAAATTAAAACGAGAACTTTTTTCTTATATTGTATGATTAAGTGTGAAATCCTCCATGATGAACCAAATTGTATTAAACACTGCTATGGCTATTTACAAAATGTCACTGACATTTTGTATTTTAATAATTAAAATAATATTTTCTTATTACAAAACGTGTGACATTTTATTCTTTCATAAGTAATTTTTTTTTTTAATTACAAAATGTTAATAACGTTTTGTGCTACCACTATAACCGTGTAAAAAATATTATTCAAATATTTTTATATTTTACATTACAATTATTCATATATAAAAATTTTAGCCCAAAATTACGGCATTCTATTAAAATTTGAGATGTGCTAAAAATTATCTTAAAAATTAGAAAAAAAGATAAATAAGTCTCCGACTTTTTGTCCTATGGACATTTTTGTTTTTGACCATTGAAAAATACTTTTAAATCCATAACCTTCACAAAACACTTGGACGGATCAGTCCCTGACGGAGGCATTTGAACGAATCAGTCCCTGACGGAGGCATTTGGACGAATGGACTGATCCGTCCAAGTTTTATGAAGGTCAGGAACTTAAAAGTATTTTTCAATGGTTAGGGACAAAAATGTCCGCAGAGCAAAAGGTCAGGGAGCTATTTGTCCTTTTCTCTAAAAATTAATATGAATTAACCTTACAAAATTTAAAAATTAAATAAAATTTACTAAAATATAAGATTAAATTGAGTCTTCCCTCAAATTTTATCTCTAAAAAAACTTTAATTAATATGTCAATACAATAAACAAAAGACCTTCATTTAACCATTACATATCACTCCAAAAATAGTTAATATCACAAGACTATTTAAATAAATAACACAAAAATAACACTAAACAACGGATTGCCAAGAGCTGGCCATCATATTATAAAATAAATCATAATCGTTAACAGTATAAAATCTTAGTATCTAAATTACAAAATGCTAACATAATATCTAACAAGAATTGGAATAAAAAGTGTTTAAAAAAAGTGTTTAAAATTGTTTAAAAAATTAGTTCTCAGACTGGTCGAAACCCCGATAATAATAAACAAACATACATACATTAACCCGCAATAAAAAAATAATAAAACAGAAATAATATTTAAGAAAAAAATAAAGGAAGAAAGAAAGGTAAATAATTTCCTTTCCATTTTTTTTTTTACAATCTGTAAATAATAAGAAAACAGGGCAACACGGCCCGCGAGTCGAACACTAACAAGTCACCGTTTTCCCCACTCACCGAGTCAAACCCAACTCGCTTCTCCAACCCCGAGTCAGCGATCCCGAGTTGCTTCGAGACCCGACCCGCAACTACCCGGCAAACGAGCATCGCCCTCCTTCCCTTGCCGCCGCCGGCGCTCTCGTGTGCACCACCGCTGCCGGAAAACGTGCAGATTGTCGAGCCCTTCCTCTCCGGAAACGACCAGACCGCGGCGGCGCCGTCCTCCGTGGGACCCAAGCATTGGAACCGCATAACCTCATTTCCGTCCGCCACGCACCGCGCATTCTCCTTCTCCCAGTTGCTCCCTTCCTCGCCCATCAAGCCTGCAGAACACGCCGCGGCCCGGGCCTTAACCCCCTCGCGAAACTCCTCGAACCGCGAAACCGTCCGGGCCCCGTTCTGGATCTTGAATATCACCTCCACACGGCCCGGGAACGGTTTTGGGCCCCAACTCGTGTGAAATATAATCTCCACTACGTTCCTCGAAGGATGCCCGTCGGGCAGCTCTGTCACGGGCCTTGCTGACGTGGCTGCAGTGCTCTGCGAGCGGTTCATGGAAGCCTTCGGGCCCAAAGCTGTGTCCAATTCGGGCTTGGTCGACGCCGGGTATCTCGAACTCGGATGCTTCTCAAGAAGACTATTCTTGTTTTTCCTTGACCTCGGCATGGGCTTTGGCATGGGCTTGGTCCTCGGCATGGGCTTTGGAATATCAACCATTTCTTTAATGGTCTGGAAGCTCCTCCTGCAGCTAGCGCTGGGTATCAAGATTTTGCTGGGGGTAGGATGGTAAACATCTTCAAATGCTCTTGACTTGCAATGCAACGATTTCACCCATCCACTTGCCATTACATTAAGTAATGTAATGCAATTGCACTGTTAGAAGCTGAAACGGTTCTTGGTTTTTTCCGTCACAAGAGAGTTTCCATGCTAAGGCCTAAGAGAGAAGAGAAGAGATAGTGGGGAAAGATACATTGGCCATGGCGCCACAATAAATGGGGATTTTATTAGGGTTTCCTTTTTCTTTCTTTCTTTCTTCTTTCTATTTTTTCTATTTTTTATTTTTTTTGTCACTCCGTATGCGTTACGAAATCAAGGTTATGCGTTTCTCAAGATATGGGAAGTGCCCGCGTGGATTCTGTCTCATTCTTTTATGACTCTGATCGGAAAAAGAAATCTTACATTAATTAGCAAAATTGAAACTCATCACACCAACAGCTTCAATTTCGTCCGCACGATTACTTTTTGGGCCTTTGTGCTTCTACACTTCTCACTTATTCTTACCTCATCTTACTCTGTCTTATTAACGTAATTAAGGTCATAAATATTTCAGTTATTGCTTGGATTTGTTTCGAATTCTAGACAAGTTATGTGATTTTCTCTTTATAAGCTTGGATTATTCCTAAAGGATATTCCCGTTTTAGACTCAAATGAAACATATGTTCAGTTATTCTATATGAAGGATTTTTTATATAACAATATGTCTAAAACTCAAAGACAACATAAAAATACGTATATTTGATATTTAGTGTTTTTATTTTTTCTATTGTAATATGTTTAGTTATTCTATTCTGAAACTTTTAATATTTTTATGATTAATTATTTTGCTAAAAATTGTGTAAAATAGTATGTATAAATATTAAATATATACAAATATATAATATATAATATTTAATATTTATAATGCATTTTTGTTAAGATAATAAATTATTGAATTAGATATTTTTCTTATGGTGACAATATATAACTAAAATGTTTCTACAAATAATATATACAAATTTAATACTACTATGATTTAATAATTATGGAGTAAGATGTAACACTCAAATAGTAAATGCCTTTTATATTAGCGGTTTTAAAATAGTACAGTATGCAAAACGTAGCCTTGTTATCAACCGCACTCTATCTTGAGGTTATGACTTTGGAGGAAACTCCAATCACCAATTAATTTTCCGCTAACATAATCCCATCAAAATTAACAATTTTTGACAAGTTAGGAGGAAATAAAAGAAGTAGCAACTACTATTAGGTCATTTTAATATGATTATATTATGGTGATTATAGTAATTATAGTGCTTTAAAATATACTGTTAAAATTAAAATAATATTTTTGTTATTATTAAACAACACTTTTTAAAAAATGTTACCTAAAAAGATATTAGCAAAATATGAAAAAATAACGTGTCTTTAATTTTAACGATCCTTATATAATTATCGTAATTATTGACTTACTGTAGAATAATCGTATTAGAATTTAATTATCTTGCTATTATTAGTTGAAATTTTGAATAACGTTTCAAGTAGGAGTAGTTGCTTAATTAGTAGTAGCCTTATACACGGAGTTTGGTACATACAAAAACTCGTGTAGAAATTTGAGGGACAACGTGGACAAACATTCTTTCACAATACCGTAAGATTGAATTATTTTCTTTCTTTAATTTGTGTTCTCATCTACTGTGAATAGTAATAATTAAGTACAATTTTGCTGTCCTTGCTGAGTTGCTATTTTGATTGAGTAATTTCTACTTCTCAATTCCAACATCATGGCACCACCCCCACTCTGCAAAGACATGTTATGAGACATTATAGACTCTGATGAGAAGTTAATAAGTGCTCTGATTAAGAGTTGGAATGACACATTATTGCAATTTAGTATGCAATGGTCCTTACCGGGTAGCTTATTTACAATGAGAATATGTTATTTGAATATTTAAATGTTTAGTATGAACTATTTTTATTTCAAATTATTCTAACACATCCGAGACTCTATATGTAAAGAAAACTTTTAATCAAAGATTTGTCCCAAAAGAGTAAAATCTTAATAAAGTCAACATTTTACATATTCAAAATGAAAAACTATAGATAACTAATTTTTAATTAGTCAACATTAGTTAATTTTAGAATTTAGATTTATAATTTATAATTTAGAATTAAGAATTTATAATTAAAATCTTAAATTTAAAATAAATAAATTACTTAAAAAAATTCACTAATATTAATTAAAAAATATTTCTTTAGTATTACTCATTCAAAATAAACATTTTCCTTTAATTGCTTAACCAATGCCTTTAGCTAATCCTAAGAAAACTCAGGTGTTAAAAATACATATCACAACAAAATTCAAAAAGACTTGTAGTAGTACAAAGGTTTAGATATTCAAAAATCATTGTCCTATCAAATGATGACATAAGGACAAAATCTAAGCCTTATAGCTGTTGAGTTGTGGGTGGCAGACTGTTATTACAGAAAAAGAAAAAGAAAAATATTCAAATAGGTAAGAGGATATTCATTTGAACTTTTTGGTGAAAAAAATGTGACAGGATATTCATTTGAACTCTTTAAGGAAAATAAAAATGTCTTTTTCTTCTCTCTTTTTTTTCCCATGAGATTTTTATATGAATCAGCACAATTTCAGTTGGTGAGTCAACAATCAAGTGAAGTCGTTTTCTAATAATGAAGGCTTTTTGGGCCAACCATGCTCTACCATCAAACAAACCTTTCCTTTGAAATGCTTGGTGGCATTGTCGAATCTTGAAATCAAAGCAATGAATCCACCATCAACCATTACTATTAAGCTGCAGGTTCTGCCTCGTCAGGTTGAAGTTTCAATGCAACAGTAATAACTGCGACACAGGAACGGGACCCTCAACACAGTAAAAGCTTTTCTTTCTTTTCTTTTTGACATTTTTACCGCGGAATAAAGTGACATAATCAAATGATCAAGAAATACATTTTATACCCGTAATGAAATTTTAACTTCAAATTTATTGGTTTAGAAATCGAATTATGACTCATCAAACCGCACCAACATAGTTCAGTATAGTTATTCTATTTATCTCTCCCTCCCTCACAATCTTGGACCTTCATTTTTCGTTTTAATATATATACCTGAAATGACATAGTTTTTTCATCTTCATCTAGAGATTTTCAGTTTGAGTCTCACTCCTAAATTAAAAAAAAAAATTATTATATTTTTATACAAAAATTTAAAAAAATAAAAAATAAATTATGTTTTTTATTTATATTTCTGTATTATTTGTATTAGAAAAGACAAGTAATTTAATAATTAAATATTTTTAAATATAATATATGTATTTATATTTTATTTATCAAACATAATTTTATATTTTTGTATTTTTATTTTAGTGTTTCATGCTTATAAATAAACTGCAGCCTATATTGCCCAGACAGATTGATTTGCTCATGTTGACGTTTGTGATCTTTGTGTTATGTTTTCTTGATCCTTTTAATTTTGGTAGAGTATTGTGTTGTACCTTTTGTGACTTCTGTGATCTTGTATTTGAGCTTTTTCACCTTATTTTTGGATTTTTTTTAATGAGAGTTTGAGCTATTGAGAAAAAAAATACCTTAACTTGACAACCCCTCTTGTTTTTTTTCTCATTCCTTAGCTTTGTTTTGAATATGAGAGTACTTCGAATAATAAGGTGATACTGCACATAAATACCTCAGTTTATTTGTTAATTTATAATTCTTCTTTGATAATTTTTCGTTATTAAATTACATGTTCACTATATGTTTGTAAAAAAAATTATATACATATAAAAAATTAATTATCCTATATTTATATATAAATACATATTATGTAATTTATTTTTAATTTTTAATTTATATTATAATATATATTTTATATAAATTATTAATTTAATGATTAATTTTTAATATATAAATAATATGATTTATTTGTCAAAAGGTGATAAAAGGAGGAGGAAAAGAGGGGTTGGGTTCCTATATGCATATTGCACGAGTAGTAGTAGTAGTACGTAGACAATCAACTACCATTTCTTTAAGCACCCAAAAAATTAAGGGAAAAAAAAAAATAAAAACGAAAAGAAAGAAAAGAAACACTACCCATATTGATGCCCTATTACTGATGACTCTGCCAAACGGATTTGAACGACCTATACGAGGACTAAGTAGTGAGCCATAAACTTAGTTGTTGCTTCAAGTTGCTATCTATCTTAATAATATATGCATCCAAAATCCTTTTTAGCAAATGTTTTAAGGAAAAGTCTAGGGGCCAGCAGTTTTGTTGAATTTTGGCCAGCATGTAGCCAGCAGAGAAATGTGAGTCATTGGATGAAATCTCACACCAATCTCACACCATTAAATCATCATTAATGGCTATTTAATGGCTACCAATCACAAAAATTGCTGGCCCCTAGCATTACTCATGTTTTAAATTGCACCTATTCCTCTTATGAAAAGTCTTGCAGCAAAAGTCAAAGGAGTACAAAAATTCCACCTGCCATTAATAATTCTTAATTAATCCACCTATATTTTAGGTGATATCCAATATATATTTTAAAAGAGATTATTAGAACCTACGGGTAAAAATTTATATTGTAATGATATATATACATATGAGTTAGAATGAATAAGTAACTCATAAATTGAATAAATTATCTAAAATAGTACTCAAAAGTTTATATTAGATACAAAAATAATTTGAACAGACACTAACGATAAATAAATTTTTAAAAAATCTAAAAATGCGATAAAAAATATTAAATATATATTTTAAAAAAAGATTTTATAAATTAGATTTTGATACAAATTTTTGTAAATAATATTAGAAAAATAAGATCTTTTTGCTTTTGAAATTTGGTAATTTTATGTTAAGTAATTTTTTATATTTTTTGTGAATGATAAAATTTTTTTAAAAAATAATGAAAAATTAAAAATCAAATTTTACTCTAAATTTTTTTAGGGGTATGTATGGTTTTGGTCCCAAAAGTTTAGCCCCAGAATCGAAACCGTCCCTCATCTAATTTTCGATTTAAAATCGTCCTTAACGTTTTTTTTCGTATTAAAATCGTCATTTTTAATAAAATTTTTTGTTTTATTCCTAAACTATCCCTATTCCTATTTTAATAATAAAAATTATAAAATAAAAAAAAAAAGAGAAAACGCATGTTGGGAGGAGGGGGAAGAAAACGCGTTTTGGAGGGGGGGTGTGGAAGAAAAGGGTATATGAAGGGGGAGGGGGAAGGGGGGAGGGGGACGGTGTCGGCGAGCCTCCGTCGTTGCCGCCGTGACCTCGTCGTCACCGCCACCTCCTCCAGAACTCTGATGATGATGACGATGAATGGGGAAGGGAGCCGCCGTCCCGCCGCCGCAGTCTCGTCGTCCCGCCGCTGCAGCCGCTGCCTCTCTCTTGTCCAGATCAACCGCGACCCTCTCCCCTCCTTCTCTTCTTTTCTGTCTCAGATCTCCTCGAACCAGAGCTCACCACCGGCGAGCCTCTCCTGCTTCACCACCACGCAGCAACGTGGAGTCTCCTCTGTTTCACCACCGCCAGCGAGCCTCCCTGCTTTCCCTCCCTCAGTCCCTGTTGCAGAAGAAATCAGAGCCACCACTACCTGTTACCCTCCCTCTAGCCCCTTGATTTGATTCTGGGTTAGTTTAGCTGGATTTTAATTTTCTGTTAGTTGATTTTAGGTTATTGAATTGCTAAAAGTTGCTGCTGAATTGTTGTTGTTATTGTTGAATTAGCTTAGGTTATTAAATTTCTGTTAATGGTTAATTGTATACAAGATCCATGGTTGTTGTTCTTCTGCATCTGGTTGTTGCTATTGAATTTGATGTTTGGTCTGGATTTTCCTAACCTGTTCTTGTTCTTGTTCTGAATTTTCCTAATCTGGATTTTGTTAACTGTATCTAAAATTTTGAAATTTTGAGTTTTGTTAATGGAAGAAGAATTTTTATTCTGAAATTGTTTTGAATCTGGAATTGAAGAATTTGTTAATGGAAGAAGAAAAACAATTCTCCTGAAAGAAGAAGAACAAGAAGAATGAAATGGTGGAAAAAAAGGGTATTTTTGTCATTTAGAAAAAAATTTATTAAAAAGGACGATTTAAAATGAAATGCAACATTAAGGACGATTTTAAATCGAAAATTACAAGAGGGACGATTTCGATTCTGACAAAAAACTTTTGGGACCAAAACCATAATTACCCCATTTTTTTATGCACCTTCTAAATATTTAGTCAAATGTTGCCGACAAAATTCGGATCAAATAGATAAGTCGTCTGCTAAATACGAAAGTTTTTTGTCATCACTTATAAAAAGTATAATATTTATTGATTATTTTTGTTGCATTTTTAAATATTCAAGGACTATTTTGTAGATAACTTTTTTTAAAGATCATTTTGTCAAAATATCTGAATACTTTTGGTACCAAATTATTAGTTAACTCATTTTTTATAATATATATATTTTTTATAAATCTAAATATTAGATAAGATTGAGCAAATAACATATAATGAAGATATATCATCTATACCAAATTTAATTTACTGAAATCAAATGGCAATAATAGAAGGATAAAATGGTACACGAACGTTCATGTCATTGATCAAAAAAATTTTAAAAGATACTAACGACAAAAAGGTTCTCGAAAAATTTAAAAATACGATAAAAAGAATTAGATATTAAATGTATATTCTAAAGAAAGACTTTAGAAATTAGATTTTGATACAATTTTTTATAATTATATTAAAAAAAAGATATTTTCATCCTCAAAAATTGGTAATTTTATGTCAAATAAATCTTTTATTTCTTTTAGTGTGAATGACCACATTTTTTAAAAAATAAAAAAAATCTAGAGATAAAAATTTTACTTTAAATTTTTTATGCACCTTCTAAATATTTATTTAAATATAGTCACAAAAATTCGGATCAAATGAATAAGTTGTTTGCTAAATACAAATTTTTTTGTCATTTACAACAAATATATATAATACTTATTAATTATTTTTATCGCATTCTCAAATCAGTCAGAAGTTATTTTGTCGATAACATTTTTTAAAGTTTTTTGTTAGCAACTTAAATTTTTGGTAACAAATTAATAATTAACCCTAATCAAAAGAACTCTTTGTTTTTCTATATTTTTAACAAATATTTTATATTGTTTTTTAAATATATAAAATTACACAAATAATTTTTGGATTGAGATAAAAGTTTTTAGAAATAACTTTTAATATATAAAAACTTAATTAAATAATAAATTTTTACAAAAAAACTTATCTAATATGTATTCTAAGGATACATAATAAACTTATCATTAATAAAAAAATTTAAATATTTTTATTTAATAAATATAAAATAAATATATTAAAAACTTAAATTTTTTATATTTTTAATAAAAATTTATTTATTTTTTAATTCTAATATATTTTTTAGAACATATGATAGATAAACTCATATATATGCCAATGAGTTATAGCTCAAATGGCATAGTCTCTTCATACTCATTTAAGAGGTTGCGGGTTCGAGTCTTCTATCTTTGGTAAAAAAAAAAAAAAGAAAAAAAAAAACTCATATATATAGGGTGTGTTTGGAAAACTCGTTGGAAGGGAAGAAGTACACTTCTTGAAAGCTTCAACTTTTGGTTTGGCAAAATTTTTTTCCATGAACGCAGAAGTGATTCTGCTGCCAAAACCAACGTTTACAAGAAGCAACTATTTTTAGCTTCTGCGTTTTCCTAACGAGCTTTTTAGCCATGATACTAACCATTTATTTATCTTTTACCAACTTTATCCTTCATGTATGTTATTATATTATTTATAAAATTCTTGTTATTTCTATTTATATGAGATCTATTTTTTTATTATTTATTTTTTTTATTTTTTTTCAACTGTTTGTTTGATATTATACACTTTTATAATTGTGATTTTTGTGTATTATGTTTGTTATTATCTTTTTATAATATGATTTATTGATTCTATTAGGTAAAGTAAATTAAACAAAAAATTAACTGTAAATAATAATAATAATAATAATAATAATAATAATAATAATAATAATAATAATAATAATAATAAATTATAGCATACTAAAAAAAGAGTACTAAAAATACTAAAAATATACTATATAAAAAGATCATCAAGAATTTTCAGATTTGTTTCAATTACTATAAAGTAAATATTTAATTTTTTTATTATTTTTAGTACTCTCTTTTATAATTGTAATTCTCATATACTATGTTTTAGTGTATTTTTTTATAATATAGATTATGATTCTATTAAAAAAAATTAAATAAAAAATTAATCATAGATAATAATAAAATCATAAACGTTGGATTCCAAATTAATATTAAGAATAAGATTATTGAGAGTATTAGAATAAGAATACGATGTAAAAAAATATTAAGATAACATTCTTAGTTAATACTTAAAAAAATGTAACATATTTGATTAAATATTCTTTTATATATTTATAAAATTTATATTGTTTTATTTTTATTTAAAAATATATTTTATTTATTTTTATATATTATTTTTATTTTAATAAGTAAATATTAATTTTATTATAAAATTAACTAATAAGATTTATTTAAATATCTAAATTAAAATTATAGGATAATATAAAAAAATTATTTAATTTGAGGTCTATTTTAATAATTTTTTATCTAAAAGTGATTTTGAATGGTACAAGCCAAACAACATTTATTTTATTATAATCAATTTTGATACAAAAATTACCAAACATAAATCACTTTAATACAAATTTACTTTTTATCAAAATCAAGTTTGTAAAATCAATTTTATACAAACTTTCATTTACAAACTGTAATTCAAACACACACAATCTTCATGGGCTCATGGGAATTTGAAGTGGAACAGCTAGGATGCGGAATAGAAGAATATAAAGAGAATGGAAACTGGCACAAACTAGCTAGCAAGGATAATGAAAAGTTGAAAAAACAAAAAACCACTAAATGTTAGTTAACTAGTAAACGACAGGTTTTTTTTTCCACTTTGGTTATTTTAAATATTTGTTTATTAACAGTGAATGGCAATTGCATACACTGTTTGATTTGTTTATAACTATATACATATGGGGCCTGCAGAGGCTAGTCTAGGAACATCTTGGAGTTTGGGAATGTTATAGGGACAATGTCTTTTAGCAGTCAAGGTCCATTAGAAGCAGACAACTTCATTGAGATAAACAAATCTCTCTTATAAATTTATAATTATATGCGCTTCAATAATGATGACATGCCAATTATCAAAGACCAAATGGTCCAAAAAGATGTGGATTAGTGCTCATTTCATGCAATTAATTTAATTCGGAGCCCAAGTGGGAATAGATAGATTCAAATTGAATAATAATACTATTAGTAACACTATCCATGTGAAATTATTGTTTTAGGTTTAGAATTTTATATTTGAATTATAGGAATAAAATAGGTTTAGTTGGAGACTATTACTCTATTTAACTAAGGTAAAGTGTATATTTTTTAATATCAGGAACTAAAATAATATAAAAAAAAATAATTTTTAATCATTAATATTTTAATTAAGTTTTAATTTCATTTATAATATTTAAAATATTTTTATTTAAAATATTTTATTTCATTCTATTTTTGTCTTCTATTTAAAATTAATTTTTTAAAAAAATATTTTTCTTCTATTATTATCTTCTTCCTTCTCTTATTTTTTTACTATTTTTATTTTCAAATTATTATCGTCACTATGACTACTACAGTTACGATTTTAGCCATTATTTAGAATAAAATCATAATAGGAAAAGATATTTTTGGAAGCAAAAAAATATTAATTTTGATGGAGGACTAAAATAAGACGAAAAAAGATGTTTAAAATAAAAATAGGATGTTCGTTTCAAATATTAGAGCGACAAAATTAGGACTTAAATCAAATTATTAGGGATTTAAAAATATTTTATTTAAAATACTCCTAACATTTAATTTCATTCAATTTCGTCCTTAATATTTAAAATAATAAGCTTCGATTTTATTCTTAATATTAATTTTTTGATAGCCAACTGTTACTCAACATTTTTTTTTGAATTTTACCCTTAAATATTTCTTTCATTCTCAATTTCAATCCTAATTCTAACCTTAAATCAATTTCAATCTTAACCTTGAATCTCCACTACCCTTCACCACTACGGCAACTATCAGTATCCCTCTCCTCTGTAACATCCTAACTACCAAAGTTAACGCTTCCGGCTGCGCGACTCTGATAGTTCAGACATTACGACGACTTCTATATTATTTAATACTAAAATATGAGCCTGTTTAAA
Source organism: Arachis ipaensis (assembly GCF_059453495.1). Lineage (NCBI taxonomy): Eukaryota > Viridiplantae > Streptophyta > Magnoliopsida > Fabales > Fabaceae > Arachis > Arachis ipaensis. Next base: position 52,231,009 of record NC_142436.1, on the reverse strand, counting down.
ACTTTAAACCGTAATACCGCTCCCAAAAATACTTTCGTTCGATAACGTACATCCATAAATACCATTTAACTTACAAAAACTCATAAAGAGTACATCCATATATATATACATACATATATATAAGTAATATTACAAACATAATCCAATACAATTCCTATCCCTCTTACAGATTATATCAAGATAAAGGCGAGGGTACAATAGACCATAACTAAAACAATACAGAGCATCACAACAACAATTAAATAAGCTCTTCGTAACTTCTGCGCCCATATCTTGAAAGGGGAAAAATGTAGGGGGGGTGAGAACATCATCCTCGAAAGGGTTCTCAGTAGAGGGTTTTTTGGGAATTACTGTAATAGGATACGTGAAGATAAACCGTACCAGTGATTAATAACCGTCTTATGCCTCTTTTCAAAAATAACAGTTTACAATAAAAGTAAAGTCGGAAATCTTTTCTGAAAAAGGAACCATTCAATTCTCAAAAACTCAAAAGCCCTTCAAAACAGTTTATCTATGTTGAACCAAAATAGCCTTTCATATTTTATTCCAAACCAGAAACACAACCGAAATCAACCGTCGGTTCATCTCATTCCAACCATGGCCCTAGGCCCAAACAATTCAACCATCAACCAATCACCACAGTCTAACAGAGTCCCAGTAGCAAACACAAATAGGAAGATGCAAGCACAAACAAGCAGTTATTGCAAGTAGAACAATTAGCAATTAATCACATAGGCACACCAAGTATAATATGCACACCCAAACAATGTCACATAGATGCATATGATGCATGCCTGTCCCTAGTGGCTGATGATATCATCTGTCGGTTATAGAGCCAACCCGACAAGTCCTGGTAGCTAACCATTGGACTGTCCCTCTGTCGCGCATCCCCAACTCGAGTTATACTCAATATAAACTTGATCATAATCATGATCCATATCCAACACCCTCACTGGTGTATATTCACGGGGGCGAGCTCATCCGGGCTTTCACAGTGCCCGGCCACACTTACGACATAGGGTCAAAAGAGCTTCGAGTCTCAACCTGGAGCACGTGGTGGCTAGCCACTGCTTTCTCCCAGGGAAACTCTTATCTCCGATAGTGGAAGTGCAACATTCACATTTATCAATGATTCAGCATAAACATGCATTCAATCTCATCCATGGATCAACATCCATCTCAGCCATCCGGCTCACGGTTCATTCCAAAACCAGCCAATATTCATATCGTACACAGCCATTCTGGCTCACGGTTCAATCCAGAACCAATCAATATGTATAATCATACACAGCCATTCCGGCTCTCAACAAAACAGCATTTCCACATTCAAAATCAACAAATTCATGAAATCGGCATTTAAGCCATAAATAATTTTCTCAATTCATTTCACTTTGAAATCAAGTTTCAACTCTTTTCAGCCTTGGCTTTAAAGATCTCATTTCTCAAATTATCTCAGGCTCATATGCCACTTTTACTCAAGGAAAATTCCCTTTTTAAAACAAGCCACTCTCGGCTTCCTCTTTCCAAAACTTCCAAAACCATGGAAAGTTAAAGATTCCTTTTGAAACATTCAAAATCACCCATCCAACAATGGGATTTTTGTAACAAAAGTTTCTCGGCAGAGTCCCAAGTCCTTAGGGGAGAATAGCATAACTCATTTCGCCAAATTCATTTAAAATCATTAAAACCTTGGCTTTCCGATTTGAGTAATAAAATAAGATCTAAGCCAAACCGAGTCACGTAATCATTTATTTCCTTCAAAGCCGTTTCTTTTACTTAGGCAAAACCAGCTTCAACCCCCATGACAAATTCTAAAGCGTTTCAACTGTTCAAAATTGTTTGTCTTGCAAAAGTTCAGGATTCAAAGAGTACTTAAAACCTTTCTCAAAATATTTCAAAATGAAACTTGTCAATAGACATTTAGGTTCTTTCAAAGTCATTGAAACTCCTCTAATTGAAACCCTCAAGTCAAATTCAAAGGCATTACCCTTGTCACATTTAAAACAGCTTTAAAACATAAGTTTCACCTAATTAACTTTCTCCTGAAAGAGATACAATGCCTTTCTTACGAAGCAAGACTAAATCACAATTTCCTCTTTAATAATTCATTTCAAAAGCATGAATCATCCTTTTCTTGTTAATTCAATTAAAATAGCAGAAGTCTTTAACTCATCATTTTTCCAAACAACATTTTAATAAAGACTCGGATTTTATAGAAATTCCGGCAACATCTCCCCTAAAACTTGGACTTTGCCACCCGGTTCGGGTCCCAACAAAACCATTCCACAATCCTTTTCAACAACCCAAAGTCAAAAAAATCAGTTCAAGGCAAGCCCAAATCCAACAGTCATCTCAATTCCATATTTTAAGGAAACCGTTTCAAAAATCAAATCGTTATCAGCCGAATAAACTCATTTCCAAAGCTTTAAAGAAACGGTTCAGTAACAATCATTTATCAAAAACCAGATCATTTAAAGCAAGCCAGGCTGAATTCGAGAGTGTATTCTATTTTTCACATCATCAAAATAATTGACTCAATTCAAACCAATCTTCAATGGATTAAACTCAGATTTCAAATCTTTTAAAGAATCAACTTCAAAACATTATATTTCACAAAGCCGCACAACAATTCAACCAAACCAACATCCATAATCACTCGAGTCAATCAAATAACACATAAGGCAGATACCATCACCAAATACACAATATCTCACAACAGTATCCATATGTAATAATTCCAATATATAAGAATATAGTTTTTGGAAAGCGCCCCTACCTCAAAACGCAATTCCATAACCCAAACGCCTCACAGAGTCCTTTCCGCCTCAACCCGAACTGGCGGCAACCAAAACCTCAGCTCCCAGCCACTTTTGCAATAACCATAGCAACTCTAGTTGCAACATATAATAATCAGGACTCGATCCCACGTTACCAAAACTCATATTCATTAACCGACACAACCGAAAACTAACGCGAGACTTTTCGAAACATAATTTCTTACCAGAATAACAACACGAAGCAGCTGCAATTTTGAACTGGCCCGGCAACAGCTCTGGCGGCGGCCAGAAGCTCTGGTAGATCAACTATAAAGACTGCGCAGCATTAAAACCTTCTCGAAATGCAAAAAGGCAGAAACTTCAAATAAAACCCTTACCGGCAGAAGTAGCCAGAACCTCTGGCGGTGGTTCCGATGGCCTTAGAACTCCGGCAGCGGCGCTGTCAGACTCCGATGGTGTTTCAGGGCAGCTCTGGTGGCAGAAAGGATTTTCCGGCGACCATACACAGCAGACCCCCAACCATAGCAGCAACTAGGAGACCGGCGGCCATGGCGGCAAACTCTGACAGCACGGCAGCAAGGGCGGTGGAACCACCCACGGCGACGGGGATACCCTTAACCACAACCGTGGCAGCAGCGGCGATGGAAGGGCAGCGTTTCTTCCTCGCGACTCATCCCTTTCCCTCTTCTCTGTTCGCAGCTTCAACGGCGGCGGCAAGGGACGGGTTCGACGGCGGCAACGAGACGGGCTGGTCGGCGACGAGGAGGACGGCGGCCCTACGCTCGGCGATGGTGGCAAGCGGCGATGGCTTCCCCACAGTGACTCCCTTTCGCGCATCTCCTCTCTTCCTGTGCGCGAGCTCAGCGGCGGTGAGACAGAGAGGCGCGGCGCTCTTCCCCCTTCTCGGTCAGACGACGACATGGTGGTGGTGCAACCCAGTACATCGGCGCGACTTGTTCCCCTTCCCTTCCCCTTCTCCGCGACCAACAGTGCTTCGTGGGTGTGTGTGTTGTGTTTTCTGATTTCCCCGTTCCTGATTCCCGTTCTTCTTTTCCCTCTGGTTTAAAGAACCATGCGTGTGTGCTTAGTTAGGGTAGGGCTGCGCAGCAAAGACAGTAAAGAAGAGGGTTTGAGGCTACGTAGCATGAAGAGAGAATAGAGGGAAGGGTATGCCAAATTAGGGTAAGGGGCAATATAGTAATTTTGCATAAAATTGGGGATACTATAGTAATTGAAACCCAAATTAGATCCAACACTAATTGTATATAGAAAATACAATTTGCTCATCAATTTTTACAAATTATTTTCAATAAAATGCTCAAGTCAAATAATTAGAAATAATATACTTAATTTTTTTATTTTCCAAAATAGCAGTATTAATATTTAAAATATTACTTATCCAATCCAAATCATATAAAAATCCTTATTATTTTATAACTATCAACTTTATAATTCAAATATAGAAAATAATCCAATAATTGTAAAATTGTATAATAATCATAACTCGTCTCAAATTCAATAAATCAAAACTTGCTTTAATTTTCTTTAATAAAAATGATTTCCGAAATCAAGGCCATAGATAACTATATGATTTGAGACTTGATCATAATAAGACTTTTCAAAGATTCTGGGTCTTACATTCTACCCACCTTATAAAAATTATCGCCCTCGAAAATTGATACAAAACGAAAGAAAATTCATAACAGTTCACCCTTGAACACATTTGAGGAAGAAGCAAAAATATCTCAAAATATCAACATATATACGGTTTTCAAATACTCTGATTGCCATAAGCATAAGGATGTAAAGGTAAGAGTGTGCTTGCAAAGCAAACGTTACAAGATAGGCTCAATGCAAAAGATGACATGATTCAAACATGCGATAGTAAAGCAAGGCATCGAAGGCCATAAAACATTATGGGGTTAAAACGACGTGCTCAACATTTGCACACTAATCTCATATCAACCTCAAAGCTTCAACTTCCCAACTCCATCAAGCACTTTACAATCCCCATATCCGGTCAAAAGCCTAACGACCTGCAAACCCGTTCGCAAGGAACAAAACACCCACAACTCTTAACGTTGCACACCTACCACTTCAACTCTCGTATGCACACATCACGTCTTAAAGAACTAACGCATCGCGTTACTATATCTACAGATTGCACGTGATATCAAAACAATTCTCGAGCCTACTCAGAAGGATACAAGATCTTAGAAAGGAGAGACACATGTCAAGGACAATACTCATAGATTTGAAAGAATATATCCAATTCCAGATAAACAAGGATGCTCAAGCAAAGAAGTTTACTAGAAATAAATTAATTGACAACTTTAGAGATAACCCTTGGATCAAAGGAATTCAATAGGATCAATAAGCAGAAAATCAGCGCATTAGTTTGAAACAATTTCACACTGAGTCGAAGAAGTATGAGGTTTACAGAAAAGAATATCTCAGACCCAAGACAAAGCTCACGGAACTCATGAGCATAATTAAAAGTACTTCCGAATACATTGTTCATAAAGAAATTCGAAAACTTGCGAAAAACCACTTCGCAGTCTAGCAGAAAAGTTGAGCAACAAACATTCTTCAAGAGAGTAGCAAAAGCATAAACGTGACTTTACTTCAATACAATTTCATGTTGAAGCAGATTATGTAAGGTTCTAAAAACAAAATGTTCACTAGTTTGGCTAAAAGCTAAAATGTTTCCTCAAATATTTTAGAAAGATAGTTAGGTGCACAACCTAACCAAAAGCAATTCATAAAACTCAGGAGAGAATTCAAATGCTTGTTCAAAAATTCTCAAAGTTCATATTCAAATAAGCGTGTATAACATTCATAGCAAGGGCGAAAGAGGAAGTTAAACTCTTTTTAGAAAAGGAACTCCGAGATAAAAATTTGCTTACAATTTGGTAAAGGAAATAAGTGGTGCATTAGAACAAACCAATTTTCACTAAACAAGGGAGCTTTCCAAAACCTCATTTAAAATAGCGCATGCCAACTTTAAGAATAATTTTTTCAAAATCGAATAATGGTTTCACCCTCAATCAAGCAACAGAAAATAATTTCCGTTTAAAACTTCTTACAAGAGAATTCGAAACTTCTTTAAAATGTTCGAAACAAGACTCCAAAAGTGTTCTTGAAATCACCACCTCAGAAGAACATTCAAGAAGTTTAAGATGTACTAAAAAGAAGTCAAGCCATGCAAGAAAGGATCTTAAACCAAGATAGCTCAAACAAGATCCACTAGGCATGAGACATAAAATAAGCTTTCAATTGATTCAAAAGAATACAAAAGTCATAGAAAAAGACAACTCAACCATTAGTAATTTTTCAGGGATAAATCTTTGACTAAAAACTCTTGTAGAGAAAATGAGAGAATAAACAATGCACTAATATGAAATGAATCAAACTGACTCACATACGGATGAGATTCACAAGAGAGGACAAACCAAGATCAATGGTAATTTCACAAGATGTAAAAGATTATTTAAAAATAGAATCATGTATGACATTCATAGAGGTGAAAAGCTTAAGAAGGAGCGAGTCTGATCATAGGAAGAAAGCTATGAGTCCAACATTTTCAAAAGAACAACAATAGCATAAACCATGTAGTATGCTAAATCAAACTCAAATCAAAATGAATTAAGTAAAGTTTATCAAATGAAACTCAACCGGGATAAAAGTGAAAAATTCCCTTTCTTTCCAGAATTTTGAAAAATACCCCAAATACATAATCAAATGAAGATGTGCATTGGAACTATAGTAAAATTACTAGAAAGTTAAATTGTATTTGAAGTAAATGCGGTTCCGCAAACCAGTAAAAGTACATGTGAGGTATTAGAAATAAATAGTTGTTAAACTGTATAGGAAATCTTCAAAGTTCCACGTATAGATAAGTGTATATCTAGTCAACAGCAATTTTTATAAAAATCTCAAAATTAGCTGTAATCACTGCCAAATAAGAGGAAAACTGAATCAACAAGTTCTCTAAGAATGAACTCGAAACCCGGAGTTAAAAGTCACAGCACATTAAGACAAGTTCAAGGCTACATCAAGGAACACATGAATCAAGAAGAACTCAAACAGAGGAAGATAGATGCAACAAGGATTCCAAACAAGCATATGCAATTAAGATCAAACAAGAATGCATATGAATAGAGGAATAAAGTTGAAAAATCAAACTACTTTTCAAAAGGATTAACAACCAAGAACTTCAAGTTAGGATACGAAAGAACAGGTCGACTCGAACAGAATTCAAGACACACAACTGAATAGCCTCGAGAAATAGTTTCTAGCGTTCCCAAAACCCGCGATTCGCTTTACTCAAAACTCGTATATCATCTATGATAACCCATTAGTGCTCTCATATACATAATTCACTAGTATTAAGCCGGCCAAACTTAATATCAGGAATTATGCAATGCAAGACTAACAGCGTTAATCAATAGAACGTCATGTGCATAAAGCTCTAATTCTCGTCATTCGACAAGACCTAATACATGACAAACGCTCAAAGAATGCAATTGAAGCATAGTCGGTCCATTCTTCAGGCTCTACAGGAAGGACTGCTCTGATACCATAATGTAACATCCTAACTACCAAAGTTAACGCTTCCGGCTGCGCGACTCTGATAGTTCGGACATTACGACGACTTCTATATTATTTAATACTAAAATATATGCCTGTTTAAAACTTTAAACCGTAATACCGCTCCCAAAAATACTTTCGTTCGATAACGTACATCCATAAATACCATTCAACTTACAAAAACTCATAAAGAGTACATCCATATATATATATATATATATATAAGTAATATTACAAATATAATCCAATACAATTCCTATCCCTCTTACAGATTATATTAAGATAAAGGCGAGGGTACAATAGACCATAACTAAAACAATACAGAGCATCACAACAACAATTAAATAAGCTCTTCATAACTTCTGCGCCCATATCCTGAAAAGGAGAAAAATGTAGGGGGGTGAGAACATCATCCTCGAAAGGATTCTCAGTAGAGGGTTTTTTGGGAATTACTATAATAGGATACCTGAAGATAAACCGTACCAGTGATTAATAACCGTCTTATGCCTCTTTTCAAAAACAACAGTTTACAATAAAAGTAAAGTCGGAAATCTTTTCTGAAAAAGGAACCATTCAATTCTCAAAAACTCAAAAGCCCTTCAAAACGGTTTATCTATGCTGAACCAAAACAGCCTTTCATATTTTATTCCAAACCAGAAACACAACCGAAATCAACCATCGGTTCATCTCATTCCAACCACGGCCCTAGGCCCAAACAATTCAACCATCAACCAATCACCACAGTCCAACAGAGTCCCAGTAGCAAACACAAATAGGAAGATGCAAGCACAAACAAGCAGTTATTGCAAGTAGAACAATTAGCAATTAATCACATAGGCACACCAAGTATAATATGCACACCCAAACAATGTCACATAGATGCATATGATGCATGCTTGTCCCTAGTGGCTGATGATATCATCTGTCGGTTATAGAGCCAACCCTACAAGTCCTGGTAGCTAACCATTGGACTGTCCCTTTGTCGCGCATCCCCAACTCGAGTTATACTCAATATAAACTTGATCATAATCATGATCCATATCCAACACCCTCACTGGTGTATATTCACGGGGGCGAGCTCATCCGGGCTTTCACAGTGCCCGGCCACACTTACGACATAGGGTCAAAAGAGCTTCGAGTCTCAACCTGGAGCACGTGGTGGCTAGCCACTGCTTTCTCCCAGGGAAACTCTTATCTACGATAGTGGAAGTGCAACATTCACATTTATCAATGATTCATCATAAACATGCATTCGATCTCATCCATGGATCAACATCCATCTCAGCCATCTGGCTCACGGTTCATTCCAGAACCAGCCAATATTCATATCGTACACAGCCATTCCGGCTCACGGTTCACTCCAGAACCAATAAATATGTATAATCATACACAGCCATTCCGGCTCTCAACAAAACAGCACTTCCACATTCAAAATCATCAAATTCATGAAATCGGCATTTAAGCCATAAATCATTTTCTCAATTCATTTCACTTTGAAACCAAGTTTCAACTCTTTTCAGCCTTGACTTTAAAGATCTCATTTCTCAAATTATCTCAGGCTCATATGCCACTTTTACTCAAGGAAAATTCCCTTTTTAAAACAAGCTACTCTCGGCTTCCTCTTTCCAAAACTTCCAAAACCATGGAAAGTTAAAGATTCCTTTTGAAACATTCAAAATCACCCATCCAACAATGGAATTTTTGTAACACAAGTTTCTCGACAGAGTCCCAAGTCCTTAGGGGAGAATAGCATAACTCATTTCGCCAAATTTATTTAAAATCATTAAAACCTTGGCTTTCCGATTTGAGTAATAAAATAAGATCTAAGCCAAACCGAGTCACGTAATCATTTATTTCCTTCAAAGCCGTTTCCTTTACTTAGGCAAAACCAGCTTCAACCCCATGACAAATTCTAAAGCGTTTCAACTATTCAAAATTGTTTGTCTTGCAAAAGTTTAGGATTCAAAGAGTACTTAAAACCTTTCTCAAAAAATTTCAAAATGAAACTTGTCAATATACATTTAGGTTCTTTCAAAGTCATTGAAACTCCTCTAATTGAAACCCTCGAGTCAAATTCAAAGGCATTACCCTTGTCACATTTAAAACAGCTTTAAAACATAAGTTTCACCTAATTAACTTTCTCCTGAAAGAGATACAATGCCTTTCTTACGAAGCAAGACTAAATCACAATTTCCTCTTTAATAATTCATTTCAAAAGCATGAATCATCCTTTTCTTGATAATTCAATTAAAATAGTAGAAGTCTTTAACTCATCATTTTTCCAAACAATATTTTAATAAAGACTTGGATTTTATAGAAATTCTGGCAGCATCTCTCCTAAAACTTGGACTTTGCCACCCGGTTCGGGTCCCAACAAAACCATTCCACAATCCTTTTCAACAACCCAAAGTCAAAAAAATCAGTTAAAGGCAAGCCCAAATCCAACAGTCATCTCAATTCCATATTTCAAGGAAACCGTTTCAAAAATCAAATCGTTATCAGCCGAATAAACTCATTTCCAAAGCTTTAAAGAAACGGTTCAGTAACAATCATTTATCAAAAACCAGATCATTTAAAGCAAGCCAGGCTGAATTCGAGAGTGTATTCTATTTTTCACATCATCAAAATAATTGACTCAATTCAAACCAATCTTCAACGGATTAAACTCAGATTTCAAATCTTTTAAAGAATCAACTTCAAAACATTACATTTCACAAAGCCGCACAACAATTCAACCAAACCAACATCCATAATCACTCGAGTCAATCAAATAACACATAAGGCAGATACCATCACCAAATACACAATATCTCACAACAGTATCCATATGTAATAATTCTAATATATAAGAATATAGTTTTTGGAAAGCGCATCTACCTCAAAACGTAATTTCATAACCCAAACGCCTCACAGAGTCCTTTCCGCCTCAACCCGAACTGACGGCAACCAAAACCTCAGCTCCCAGCCACTTTTGCAATAACCATAGCAACTCTAGTCGCAATATATAATAATCAGGACTCGACCCCACGTTACCAAAACTCATATTCATTAACCAACACAACCGAAAACTAACGCGATACTTTTCGAAACATAATTTCTTACCGGAATAACAACACGAAGCAGTTGCGATTTCGAACCAGCCCGACAACAGCTTGGCGGCGGCCAGAAGCTCCGGTAGATCAACTATAAAGACTGCGCAGCGTTAAAACCTTCTCAAAATGCAAAAAGGCAGAAACTTCAAATAAAACCCTTACCGGCAGAAGTAGCCAGAACCTCTGGCGGTGGTTCCGGTGGCCTCAGAACTCCGGCGGCAGCGCTGTCAGACTCCGATGGTGTTTCAGGGCAGCTCTGGTGGCAGAAAGGGTTTTCCGGCGACCATACACAGCAGACCCCCAACCACAGCAGCAACTAGGAGACCGGCGGCCCTGGCGGCAGACTCTGACGGCACGGCAGCAAGGGCGGTGGAACCACCCACGGCGACGGGGATACCCTTAACCACAATCGTGGCAGCAGCGGCGATGGATGGGCAGCGTTGCTTCCTCGCGACTCATCCCTTTCCCTCTTCTCTGTTCGCAGCTTCAACGGCGGTGGCAAGGGACGGGTTCGACGGCGGCAACGAGACGGGCTGGTCAGCGACGAGGAGGACGGCGGCCCCACGCTCGGCGATGGTGGCAGGCGGCGATGGCTTCCCCGCAGTGACTCCCTTTCGCGCATCTCCTCTCTTCCTGTGCGCGAGCTCAGTGGCGGCGAGACAGAGAGGCGCGGCGCTCTTCCCCCTCCTCGGTCAGACGACGACATGGTGGTGGTGCAACCCAGTACATCGGCGCGACTTCTTCCCCTTCCCTTCCCCTTCTCCGCGACCAACAGTGCTTCGTGGATGTGTGTGTTGTGTTTTCTGATTTCCCCCTTCCTGATTCCCGTTCTTCTTTTCCCTCTAGTTTAAAGAACCATGCGTGTGCGCTTAGTTAGGGTAGGGCTGCGCATCAAAGACAGTGAAGAAGAGGGTTTGAGGCTGCGCAGCATGAAGAGGGAATAGAGGGAAGGGTATGCCAAATTAGGGTAAGGGGCAATATAGTAATTTCGCATAAAATTGGGGATACTATAGTAATTGAAACCCAAATTAGATCCAACACTAATTGTATATAGAAAATACAATTTGCTCATCAATTTTTACAAATTATTTCCAATAAAATGCTCAAGTCAAATAATTAGAAATATTATACTTAATTTCTTCATTTTCCAAAATAGCAGTATTAATATTTAAAATATTACTTATCCAATCCAAATCATATAAAAATCTTTATTATTTTATAACTATCAACTTTATAATTCAAATATAGAAAATAATCTAATAATTGTAAAATTGGATAATAATCATAACTCGTCTCAAATTCAATAAATCAAAACTTGCTTTAATTTTCTTTAATAAAAATGATTTCCGAAATTAAGGCTATAAATAACTATATGATTTGAGACTTGATCATAATAAGACTTTTCAAAGATTCTGGGTCTTACATCCTCCACTACCACCACCCCCACAACAACCATGCCATTGCCCTACACCTTCATTGCCACCACTTCCGCAACAACCACCACTTTTTCCATCCCACAACTACTGTAACATTCTATCACCCTAAGCCTTACCTCTAGCCGTAAAGCAAAGGACGATAACGCGTCACAACAATTCTAAAGCTCCATACAATAGTATATAATCAAGAATTACTAAAACTAGAAGTCCGATAAAAGAAAAGAAGACCAAAGATGTATAAAACAGAGATACAAAGCGCGAAACATTCATATACGATAACTAAAGCACATTGGCACGAAAGGAACAAAACATAATATATAAAACCTTGTAAATAGCTCCAGGATACACAAGATAATAAATATAAGATAAACAAGTCATATATGTATATACAATATTCAAAAGGGAAACTAGCCGCAGCCCGCGGAGTTTAGGCCGACTAGTTTAACAAAAGATACAATAGAGTTTTTGATAAAATATCTCTCAAAGTTTTTCAAAGTAAAAATCCTCTAAGACAACAAGATATACAAAAGAGAGAGATACTATAACAAAATAAAACAAAGGATAAATAAAGAACAAAACTCTCGCGCGATCTAGAATTTTTACAATTAAATTCGCGTTGTAAGTATAGCTTCTAGACCGACAAGAATTCCTTTCTTACAAAAGTTTTGTTTGTCACTAAAGCAAACCCAATAAAATTAATTAACCGAAGTATTCAAACCTCGGGTCGTCTTCTCAAGGAATTGCAGGGAGGTGTGATTTATTATTGGTTATGTAAAAAGATATATTTTTTTGGATTTTTAAAATAAGGAACAAGTAATTTAAATGACAAGAAAAATAAATTAATAATAATAAAATCTCTTGGCAAGGTATAAGAAATTGAAATCCTATCCTCGTTATCCTTATCAGGTGTGATGAGAATTGGATTCTGCTCCCACTTAAATTAACCCTTGCTAAACAAAGGAGAGTCAAGTGGACTAATTAATTTGATCCTCAAGTCCTAGTCAACTCCTATGGAAAGACTAGAGTTATTGGAGTACAAATTAACCAGCAGAGAGAGTTTGATAACTCCAGTGTTGCTAATTACTTAACCAAAGCCAAAATGGGAAAGTAAATCTAAATTGAATTGAAAGCATCATAAATAAAACAATAATTAATCTGAAATACCTCAAATTGCATTTAAACATAAATTCAAATCCTAACATGGAAAGTTTGTAAATCAATAATGAAAAGATAAATGACAATTAAAGTAATGGAATAAATAAAAGTAGAAAATAAACTAAAAGAATATTGAACCTGTGATTGAAGAGATCATAGCTTAAACATAATAGAAATCCTAAATCCTAATCCTAAGAGAGAGGAGAGAGCCTCTCTCTCTAAAACTACATCTAATCCTAAAATTATCTATTATTCTATCACTAAGTTATTTTTTTTCGTTTGATTCCTTCATTCTCTGGCTTATATTCTGTGTTTCTGACTTGGATTTGGGCGGAAAAAGGGTCCAGAAATCGCTGGGGGCATTTTCTGCAGATTCTTGTACGTGGCGTTTGTCACGCATTCACATGGGTCACGCGTACGCGTCATTTGTGTTCTGCTCAAGGCGCGCGTCCGCGTCGTCCACGCGTACGCGTCGCTACCATTTCGCGCTAGGCACGCGTTCGCGTCGTCCATGCGTTCGCGTCGCTGCCTTTTCTTCAAAACTCCATTTTTGTGCTTTCCTTCCATTTTTGTATGTTTCCTTTTTGTCTTTTAAGCCATTCCTGCCCTATGAGATCTGAAAATACTTAACACACAAATCACGACACCGAATGGTAATAAAGGATAATAAAAATTAATATTTTTTAAGCATAGAAAACATATTTTTCACATATATCATAAAATAAGGAAGGAATGGTAAAACCATGCAATTTACATTAATAAGTGGGTGAAGGATTGAATAAATCATTTAAATTGAGCACAAAATACATCATAAAATATGGGTTTATCAACCTCCCCACACTTAAACAATAGCATGTCCTCATGCTAAATCCAAGAGAAAGGGTGAAGTTAGAATGGTGGAATCTTATACAATGTAATCTATTCTAAATGCAATCTACCTACATGAATCATGTAATTTTAATTATTATCCACCTATATATATATATATATATATATATATATATATATATATATATATATATATATATAGAGCTTTCATGTAGTTAATTTGATTCATAAATTCAAGGAATCATATAGCCAAGTCTATATCATGTTAAAGCACCTTCACAATTGAGTTGGGTAATTTTACAAACTTGCAAGACAATTAAACAATTAAGCAGAGATATATGGTGATGAGCTATTGAACCCTCACTGGATTTTGTGTTTACTCTCTAGTCACTCAGTGTTTGGGGTTAATCACTCTATTCTTTTCCATTCTTGCTTTCTAACTTTGTTCTTCATCTAACCAATCAACAAATATACAATGTGTACATACAAACATCATGAGGTCTTTTAAAGTTTGTAATGGGGCCAAGGTAAAGGTAAGGGTATATATATAAGGCTAAGTGAGCTATAAGTTGAATCCTTAATTAGTCTAAGATCTCACCTAACATATACATATTTTATAAAAATTCAAAACTATCCTGGTCTTCCCAATTTTTCCACTTTTGTGTCACATACTCATGTACCAAATTTATTCTTGATTTTACTTCCATGTGTATTGATCATTAAACTTATTATTGGGGTAATTTTGACCCCTTATTTACTTATTTAATTAAAAGAAAATTTTTTAATTATTATTATTATTTTTAAAACATAAGCATAATAATTTCAATGCACATGGTGTTTTGGTTTAATTTGATTTCACATGAGCATGCTCCCAAATTCCTGATTATTTTATTACTTTAATCCTTTCCTATCAACCCATGTTCCCATGTTCTCCCCACACTTGGTTGATACACAATCTCTATCTTAAGCTAACCAAGGATTCAACTTGGGATTTTTAATTTGTTTTTCTGCTTAAGGCTAGTGATGTGGTTATAGAACAATAGGGGATTAAAAGACTCAAGGGAGCTAACAAGGGTGATGTAAAAGGTAAGCTTATTTGGGATAAGTGAGCAAAAATTTAAATAATGGCCTCAATCATATATTGGTATGTATCTACATTCTATATTGGACATATAGATTAAAACAAAGTAAAGATCACCAGAATGAAAAAGAAGGGCGAACACACAAGAATGAAATAATTATGGTTAAATAATGTAACCATACAAATAAGCTTAAAAAACTCACAGGTTGTGTGTTCTTTGGTTCAAAAACCATATATCAGTTATGTATGTCATGCAAGTAGAAATCAAGAGTTCCCATTATGCTCAATGTGAATCTTAGGGTGGCTCTTAAAATCTTAGTGTTCTTCCTTGAAGAAATGTTGTTAATTAACTCACATTTATTGCTATATATATATATATATATAGTGTGTGGATTGTTGTGATTCTGTTATACTAAAGTTTATAGTTTACTCTTTTTATTTTCAATTAATCCAAATTATCATGTGCTAAAAAAAGTAAACTAAACAAATTAATCCATATTTTCTATATCACAACTTAATAAGCTAAAATTGCAACTAGACTAAACTAAATATCTAAGATAAATATATGAACTAAAGTGCAAAATGCAGAAATACTGTAAAAATACAGAAAAATGTGCAAGTACTAAAAGATAAATAAGATAAGGTAAAATAAAAAAAAATACAGAAAAATAAACAAAATAGGATAAAAAGAGAGTCTAAAAAGTGGTTCACTAAAATAAAGTACGCCAGAGATGGTGACCTCCCCACACTTAATTAATAGCATCGTCCTCGATGCTCAGGCAAGCTGGGTGTGAGAAGTGTCATTTCCGGAAGGATGGGCTGCCGGTGTCTCTGTGGTGAGCTGAGGATCTGCAGTCTGGATGAGTGTCGGAGGGTCTGTCTGCTGTAGTGGAGGCTCTTCCTGAAGGGGGATCTCTGGATCAGCCGGCTGTATCTGGTGGGGCTCCTCATGGTGTGGTGTAGCCTGCTCAGGTCCTGCCTGCTCAGCCTCTGCATGTGCCTCCTCCTCATGATCATCCGCCTCCTCCTCAGATGGCTCAGAAGGAGTGTCAGGCTCGGAGGGGATGTCGTGGTGGCCAGATCGAATCATCAACTTTAAGTGCTCATAGCGTCGCTTGTTGCGATGCTCAGATCTCTCATATCGCCGTTGGTTGCGGTGCTCCATCTGGTCCAACCGGTCAAATAGGCGATGCACGAGGTGGAAGATGGGCTGTGAAGCAGGTGAGGGTGCAGTAGTGGTGGTGGGTGCGGCAGTGGTTGCAGAAGGAACAGCAGAAGATGTGGCAGTCTCAGCAGAGTCAATGAGAAAAGGAGGTCTGTACCCCAAAGCTTGGAACTTCCTGCTGTGAGGTATGATCTTCTTGCACTCTGCAGCAGTTAGCTTCTCATCAGCAAGCTCCCAAGGCACGTCAGCTCGACGGCCTAGCTGGGTGATCAGATAAGGGAAAGGGAGAGTGCCTCTGATATGGACCCTGGCCATATAATACCTGATGAAACGTGGAAGATACAGGTCCTTACCCTCCATCACACACCAGATGAGGGTGATCATAGCAGCGGGCACCTCTGTCTCATGAGTGCTCGGCATAATGTAATTACTCAGAATCTGCTGCCAAAGCCGAGCCTCATCATTCAAATATATCAGCTTGATTCCCTTAGGCATCAATGTATTATTTCCCATGACCCATGGGACAGTAGGATCAAGGGCTATTCTCTGCTTGACTGCATCCCAGTCAAATCTCATGTATCTCATATCCTCTTCAGTCTTTTGGTAACCGTAAGGCTGATCTGACTTAGGCTGAAGCTGGAGGATATCCTTAATAGCTTCCTCAGTGACTAAAATCTGTTTCCCTCTGAGGTGCACTGCATCCAGGGAAGTCTTGAAATAGTTATAGTAAAATTCTCTGACCCAGGATGCATTGACCTCTGTCAAGTTCCTTTCCAAGAAGAACCAGCCTCTTTGTTTTATCTGTTCGGAAGTGTACTGGGTGAGTTCTTCTAGAATTTTAAGAGTTCTTTCCAGGTAGAGGTTCCTGGAAGTGGCAAACACTGGATACTTTAGCTCACAGTATCTGTTTGCAAATTTGATTTGATCTATGGCAATGAGGAGCTGGTCGGCCTTTTCCAGCAGAGTAAAGTTCTTTTCCCGCCAGGAATCGTCGTGAAGGATATTCAAAATAGAGGTAGAAGATTCTCTTCTTTTCCGTTTGCCTGTAGTTGCCTTGCCTTTTTCCTTACTTTTGGGATCAGGCATCCTGAAAAGTAGAAGTAGCAGGATATAATTGAAGAACTAAAGCAGGAAAATAAGTAGGCAAGTAGGGTTTTGTCAATGTAAGCATAAAGGCAAAAGAGCAATTGGAGCATGAAATGAGTTAAATATATGTACATTTTGGATTGAATTCGAGTTAAAAGTCTGAGAGTAAAAATCACAATCCAAAATATAATAGAAGTGGAATTCAAGTTAATTAGGAAAAATAGTAATCATGCCTTGAGTTAGAAAGTTAAAGTAGTTAGGTAAAAACTAAAGAGAGAAGTTAGAAAGCTAAACTGGTTAGGAGTTAAAAAGGAAGTTAAAGTGAGTGGCATGAGAATGGTTTTCCTAGTTACCAAGTGGTGCGCAAAAATTGTGATTACACTTTGATTATGTAAAATTCATTGCTCTTTCTTTCCCTGGTAATGGCGCCAAAAACATGATGCCAATACCATGGTTCACAACTTCGCACAACTAACCAGCAAGTGCACTGGGTCGTCCAAGTAATACCTTACGTGAGTAAGGGTCGAATCCCACGGAGATTGTTGGTATGAAGCAAGCTATGGTCACCTTGCAAATCTCAGTCAGGTAGGGTTAAATGTGATTGGATTAGATAATTAAACGATAAATAATGAAAGATAGAAATACTTATGTAATTCATTGGTGAGAATTTCAGATAAGCGAATAGAGATGCTTTCGTTCCTCTGAACCTCTGCTTTCCCGGTATCTTCATCCAATCAGTCTTACTCCTTTCCATGGCTGGCTTTATATGATACATCACCATTGTCAATGGCTACTTTCGGTCTTCTCTTGGGAAAATGATCCAAATGCCCTGTCACGGCACGGCTAATCGTCTGGAGGCATCACCCTTGTCAATGGTTTCATCTTATCCTCTCAGTGAAAATGATCAACGCACCCTGTCACGGCACGGCTATTCATCTGTCGGTTCTCGATCATGCTGGAATAGGATTTACTATCCTTTTGCGTCTGTCACTACGCCCGGCAATCGCGAGTTTGGAGCTCGTCACAGTCATTCAGTCATTGAATCCTACTCGGAATACCACAGACAAGGTTTAGACCTTCCAGATTCTCTTGAATGCCGCCATCATTCTAGCTTACACCACGAAGATTCTGATTAAGAGATCTAAGAGATACTCATTCAATTCTAATGTAGAACGGAAGTGGTTGTCAGGCACGCATTCATAGGGAATGATGATGATTGTCACGTTCATCACATTCAGGTTGAAGTGCGAATGAATATCTTAGAAGCAAAATAAGATGAATTGAATAGAAAACAGTAGTACTTTGCATTAATCTTTGAGGAACAGCAGAGCTCTACACCTTAATCTATGGAGTGTAGAAACTCTACCGTTAAAATTACATAAGTGAATAGAGTTCATTGGTCTCGGCCCCAGAGGGGAACCGGAGTAACCAAGACTGTGAATACAATGATAAAAAGTTCTATTTATAATAAACTAGTCACTAGGGTTTACAGGAGTAAGTAATTGATGCATAAATCCACTTCCGGGGCCCACTTGGTGTGTGCTTGGGCTGAGCTTTGAGTGTTGCACGTGTAGAGGTCCTCCTTGGAGTTGAACGCCAGCTTTTGTGCCAGTTTGGGCGTTCAACTCTGGTTTTGGCTCCTTTTCTGGCGCTGGACGCCAGAATTGGGCAGAGAGCTGGCGTTGAACGCCAGTTTGCGTCATCTATTCTTAGCCAAAGTATGGACTATTATATATTGCTGGAAAGCCCTGGATGTCTACTTTCCAACGCAATTGAAAACGCGCCATTTCGAGTTCTGTAGCTCAAGAAAATCCACTTTGAGTGCAGGGAGGTCAGAATCCAACAGCATTAGCAGTCCTTCTTCAACCTCTGAATCTGATTTTTGCTCAAGTCCCTCAATTTCAGCCAGAAAATACCTGAAATCACAAAAAAACACACAAACTCATAGTAAAGTTCAGAAATGTGAATTTAACATAAAAACTAATGAAAACATCCCTAAAAGTAACTAGATTCTACTAAAAACAATGCCAAAAAGCGTATAAATTATCCGCTCATCACCAAGAAATTCACAAACTTGAAGAACAATCAACTCATATTCAAGCAAGGATTGTAGTTTATTGATGATAATTCCTATAGATAAAGTAAGTGTAAAATGAGAATGAAATCATCAATAAGCAATTTATTACTCAGGGAACAAAAAGAAATAAGAATGCTAGCCCGTGCATTCATGAATTGGTTTGGTTGTAGCCAAGTATTGCAAAATACTGAATTTCCAAACCAATACATGAATGGGGTTAGATTAAACCATAAATTTGTAGAAATTGAGTAGCATTCCGGCTGAAATTGGATGTTCCCGGGTAGTAAACAGCAGGAAAATCAGTTCATATGAAATTAAATAATGCTGAAAAGATTAAAAAATAGCAAGAACATGAAAGAACAGTTTAACAGCAACATCAAATAGGAAGAATAACATATGAACAGAATCATCACAACAAATTCAGAATTACGAATTAGATAAAAACAGGTAGCAGGAACGGTGCAATTATCAGGCCTAAATCCACTAACCACATCCTAGCTACCTAACCACCTAAAATCCACTACGATCATACATCTCTAACTATCCTAATTTTGAACAGAAACTGGAAAATTAACTAACTAACTAATCAACAGAAAAATTTAGCGTTCGGCGGAACCTGGTGTGTAGAGGAACAAATGTATGGAACAGAGAGATGGTGGAAGTGTGGTGGTGGTGTTGTTGATGCGGCGGCGATGGGTGGCGGCGCGGCGATGGTTTGAGGTGGAGGCAGGGGCGGTTTGGTGGTTGTGGTTGGATAAGGGTTGGGGGGAGAGAGAAGGGGGGTGAGGGTTGAGGTGGTTGGGGGGTGTGGTGGTTGGCTGGAGCGCAAGGGGGGTGGCACGGTGGTGGCGGCTCGGTGATGGGGTGGTGGTAGTGGTGTTGGGGTTGTGGAGGAAGGAGGGGAGAGAGGAAGAGAAAGAAGAGAGGAAGAAGGGGTTTCGGCGAGGAAGGCGCGACGGTTGGGATGGCGGCGCGGCGGTCGGAGCTGGCTGGCGAGGAGTGGTGGTGGTTGGGGGATGGGAGAAGAGAGGTTGCAGAGGGGGGTGGAAGGTTTTTTGGGTGACGCAGAATGGGTAGGGTTTCGTGTGAATGGGGTTAGTATTTTTGACTCCACGCAAACGCGTGGGGGACGCGATCGCGTGATTTGGGCGAAAAGGGAAGTGACGCGGTCGCGTCGTTGACGCGATCGCGTAAATTAAGTAAAAGGTAAGGGACGCATACGCGTGAAACACACGAACGCGTTGCTGAAAATTGTGCTAAACGCACAGTTCCAACGTCGTTTTGGCACAACTCTCTGTTTCCAATAGGGTCCATAAAATTCAAGCGACGCGTACGGGTCGCTCATGCTTTCGCGTGGGATGTGTGTGGTGCAGGTGACGCGTTCGCGTCAGGGACGCGAATGCGTGGGCCAGTTTGTGCTAAAGGCACACCAGCCTCACAATTCCAGCCCAACTTTCTGAGCGTTGGATCTTTACGCCGATTGCTGATCAACGCCCACGCGTGGCCTGCGCGCTCGCGTGGGGTGATTTTTTATTTTTTTATTTTTTTGTGAAATTATGCAGTATGCAATATGCAATGCTAATGTGGATGATATGAATAATTCCAGGTTCAATAATAGAATAAAATAAAACTTAAAAACAAACAAAATGAAATAAAACTGAAAAAGGAACGATCATACCACGATGGGTTGTCTCCCACCTAGCACTTTTAGTTAAAGTCCTTAAGTTGGACATTTGGGGAATCCTTTGTTATGGTGGCTTGTGCTTGAATTCATCCAAAAATCTCCACCAGTGTTTGGAATTCCAACAGCCTCCGAGGTCCCAAACTAGGCATGTAAAGCCTTTGAGCAAATTCAAACAGGTTTTCAGGTTTCCAGGGTGTTGAATGTCAGGATAGATTCCAGGATCCTACACCTCGCTTTTATATCCGCCTTTGTCTCGATTTATATTTTTCCAGCTGGGCGGTTTGGAAGTTGTATTCTCACCAAGATGACCAAACATTTTCCCAGACCCATTCAATTGAACTCGAAACCAATCCTTGCACTTCAAATTGAAGCGTGGAACCTTATTGAATCTTGCATACCAGCTCTGAGTACGAACCATTTCCCTTTTACTCTTAAAGCCGCAAAGAGCTCTAAGCTGGCCGTTTGTTTCAAGCAAACCATATTCTAGTGGAAAAATAAAGATAAAGGCTAAGGATTTTACCCACTTGAATTTTGTATTGGGTGGTAATGGCCTCGGGATATGTGTTTCTAGTGGTTTTGCAAGCTCTACTCCCTTGTGTTCTTCTGTGAATTCTTCCACTTCCTTGCAAACTTCTTTAATTTCAACCACCTCTTGATCAAAGTCTTCGATATCTTTCTCATCACTCAAATCATAGGTTGGAGGTTGCGAAAAGTCTACCTCCGCATCATCTTCGTATTCACTTGGGGAAGATTCTTCCATCTCAAAGAATTTATTTGCGGATGCAAGTTCAATACTATGAGGACTTGACTCATTATCATTGTCAAGGAAACTTGCCTCTGGAGTTGTTCCGTCCAGCTCTTCATAAGATTCCTGCTTTGGGGTTTGTGCACTATCCTCCTTAGCATCAACTGCAAAATTCTTGACGAAATTCTCCTCAATTCTGGATTCTCATGGGGGTTCATCATCTCCTAAGTCTTCAACCAATTCTTCTTCTTCGATAATTTCAGCTTCCTCTACTTGTTCCAATATAAAATCATGCTCTTTACTGTCCATTGGACTTTCTAGTATCTCCTTCATGCTGCGTTCTTCATTAGATTGCCCACATGAAGCCATGGGGATTCCTTGAATGTCCGAACGTCGGGAAGGCAGTCGATTTATCGCTTGATTCAATTGGTGAAGTGTGGCATGAAATTTTTCAAATGTTTCCTTGAGTTGCTCCCTTGATTTTTTGGGTGATGGATATGGACATGGTGCATAGGGAGGTGGTGGTTCTTGGGAGTAATTGGGTTGGAATTAGGGTGGGTAAGGGTTAGGGTCATACGGAGGTGAATGGTGGTAGTTGGCTTGTGAGTATGGTGGTTCATAGTTATGTTGAGGAGGTGGTTCATAGGCATATGATGGGGCTTGTCGGTAATTACAAGGGGGTCCACCATATCTATCATCTTGGTATGCACCTCGGAATGGTTTCTGACTATAGTATTTTGGTGGGTGATGGTTGTCACGAAAGGGTCCACCATAACTATTGTCTCGACATGCATTGTTGAATGGTCGTCATCCATGGTAGTTTGGAAGGTGTTGTTGCCTAAAGGGTTGATCAGATCCTCGTGGCTCCATCCATCTCTGATTGTTTTGACCTTAATGCATGTTCCTGTTATAGCTTCCATTCCTTTCAACATTATTAGAACCAAACTCAAAGCAACGGGGGTGAGAATTCATAGTACCAATTAAAAATTAAAATAAAACGAAAATAAAAATGAATAAACAGGTAAAAGAAAATATTTACAATAACCAATAATAAGGCACACAGTTGCAATTCCCCGGCAACGGCGCCATTTTGAAGAACAAAACTCTCGCGCGATCTAGAATTTTCACAATTAAATTCGCGTTGTAAGTATAGCTTCTAGACCGACAAGAATTCCTTTCTTACAAAAGTT
Organism: Arachis ipaensis; assembly: GCF_059453495.1. Taxonomy (NCBI): domain Eukaryota; kingdom Viridiplantae; phylum Streptophyta; class Magnoliopsida; order Fabales; family Fabaceae; genus Arachis; species Arachis ipaensis. Next base: position 52,208,103 of record NC_142436.1, on the reverse strand, counting down.
TTGTTTGTCACTAAAGCAAACCCAATAAATAAAGGAGGTGTGATTTATTATTGGTTATGTAAAAAGATATGTTTTTTTTGGTTTTTAAAATAAGGAACAAGTAATTTAAATGACAAGAAAAATAAATTATTAATAATAAAATCTCTTGGCAAGGTATAAGAAATTGAAATCCTATCCTCGTTATCCTTATCAGGTGTGATGAGAATTGGATTCTGCTCCCACTTAAATTAACCCTTGCTAAATAAAGGAGAGTCAAGTGGACTAATTAATTTGATCCTCAAGTCCTAGTCAACTCCTATGGAAAGACTAGAGTTATTGGAGTACAAATTAACCAGCAGAGAATTCCATATTCAACCAACAGCTGAGTTTGATAACTCCAGTGTTGCTAATTACTTAACCAAAGCCAAAAAGGAAAAGTAAATCTAAATTGAATTGAAAGCATCATAAATAAAACAATAATTAATCTGAAATACCTCAAATTGCATTTAAACATAAATTCAAATCCTAACATGGAAAGTTTGTAAATCAATAATGAAAAGATAAATGACAATTAAAGTAATGGAATAAATAAAAGTAGAAAATAAATTAAAGGAATATTGAACCTGTGATTGAAGAGATCATAGCTTAAACATAATAGAAATCCTAAATCCTAATCCTAAGAGAGAGGAGAGAGCCTCTCTCTCTAAAACTACATCTAATCCTAAAATTATCTATTATTCTATCACTAAGTTGTTTTTTTCGTTTGATTCCTTCATTCTCTGGCTTATATTCTGTGTTTCTGACTTGGATTTGGGCGGAAAAAGGATCCAGAAATCGCTGGGGGCATTTTCTGCAGATTCTTATACGTGGCGTCTGTCACGCATTCATGTGGGTCACGCGTTCGCGTGGCCTGGGAGTTTTCCTTGTCACGCGTACACGTCAGTCACGCGTACGCGTCATTTGCGTTCTGCTCAAGGCACGCGTCCGCGTCGTCCACGCGTATGCGTCGCTGCCATTTCGCGCTAGGCACGCGTTCGCGTCGTCCATGCGTTCATGTCGCTGCCTTTTCTTCAAAACTCCATTTTTGTGCTTTCCTTCCATTTTTGTATGTTTTCTTTTTGTCCTTTAAGCCATTCCTGCCCTATGAGATCTGAAAATACTTAACACACAAATCACGGCACCGAATGGTAATAAAGGATAATAAAAATTAATATTTTTAAAGCATAGGAAACATGTTTTTCACATATATCATAAAATAAGGAAGGAATGGTAAAATCATGCAATTTACATGAATAAGTGGGTGAAGGATTGAATAAATCATTTAAATTGAGCATAAAATATATCATAAAAGATGGGTTTATCAATAAACTCGAGCCATCCTCCGCTCTGTCACCATCTGCAAACTCATCGAGGTGGGTTGCGACCTGCATCTGAAAAATAACAACATATGGTATGAGAACCAGGGGTTCTCAGTATGGTAACAGTGCCCAATAGATAAGATATAAGGTTCCGAAAAGCCAAAGCCATATGCACTGTTAATTCATGCATTCAGAAAGTAAAAGCGAGGCCACCACATCAAAATAATTGAACCACTCTTATTATATAACTCGAGCTTATGTATCTTACTATTCTTTTTCAAATAAAATTTTCTTTTAAGCATGGTGAGAGATACATAGGATATTTTATAGCTTAAGACAAAACAAGTAAAGAACAAGATACTAAAGATGATCATGCAACTAGAAATAGGAAACAGACAATAAGATAAATACAATGGAAAACAGAAATTAACATAAGCAAGGGAGTAATGGAACGTGACCACCTTAGTGTCGGCGGCTACTGCTTATGAAGATGATCCACCTTCCTTTAGCATAATCCTAGAGCTTGCTCTGCAACACCAAACTTAAAAAGTTTGCTTGTCCTCAAGCAAAGAGAATATGGGAGGGAAGAATGAGTAGAAAGTTTTGAATTTGAAGTGGGTGGAGTTTGGGTGGGACCCACTGGCTGAGGAGGCTTCAAACTTCGAGTTTTCTGTCCCCTACCTGGCATTCAACACCGGGAATAGGCATTGAACTCCCAGATGGGATAAAAAATGTTGACCTTGGTTGCTCCATAGTGGGCGTTAAACGCCCAGCCTTGCTCCCTAGCTGGCATTCAATGCTAGGCTTGTGTCCCTCAGGGGCATTGGACGCCCAGAGTAGTCATTCTCTGGCGTTCAATGCCAGCTCCTTGCTTCTGTATCGGCATTGAACGCCCATTTTCCTCCTTGTCTGGCGTTCAATGCCAGCAAGGGGATCTCCCCAGGGTGTTCTGTTTCCAACTCTGAATGTCTTTGTTTCTGTTCTAAGTACTACACATGATCACAAACATTAAAAAGGGAAAACAATGGAAATCAAATAAAATGAAAACAAATAAAGAGAAACAAAAGAAACAAAAACAATAGTACTCTACTCATGGTTGGGTTGCCTCCCAACAAGCGCTTCTTTACCGTCACTAGCTTGATGGTCAACTCCTTCAAGGAGGAAGATAGTTGATGAGCGGATAATTTATATGCTTTTTGGCATTGTTTGTAGGTAGTTTTTAATATGTTTTAGTCACTTTTTATTATATTTTTATTAGTTTTTAAATAAAAATCACATTTCTGGACTTTACTATGAGTTTGTGTGTTTTTCTGTAATTTCAGGTATTTTCTGGCTGAAATTGAGGGAGCTGAGCAAAAATCTGATTCAGGCTGAAAAAGGACTGCTGATGCTATAGGATTCTGACCTCCCTGCACTCGGAATGGATTTTTTGGAGCTACAAGATTCCAATTGGCGCGCTCTCAATTGCGTTAGAAAGTAGACATCCAGGGCTTTCCAGCAATATATAATAGTCCATACTTTGCTCAAGGATAGATGACGTAAACTGGCGTTCAACGCCAGTTCCATGTTGTATTCTGGCGTTAAACGCCAGAAACAGGTTACAAGTTGGAGTTAAACGCCAGAAACAGGTTACAACCTGGCGTTTAACTCTAGAAACAGCCTAGGCACGTGTAAAGCTCAAGTCTCAGCCCCAATACACACCAAGTGGGCCCCAGAAGTGGATCTCTGCACTATCTATCTTAGTTTACTCATTTTTTGTAAACCTAGGTTACTAGTTTAGTATTTAAACAACTTTTAGAGATTTATTTTGCACCTCATGACATTTTAGATATGAACTTTGTACTCTTTGACGGCATGAGTCTCTAAACTCCATTGTTGGAGGTGCGGAGCTCTGCTGTGTCTCGATGAATTAATGCAATTATTTCTGTTTTCTATTCAAACATGCTTATTTCTATCTAAGATGTTCATTCGCACTTCAATATGATGGATGTGATGATCCGTGACACTCATCACCATTCTCAACCTATGAATGCGTGCCTGACAACCACCTCCGTTCTACCTTTGATTGAATGAGTATCACTTGGATTCCTTAATCAGAATCTTCGTGGTATAAGCTAGAATCCATTGGAAGCATTCTTGAGAATCCGGAAAGTCTAAACCTTGTCTGTGGTATTCCGAGTAGGATTCAGGGATTGAATGACTGTGATGAGCTTCAAACTCACAAGGGTTGGGCGTAATGACAGACGCAAAAGGATCAATGGATCCTATTCCAGCATGAGTGAGAACCGACAAATGATTAGCCGTGCGGTGACTGATAAACCCATATTTCATGAGTTATTTTGTGCTTAGTTTGAGTGATTTATTCAATCCTTCACCCACTTATTCATATTAATTGCATGGTTTTACTTTCCCTTCCTTATTATGTGATGTATGTGAAAAACATGTTTCCTAAGCTTTAAAATTAATTATTTTAATTACCTTTATTTCCATTCGATGTCGTGATTAGTGTGTTGAGTAGTTTCAGATTTTCTAAGGCAGAATGACTTAAAGGATGGAAAAGGAAACATACAAAAATGGAAGGAAAGCACAAAACGGAGCTCCTAAAGAAACTGGCATCCACGCGATCGCATGGACGAAGCGATCGCGTGCCAAGCGCGAATCAGCAGCGACGTGGCCGCATGACTGACGCGACCGCGCGCCTTAAGCAGAACGCACATGACGCGGTCGCATGACTGACGCGACCGCGTGGCAAGGAAATGCTCCGAATGACGTGACCGCGTGACCCACACGGACGCGTGACAGAGGCCACACACCAGAAATTGCAGAAAACGCTCATAGCGAATTCTGAAGCCCTTTTTGGCCCAAATCCAAGTCCAGCAGGCATAGACCAGAGGTTACAAAGTGGGGGAATGCATCCATTCTGAGAGAGCTCGCCAATTTTCACTTTCCATGATTTAGATTTAGTTTGAGAGAGGTTCTCTCCTCTTTCTCTTAGGATTAGGATTAGGATTTAGGACTTCTCTTAGTTTGTAAGAGTAACTCTCGATCCAGGTTTAATATTTACTTCAATGCTTTTATTCGTACCTATAAATGTTTCCAACTTGACTTATGAATCATTCCCATGTTATGATTTGAATTAATGATTATTTAAGGTATTTCAGTTATTGATTGCTTTCTTCTTAATTTGAGTTACCATTGCTTTCTATCTAAGGACATTTTTATTCCAACAATTTTACTTTTTCCCCTTTTGGTATTGGTTAAGAAATCAGTAACTCAACAGTATCAAACTCAACATAACTGATAATCGCTATCTTGCTAATTGAACTGAACTTCAATAATCCCAATTTTTTCTTAGGAAATAAATAGGATTCGAAGGTCAAACTAATTAGTCCCTTGACTTTCCTTTACTTTAGTAAAGGTTAACTAAGTGGAATTTAGATTCAACTTTCATTATTGTTGAGAGAGATAACTAAGTTGGACTTCCAATTTCTCTTACCTTGCCAAAAGCTTGCTTTACAGTATTTATTTATTTTAATTGCCATTTGAATTATTTGTCATATCTACTCTTCACTCTCAACCCCGAATTTACAACCTCCATAACCAATAATAAGAACATACTTCCTTGCAGTTCCTTGAGAAGACGACCCGAGGTTTGAATACTCGGTTAATAATTTTTAAATAGGGTTTGTTACTTGTGACACCCAAAACATTTGTACGAAGGGATTTCTGTCGGTTTAGAGACTATATCTACAACGCGACTGTTTTTTTTTATGAACTTCTTTACTGGCAAAAATCCTAACGTCAAAATGGCGCCGTTGCTGGGGAGCTGCTAACGTGTGCCTTATTATTGGTTATTGTAAATATTTTTCTTTTGCTTGTTTATTTATTTTTGTTTTTCCTTTTCATCTTTATTTGCTACCATGAATTCTCACCCCTCTCGCTTTGAGTTTGGTTCTAACTTTGTTGAAAGAAATAGAAGTTACAGCAGGAATATGCATCAAGGTCAGACCAATCAAGGATGGATGGAGCCAAGATGATCTAATCAACCCTTTAGGCAGCAACACCCTCCAAGATATCCTGGACAAAGACCATTCTACCGTGCATACCCAGCTAAAAGATATGGTGGACAACCTTGTAACTACCAACAAGCCCCACCCCGTGCCTATAGACCATCCTTTCAAAGAATAACCTTGAACCACCACACTCACAAGCTTCTCTTCACCATTCGCCACGATATGATCCTTCCCTACCCCAGTACCAATCCAATCACCCCCAATCACCGCCACTTTCCTTTGTATCATGCCCGAGTCCGGCAACCCGAGAAGCAGAGATTCGCCTAAAGGAAACAATAAATAAATTTCAAACAACCATTCGACAACTAGAGCAAGTAGTAATTCAATGGGTTTCTAGGCGCTCAAATACACAAGGATCAGCCACGGCCCCATGTGAAAAATCTAATGAAGAGCGTAGCATGAAGGAGATACCAGAAACTCCAGTGGACAAGACAGAGAATGAATTCGTACTAGAACAGGTAGAATAAGCTGTCATTGTTCAAAAAGAAGAGTTGGTTGAAGATCTAGGAGATGCTGAACCTCCATGGGAATCCAGAACTGAGGAGAACTCCGTCAAGGACACTATAGTTGATGCTAAGGAGGATATTGTACAACCTCCAAGGCAAGTTGTTTATGAAGAATCAGACGGAATAACCCAGGACACAAATTCCCTTGATGATGATAGTCACAAGTCAAATTCTCTTAGTAATGAACTTGCATCCTCAAGTGAATTCTCTGAGATCGAAGAATCTTCCCCAAGTGAATATGAAGATGATGCGGAGGTAGATTTCTCTCAACCTCCAATCTATGACTCGAGTGATGAGGAAGACATAGAAGACTTTGACCAGGGTGATACTACATCGGAAGACTCTTGCAAGGAAGTGGAGAAATTCACAGAAGAACCCAAGGGAGAAGAACATACAGAACCACCAGAAACACCTACCCCAAGGCCATTGCCACCCAATACAAGCTTCAAGTGGGTACAATCCTTAACCTTTAACTTTACTTATTCACTTGAATATGGTTTGCTTGAAACAGATGGCCAGCTTAGAGCTCTTTGCGGCGTTAAAAGTAAGAGGGAAATGGCTCGTACTCAGAGTTGGTGCACAAGGTTCAATAAGGTTCCACGCTTCACTTCGAAGTACATGGATTGGTATCATGCTCAATTGCATGGATCACAGAGAACGTTTGGTCACCATGGTGAGATTCTACTTTTTAAACCGCCCGGATGGAAACATGTAGATCAAGACGGAGGCGGATTTAAAAACAAAGCTTGGGATCCTGGAAAATATTCTGATATTCATCACCCCGGGAGCCTGAAAATCTATTTGAAGCTGCTCAGAAGCTTCACATGCCTAGTTTGGGACCCCAGAGGCTATTGGCATTCCAAGCATTGGTGGAGATTTCTGGATGAATTTAAGCATAAGCCGCCATAGCAGGAAGCTCTTCCAATGTCCAACTTAAGGACTTTAACTAAAAGTGCTAGGTGGGAGACAACCCACCATGGTATGATCGTTCCTTTTGCAATTTTAATTTTATTTAGTTTTGTTTGTTTTTGAATTTTATTTTATTTTATTGAACCTGGAATCATGCATAGCATTCACATTAAGCATTGCATTATGCATTGTGCATTTAAAAAAAAAATCACGTGACGCGACCGCCTCATTGACGCGTCCGCGTCGCAGGTATTGGGAGAGAATAATATATTGAACAGAAAGTTACGCAGAAGCAGCGCTGGAGGCGTGCCAATGGCACAATTCACCCCACGCGACCGCGTCGCTGACGCGACCGTGTCATATGGGAATAATGGCCTCCCACGCGACCGCGTGCCCCACGCGGCCGCTGGTGCACGAATTGTGAATTACACTTTTCACAACTCGTACCACTAACCAGCAAGTGCACTGGGTCGTCCAAGTAATACCTTACGTGAGTAAGGGTCAAATCCCACGGAGATTGTTGGTTTGAAGTAATCTATGGTTACCTTGTAAATCTTACTCAGGAAGTCAATTATATTTATCAGTTGAATTGCGAGTAAACAGGAGAGCATGAATTAAAAGTTACTTGTTATGCAGTAATGGAGAATATGTTGGAGTTTCAGAGATGCTTTGTCTTCTGAATCTCTGCTTTCCTCTGTCTTCTGATTCACGCATGCACGTCCTCCTATGGCAAGCTGTGTGTAGGTGGATCACCGTTGTCAATGGTTACCATCCATCCTTCCAGTGAAAAGATTCCAAGTGCGCTGTCACCGCACGGCTAATCATCTGCAGGTTCTCAGTCATACCGGAATAGGATCTGCTATCCTTTTGCGTCTGTCACTACGCCCAGCACTCGTGAGTTTGAAGTTCGTCACAGCCATCCAATCCCAGAATCCTACTCGGAATACCACAGACAAGGTTTAGACTTTCCGGATTCTCATGAATGCCGCCATCAGTTCTAGCTTATACCACGAAGATTCTGATTAAGGAATCTAAGAGATATTCATTCAATCGGATATAGAACGGAGGTGGTTGTCAGGCACATGTTCATGGTTTGAGGAAGGTGATGAGTGTCATTGATCATCACCTTCATCACAGTTAAGCGCGAATGAACATCTTAGATAGGAACAAGCGTGTTTGAGTGGAAAATAGAAATACTTGCATTAATTCATCGAGACACAGCAGAGCTCCTCACCTCCAACAATGGAGTTTAGAGACTCATGCCGTCAAAGAGTACAAATTTTAGATCTAAAATGTCATGAGATTCAAAATATGTCTCTAAAAGTTGTTTAAATACTAAACTAGTAGCCTAGGTTTACAGAAAATGAGTAAACTATGATAGATGGTGTAGAGATCCACTTCTGGGGCCCACTTGGTGTGTGTTGGGGCTGAGACTTAAGCAATTCACGTGCATAAGGCCATTTTGGGCATTCAACGCCAGGTTTGGATCCATTTCTGGCGTTGAACTCCAACTTTTAATCCTTTTCTGGCGCTGGACGCCAGAATTGGGCAGAGAACTAGCGTTGAACGCCAGTTTACATCGTCTATCCTTGAGCAAACTATGGACTATTATATAATGCTGGAAAGCCCTGGATGTCTACTTTCCAACGCAATTGGAAGCACACCAGTTCGAGTTCTGTAGCTCCAGAAAATCCACTTTGAGTGCAGGGAGGTCAGAATCCAACAGCATCAGCAGTCCTTTTTCAGCCTGAATCAAATTTTTGCTCAGCTCCCTCAATTTCAGCCAGAAAAATACCTGAAATTACAGAAAAACACACAACTCATAGTAGTATCCAGAATTATGAATTTTTCCTAAAAACTAATGAAAATAAACTAAAAACTAACTAAAACATACTAAAAACTATATGAAATTAACCCCAAAAAGCGTATAAAATATCCGCTCATCACAACACCAAACTTAAACTGTTGCTTGTCCTCAAGTAACTAGACAAATAAAATAGAAGACTAATAGGTTGAGAAGCAATAATATCTCAGAGTTTTGAGTGAAGCTCAGATTCTAATTAGATGAGTGGGACTAGTAGCTTTTTGCTTCCGAACAGTTTTGGCATCTCACTTTATCCATTGAAGCTCAGAGTGATTGGCATCTATAGGAACTTAGAATTCAGATAGTGTTATTGATTTTCTTATTTCAGTATGATGATTCTTGAACACAGCTATTTCATGAGTCTTGGCCGTGGCCCTAAGCACTTTGTTTTCCAGTATTACTACTGGATACATAAATGCCACAGACACATAATTGGGTGAACCCTCTGGATTGTGACTCAGCTTTGCTAAAGTCCCCAATTAGAGGTGTCCAAAGTTCTTAAGCACACTCTTCTTTCTGCTTTGGACCTTGACTTTAACCGCTCAGTCTCAAGTTTTCACTTGACACCTTCACACCACAAGCACATGGTTAGGGACAGCTCGGTTTAGCCGCTTAGGCCAGGATTCTATTCCCTTAGGCCCTCCTATCCACTGATGCTCAAAGCTTTGGGATCCTTTTTATTACCCTTGCCTTTTGGTTTTAAGGGTTATTGGCTTTTTGCTCTTGCCTCTTGGTTTTAAGAGCTTTTGGCTTTTTCTGCTTGCTTTTTCTTTTTCTTTCTATATATTTTTGTTTTGTTTTGTTTTTTTTTTCGCCTATTTTTTTTTCTGCAAGCTTTGTTCTTTGCTGCTTTTTCTTGCTTCAAGAATCATTTTTATGATTTTTCAGATTATCAATAACATGTCTCATGTTCATCATTTTTTCAAGAGCCAACATATTTAACAGTCTTAAGCAACAAATTCAAAAGACATATGCACTGTTCAAGCATTCATTCAGAAGACAGAAAGTATTGCCACCACATGTAACTAATTAGAATTTCTCTTATTAAAACTCGAAATTTTATTGCCTCTTATTCAAAAGATCTACTATTTTATTCATGTTTGCTGATGATGAGAAAAATAAACTATAGCTTAATTGGAGATAAGATCAAAATAGATACTAATTACTACTATATGACTCCTAAGGTGAACTTTTCTAATGACACTATCACAGATTTAAAGCAGAAATTGAAATTTAACAACCTTTATTCTGGGGGAACAGGGGTTCCTCTGATCCTTGGAGTGCTCGGTCCTGCAAGAGATAACTTCTGGCGCTTCAAGTCCCTTAAGTCACGCCCTTGCTCCTCTTGTTCTTTAAACATATAGGTAAGAATTTGACTGTGTTCCTTCTGTTCTTTTATTATTTGCTCCATAGCTTCCCGTATCTTGGTGATGGACGTCTCAAGATACTCCCAATATTCAGATTGAGGGATTTCTGGTAGGAATTCCTGCGTTTTCTTCTTGGTGAGATCCTCCTGCGCTTGTTATTTTTCCATTGATGCTTTGGTGATTGGCTTCTCAACTGAGATGTATTCAGTTATTCCCATCCTTACTCCAGCATCCTTGCAGAGCAGCGATATCACACTTGGGTAAGCCAACCTGGCTTCTTTAGAATTTTTATTAGCAATTTTGTAGAGTTCAGTTGAGATCAGCTGATGAACTTCCACTTCTTTTCCCATCATGATGCAATGGATCATCACTGCTCTTTTAATTGTGACTTCAGAACGGTTGCTGGTAGGCAACAGAGAATGCCCAATGAAGTCCAGCCATCCTCTGGCGACTGGTTTGAGATCTTCTCTCTTGAGTTGATTTGGGACACCCTTTGTGTTGGTGGTCCATCTGGCTTCAGGGATACATATGTCCTCTAGAATCTTATCCAGGCCCTTGTCTGTTCTCATCATTCTCCTGTTGAAGGAATCTGGATCATCTTTCAGCTGAGGTAGCTTTAAGATCTCTCTGATCTTGTCAGGGGTGGTATGAACAATCTTTCCTCTGACCATGGTCCGATATTCATAGAAGGCAGTTCCAGATAGTTTTTGCTTGTCAGTCTGCCACATATTAGCATAGAACTCCTGGATCATATTCCTTCCCACCTTCGTTTCAGGATTAGCTAGGACTTCCCAGTTCCTGATTCGAATTTGCTCCTGGATCTCCGGATATTCATCTTCTTTCAGATCGAATCTAACTTCCGGGATCACTGATCTTAGACCCATTATTTTGTTATAATGGTCCGAATGTTCTTTAGATAAGAACTTCCCTTGATTCTAAAGTGGTTTTGGAACGCTCTCTTTCTTGCCTCTTGGAGTGGGTTGTTTTCCTTTGGGGGCCATGATATTAGTGATCGCGGATAAACACATCAAACTTAGAGGTTTGCTTGTCCTCAAGCAAAAGAAAAGAAAGGAGAGGGATAGAAGGAGAGCTAGGTGCAATTGTTGATGGGAGAGGAGGGAGGCCGAACTCAAATTTATAAGGGGGGGAGGGTGGGTTTTCGAAAAAAAAATAAGGATATGATAAAAAGATTTATTTGGAAAAGATAAGATAGAAGATATGATAAGAGAAGATATAGTTTAAAATTGAGAGGATATGAAAGATTTTTGAGAAAGATAGATTTAATTTTTGAAAAAGATAAAGTGGAGGTTTTGAAAAAGATATTGATGAGTTGAAAAAGATAGATTTGTAAAAAAAAATTTTGAAAAGAGTTGGATTGAATTTGCAAAGATGCCTGGTGCTTATGGATTAAAATACATTTGATATTTTTAGTGGTAGGGTTTTTAGAAATTATGGAATTTAGAAATCAGGGTTCTTAACATGTTTATGTAAGAAATCATGAATTGAAGTAGGAAAATCAAGGTTGGGATGAAAAATTTTGAATAAAAATGAGTTTTGTCTCCTCCCTGCCATCCTGGCGTTTGAACGCCCAAACATTGCCTGTTTTGGGGGTTCAGCGCCCAATTGCTGCTCTCCTGGGTGTTCAACGCCCAGCTGCTGCCATTACTGGCGTTCAACGCCCAGTGGGTGCCCATTTCTGGCGTTGAACGCCCAGATTGCTACCATTACTGGCGTTCAACGCCCAGTGGATGCCCATTTTGGGCGTTGAATGCCCAAAATTCACTTTTACTGGCGTTTTCTTGCCAGTGAGCTCTTTTTCTCTGTTTTATGTGCCGAGGTCTTCTGTAAATGATTTCTCACCTTAGTGTCAGTGAAATATAAACAAATAAAAATAAAAATAAAAATAAAAATAGGGCAAAATGCTTAGAGGATTATTGCCCCATAGCTGGGTTGCCTCCCAGCAAGCGCTTCTTTATTGTCTTTAGCTGGACTTTGCTGAGCTTTTAATCTAGCTTCAGCCTTGAGCATTCTTGCTCAATGTTGCCTTCAAGATAGTGCTTGATTCTTTGTCCATTGACAATGAACTTCTTATCAGAATCAATATCTTGAAGCTCCACATAACCATATGGTGATACACTTGTAATCACGTATGGTCTCCTCCACCGGGATTTTAGTTTCTCGGGGAATAGCCTGAGTCTAGAATTAAAGAACAGAACCTTCTGTCCTGGTTCAAAGATTATAGATGACAGCTTTCTGTCATGCCACTTTTTTTATTTCTCTTTATAAAGCTTGGCATTTTCGAAAACTGTGAATCTGAATTCCTCTAGCTCATTTAGCTGGAGCAATCGTTTTTCTCCTGCTAATTTGGCATCAAAGTTTAGGAATCTGGTTGCCCAGTAGGCCTTATGTTCCAGTTCCACGGGCAGGTGACATGCCTTACCATACACGAGTTGGTATGGAGAGGTCCCTATAGGGGTCTTGAATGCTGTTTTGTAAGCCCACAGAGCATCATCCAAGCTCCGTGCCCAATCCTTTCTACGGGTATTTACTGTCCGTTCTAGGATTCTTTTTAATTCTCTGTTAGAGACTTTAGCTTGCCCATTAGTTTGTGGATGATATGGAGTAGCTACCTTGTGGCGAATTCCATACTGAACCATGGCAGAGTAAAGCTGTTTATTGCAGAAGTGAGTGCCCCCATCACTGATTAGTACTCTAGGGACACCAAACCTGCTAAAGATATGTTTCTGGAGGAACTTCAGCACTGTCTTAGTATCATTGGTGGTTGTGGCAATGGCTTCAACCCATTTTGATACATAGTCAACTACCACCAGAATATAAGTGTTTGAGTATGATGGTGGGAAAGGTCCCATGAAGTCAATTCCCCATACGTCAAACAACTCAATTTCCAAGATTCCTTGTTGAGGCATGGCGTAACCATGAGGCAGATTACCAGCTCTTTGACAACTGTCACAGTTACGTACAAACTCTCGGGAATCTTTATAGAGTGTGGGCTAATAGAAGCCACATTGGAGGACCTTGGTGGCTGTTCGCTCACCTCCGAAATGGCCTCCATATTGAGATCCATGGCAATGCCACAGGATCCTCTGTGCTTCTTCTCTAGGCACACACCTACGGATTATTCCGTCTGCACATCTCTTAAAGAGATAAGGTTCATCCCACAAGTAGTACTTTGCATCAGTAATTAATTTCTTCTTTTGTATCCTGTTGTACTCCTTGGGTATGAACCTTGCAGCTTTATAGTTTGCAATATCGGCAAACCATGGTGTTTCCTGAATGGCAAATAAATGCTCATCCGGAAAAGTCTCAGAGATCTCAAGAGAGGGGAGGGGCGTCCCTTCTACTGGCTCTATCCGGGACAAATGATCAGCCACTTGGTTCTCTGTCCCTTTTCTGTCTCTTATTTCTATATCAAACTCTTGCAGAAGCAACACCCATCTAATGAGCCTGGGTTTTGAATCCTGCTTTGTGAGTAGATATTTAAGAGCAGCATGATCAGTATACACAATCACTTTTGATCCTACTAAGTATGATTTGAACTTGTCAATGGCGTAAACCACTGCAAGTAATTCTTTTTCTGTGGTTGTGTAGTTTTTCTGGGCATCATTTAGAATGCGACTAGCATAATAAATGACATGCAGAAGCTTGTCATGCCTCTGCCCCAATACTGCACCAATGGCGTGATCACTGGCATCACACATTAGCTCAAATGGTAACGTCCAGTCTGGTGCAGAAATGACTGGTGCTGTGACCAGCTTAGCTTTCAGCGTTTCAAACGCCTGCAGGCACTCTATGTCAAACACAAATGGCGTGTCAGCAGCTAGCAGATTGCTTAGAGGTTTTGCAATTTTTGAAAAATCCTTTATAAACCTCCTATAGAATCCTGCGTGCCCCAGAAAGCTTCTAATTGCCTTAACATTGGCAGGTGGTGGTAATTTTTCAATTACCTCTATTTTTGCTTGATCTACCTCTATTCCCTTGTTTGAGATTTTATGCCCAAGGACAATCCCCTCAGTTGTGAATTATACTTTTCACAACTCGTACCACTAACCAGCAAGTGCACTGGGTCGTCCAAGTAATACCTTACGTGAGTAAGGGTCGAATCCCACGGAGATTGTTGGTTTGAAGCAATCTATGGTTACCTTGTAAATCTTAGTCAGGAAGTCAATTATGTTTATCAGTTGAATTGCGAGTAAACAGGAGAGCATGAATTAAAAGTTACTTGTTATGCACTAATGGAGAATATGTTGGAGTTTTGGAGATGCTTTGTCTTCTGAATCTCTGCTTTCCTCTGTCTTCTGATTCACGCACGCACGTCCTCCTATGGCAAGCTGTGTGTAGGTGGATCACCGTTGTCAATGGTTACCATCCATCCTTCCAGCGAAAAGATTCCAAGTGCGCTGTCACCGCACGGCTAATCATCTGCAGGTTCTCAGTCATACCGGAATAGGATCTGCTATCCTTTTGCGTCTGTCACTACGCCCAGCACTCGTGAGTTTGAAGTTCGTCACAGCCATCCAATCCCAGAATCCTACTCGGAATACCACAGACAAGGTTTAGACTTTCCGGATTCTCATGAATGCCGCCATCAGTTCTAGCATATACCACGAAGATTCTGATTAAGGAATCTAAGAGATATTCATTCAATTGGATATAGAACAGAGGTGGTTGTCAGGCACACGTTCATGGTTTGAGGAAGGTGATGAGTGTCACAGATCATCACCTTCATCACAGTTAAGCGCGAATGAACATCTTAGATAGGAACAAGCGTGTTTGAGTGGAAAACAGAAATACTTGCATTAATTCATCGAGACACAGCAGAGCTCCTCACCCCCAACAATGGAGTTTAGAGACTCATGCCGTCAAAGAGTATAAAGTTTAGATCTAAAATGTCATGAGATACAAAATAAGTCTCTAAAAGTTGTTTAAATACTAAACTAGTAGCCTAGATTTACAGAAAATGAGTAAACTATGATAGATGGTGCAGAGATCCACTTCTGGGGCCCACTTGGTGTGTGTTGGGGCTGAGACTTAAGCAATTCACGTGCATAAGGCCATTTTGGGCGTTCAACGCCAGGTTTGGATCCATTTCTGGCGTTGAACTCCAACTTTTAATCCTTTTCTGGCGCTGGACGCCAGAATTGGGCAGAGAACTGGCGTTGGACGCCAGTTTACGTCATCTATCCTTGAGCAAAGTATAGACTATTATATATTGCTGGAAAGCCCTGGATGTCTACCTTCCAACGCAATTAGAAGCACGCCATTTCGAGTTCTGTACCTCCAGAAAATCCACTTTGAGTGCAGGGAGGTCAGAATCCAACAGCATCAGCAGTCCTTTTTCAGCCTGAATCAGATTTTTGCTCAGCTCCCTCAATTTCAGCCAGAAAAATACCTGAAATTACAGAAAAACACACAACTCATAGTAAAGTCCAGAAATATGAATTTTTCCTAAAAACTAATGAAAATAAACTAAAAACTAACTAAAACATACTAAAAACTATATGAAATTAACCCCAAAAAGCGTATAAAATATCCGCTCATCAGCCGCGTAACCAAGATTTCGACGTAATAATGGTACACAACCGAAAGTTGTGCTAGAGTGGTGCTGGACTGGCGCTGGACGCGCAGTCCATTTCACGCGACTGCGTGCCCCACGCGGCCGCGTCATATCCTTCTGAAAGCCCACTCACGTGATCGCATGCCCCACGCGATCGCGTCACCCAATATTTGGCAATAAATGATTTTGAACAGAGAGTTGTGCGAGCGCGAGGCTGCCCTCGCGCCAGTGGCATAAAATGGGTCACGCGACTGCGTGACCGACGCGACTGCGTGACCGACGCGACCGCGTCAATCAGTTTAAGCGCAAGCCACGCGACCGCGTGCCCCATGCGACCGCGTCGCTTGCGCCGCACAGCTTATCCTAAATTGCCAAATATCTTATCTTTTCTCCCCCAATCCTAATTTTTCCTCCCTCCTTTTTTCCTTACTTCTTCTTCCCTTCTTCCCCTTCTAATTCTTCTTATCTTTTATTTTATTTTACTTAATTTATTTGCATATTTCATTCATTGCATCTTAATTTTGTGCATATTTTAATTTTTATTTTTCTTTTCTAAATTTATTATTGGTGTTAAATGTTCTTATTCAACTGTTGCATCTTTTCTTGAACTATTTTGGTGCTTAGTGACTTGTTTTACACTGTGGGATGATATTAATTATCTGCCAATGCCAATCTTTTATGATACTTGCACTTCATTTGCATTGACATGAACTTACATTGATATTTTCATTACCCACACTCCTCCTCTTTGTTGCGATTTCTGCACCACTGATATGCCATGTGCTTCTATTATTTTCTCACGAACATGCTGAAGCTTCCATGTAAATGAGACCCTTATCATCTGGCATTAATACCCATATTTTATTTATTTTCTATCTTTTGGGTTACTTTTCTTCTTTTTCTCTTCTTTCAGGCTGGCCACCGAAGACAGAAAAAGGGAGGAACTTTTAAAAGGAGAGACAAACAAGTCCATCAGCACAATCCTTGAAGAAAAACATCAGTTGGAACAGCCCGTCCACCTGCACATCTCAGCATGCACCGAGGACGGTGCAATCTTTAAGTGTGGGGAGGTCGATACCGACTTCCATGGATTAGTCACTTCATATTTTAGCACCAATGTTTAATTTTCTTTGTTAAATTAGTTGTTGCATTTGCATATTTGTTTGATTTTATGCATCTAGTTACTACTTGGTTAAAGTAATAAAATTCTTCTAAAGACCCTATTTTTGAAAAATTTTACTAATTTAAATTGAAAATTTTTTTGTTAAATTTGTTTGAAGTTGTATTTGGAACATGGTTTTTGAGCCAAAGAACACACAACCTGTGAGATTTTGAGCTTATTTACATGGTTACATTATTTAACCATAAATATTTTATTCTTGTGTGTTTACTTCTCTATAATTGTGATCTTTACTTTGTTTCAGTCTATATGTCCAATATTTAGTGTATTTACATGCTTGCATATGATTGAGGCCATTATTTAATTTTAGCTTACTTATCCCAAATAAGCCTACCCTTTAAATCACCCTTGTCAGCCACTTTGAGCCTTGAAATCCCCATTTGTTCTATATCTTACCACATCACTAGCCTTAAGCGGAAAACAAATTAATTATCCCAATTGAATCTTTGGTTAGCTTAAGATAGTGTGTTAATTAAATGTGGGGAAACGTGGGAACATGGGTTAATAAAGGAAAAGTATAATGTTTCTAATTTATTTGAATATCAGGAATTTGGGAACCTACTCATGAAAAACCAAAATAGAAAAATAATAGAAAATCCATGTGCATTGATAAGTTATATTTGTTTCTCTACAAAAAAAAGGGGATGCACGGCGCGACTGCATGCCCCATGCGATCGCGTCATACTGCGAATACACTATCCACAAGACCGCGTCATCCATGCGGCCATGTGCCTTGGAGATCGGCGTCAAAAATCCAACGTCCAGAGAGTTAGGCTGGAATCGTGCGGCCCTTGTGCGTTTTGCACAAATTGGCCCACGCGATTGCATGCCCCATGCGATCGTGTCACTTGCACAACACCAATCCCACGCGACCGCGTGAGCGACGCGATCGCGTCGCAGAGATTGCACAACACCCTAGGACGAGACAAAGAGTTGCGCTGAAACGGTGCTGGAGTCGTGCGTTTAGCACAATGTCCAGCGACGCGATCGCGCGACCCACGCGATCGCGTCATCCCCATTTTCACCCCCACCACGCGACCGCGTCCCTCACGCGATCGCGTGGATTTGAAAATATAACCCCCCAGCCACGCGAACCCTATCAGTCGCGCAGCCCCCCAACCCTCTTCTCCCTCTCTTCCTCCTCTTTTCTCAACCACCACCTAGCCACCATTGCCGCCGCCCCGACCACCACCCAGTTGCCGCCGCCGCCCAGACGCCGCCGCCACCGACCCCCTTCCTCCCTCCCCTTCTTTCTTCTTCTCTCTTCCTCTCTTCCCACTGCCACTGCCCCCCTCCGCGAACCACCACCCACCACCGCACCCCCTCCCTTACTCTATCAATTACCCTAAACCCTATCCCCATTACCCCTTTCTCCACTGCCCCCTCTGCCGCCACCGCGCCGCCGTGACCCTCCACCGCGCCGGACGCCGCCGCAGCCACCACCCAGCCGCTTTCTTACCCCGTTCTACTCCTCACGCCTACCAGGTTCCGATGAATGCCGCCTTTCTGTCCTTCGCAGTTATTTTACAATTTTTTCTGTTTCTGTTCATAATTAGGATAGATAGATATGCATGCTGTAGTGGATTTTTAGGTTGTCAGGTAGCTTAGGCCGTGGTTAGTGGATCTAGGTCTGTTTACTTGCACTGTTCATGCTTCTGTTTTATCAAAACTGCAATTCTGCTGTTCCTGTGACCTTGTTCATATGTTGTGATTTCCTGCATTTGCTGCTTGTTACTCTGAATTTTCATGTTTCTATTAATTATAGATAAATGCAGCAAGTTTTTAATTCATATGAACTGCCTTGTTTGCTGTTTATTTTCCGGGACAATCCAATTTTAGCCGGAATGCTGCCCAAAATTTTTTGTGAATTGTTTTCATTCATGTTTTGGTTTGGCAATCTAAACCCTATTGTCCTCTGCCTTACCCAAACCATTTCATGAATGCTATGGCAGACTTTCTTATCCTCTTTGATTTCCTGGTTTATAAACTGCATCTGTGATATTCTGATTCCAATTCTTGCTTTCTTTATATCTCTTTGAATCAACATCACCCTGTTTTCCTTGTTAGGTTTTGAGTTATTTTTAGTCATAATTGTGAATCCTTGTTACATGGACTATTTTCTTTATGCCACTTACTGACTCACTAATTTTAATTTACTAACTTCTTTTTCAAATTCTAACCATACTAACCTTTTCAAAATCTCTTTTTTGATTTTTTTACTTTCCTCTAACTTTCTAACCATGGCATAATGACAATTTTTCTATTTAACTTGAATTCTGATACATTTTGGATTGTAAATTCTTCCTTTCCAAATTTTCAATCACTGAACAATCCTAAATGCACATTTACTTGACTCATTTTATTCATTCAAATTCTCCTTTGCCGCTTTGAGTTTTCTTTGTTTAATTGCCTTTTTGCTTCCCTATTTTTATCCATATCCTGGTTTTCTATTTTTCAGGATGTCTGCCTCACAGAGGAAAGGAAAAGGCAAGGCTACTGGCAAGCGTAAGAGAGGAGATTCCTCCCAGTCCATCATTGCCCTCATGCATGATTCCTCATGGCAGGAGAAGAACTTTACACAGCAGGAAAAAGCAGACCAGCTGCTCCCTGTAAATGATTTAATATAATTTGCAAACCGGTACTGTGAGCTGAAGTATCCGGCATTTTCAAACTCCAGGAATCTATACCTGGAGAGAACTCTGAAGATTCCAGAAGCACTCCAGCAGTACACCACCGAGTAAATCAAGCAAAGAGGCTGGTTCTTTCTGGAGAGAACACTGACAGAGGTCAATGCATCTTGAGTCCGAGAATTCTACTGCAACTACTACCTCACGACCCTAGATGCACTGAACCTGAGAGGAAAGCAGATTCTGGTCACTGAGGAGGCCATAGAGGACATACTCCGGCTCCCAGCCAAGTCCAATCATCCTGATGGTTATTCAAAGGCTGAGGAGAACATGCGCCTGATGCAATTTGATTGGGATGCTGTAAAGACACGGATAGCTCTCGACCCGACTGTTCCTTCGGAGATGGGTCAGGACACCACCATGCCTAGAGGGATCAAGAGGGCGTACTTAAATGATGAGGCTCGGTTATGGCACCAGATCTTGAGCAACTATGTCATGCCGAGTACTCATGAGACGGAGATCCCAGCTGCTATGATCACCCTCCTATGGTGTGTGCTGGAGGGTAAGGACCTTTATCTACCACGCTTTATCCGGCATTTTATGGCCAGGGTCCACGTCCGAGGCACCCTCCCTTTCCCGTATCTGGTTACACAGCTAGGCCGTCACGCTGACGTGCCATGGGAGGATGCCGATGAGAGACCACTAGCGGCAGACTGCAGGAAGATCATTCCTCACAACAGGAACTTCCTAGCCTTGGGCTACAAACCACCACCCTTCACTGCTTCTGATGAGACAGCCCCACCGTCTGCTGGACCCTCTTCATCCACAGCTGCCACTGCTGCCCCTGCTGCTACCACTGCACCTCCACCTGCCTCTGAGCCCGTATACTGCCTCGTGCACCGCCTATTCCGACAGCTTGACCAGATGGAGCGCCGTAACCGGCGCTGGTATGAGAGATCGGAGCGTCGCAGCCAGCGATGCTATTCGCATCTGAAGCTGATGATCAGACAGGGTGGTGACATCCCCTCCGAGCCCGACACACCATCTGAGCCATCCGAGGAGGAGGAGGATGAGCACGAGTAGGAGACTCATTTCCAGGAGGAGACCCATCAGCAGGCAGACACAGAGTAGGCTGTACCACATCAGGAGGTTACACATCAGATCACGGCTGCTGATCCGGAGATCCCGATCCAGTCAGCACCGCCTCTACAACAGCCAGACGCTCAGCCCACCACCACCACAGAGCCTCCAGCTACCATCTCTACCAGTGATGACACCCCTTCACACCCGGCTTGACTGAGCATCAGGGACGATGCTTCATTTTAAGTGTGGGGAGGTCGCCATCTCTGGCGTTTTATTTTGGTGAACCACTACATCTCTTTTTCTTTTATTTTGGATATTTTTCTGTATTTTTCTCTTTTTTCTGAGTACTTATACATTGCTGCTTTTATGTATTTTTACTCTATTTTTGCATTTTGCATTTTTAGTTCATATTTTTAGTCACTTAGTTTAGTTTGCAATTCTGACTTATTAGTGGATTAATTAGTATAGTTTACCCTTTTTAGCATAAGATAGCATAGTTAAATTGAAAAATATAAAAAGGAAGTAAACTAGGAAATTGAACATAACAGATTTAAATCCATAAACCTTGTATATATAGCATTACATCATATAGTTAAGTTGACAATATTTCATCAAGGAGAAACATTAAAACTTTAAAGGCTACCCTAAATAATTTTTTTATGAGAATAATGGGAATTTTTAACTAAACCTGCATAACATATATGAATGATATAT
Organism: Arachis ipaensis; assembly: GCF_059453495.1. Classification (NCBI taxonomy): domain Eukaryota; kingdom Viridiplantae; phylum Streptophyta; class Magnoliopsida; order Fabales; family Fabaceae; genus Arachis; species Arachis ipaensis. Next base: position 52,186,868 of record NC_142436.1, on the reverse strand, counting down.
GATGCTTGAGTTAGAGAACACACAACCTGTGAGTATTGAGCTTAATTGTATGGTTGCATTCAAACCATAATTTCATTCCTGTGTGTTTCGCTTCTTTTTATTCTGATGTTCTTTACTTTGCTTTAATCTATATGTCCAATTATAGAATATAGATACATGCCAAAAGAATGATTAAGGCCATTATTTGATTTTAGCTCACTTATCCCAAAATAACCTACCTTTCACATCACCCTTGTTAGCCCCCTTGAGCCTTTAAAATTCCTTTTATTCTATTTAGCCACACTACTAGCCTTAAGCAGAAAAACAAAATAAAATCCCAAGTTGAATCCTTGGTTAGCTTAAGATAGAAAATTATGAATAGATTAAAATGTGGGAAACCTATTGGGAACATGGATGATAGAAACAAAAGGTAGAAAAGTTGAAAGAAATAAAATAACTCAGAAAATTTGGGAAGCATGCTCATGAGAAATCAAAGTGATCAATTACCATGTGCATTAAAAAAAAAAGTTATTTTTCAACATTTAATAAAAGGGGATACAAAAGAATCCCCCAATGCAAAATAAAAAGCAATGCACATGGGATAAAAATAAAATTGAAACATGAGCATGTAACAACAAGTGGGATAATATGGGAAAATTGGTAAAGAAGTTTTGTTCTACTAAATATGTATGTTAGGTGAGATCTTAGTCTAATTAAGGATTCACTTATTAGCTCACTTAGCCTTATACATATATCCTTACCTTTACCTTGGCCCCATTACAACCTTAAGTAAAGACCTCATGACTTTTGGTATGACTGTACTCTATAATTGTTGATTGGTTAGATGAAGAACAAAGTTATAGGAAGTAAGAATAAAAAGAAAAATAGAGTGAATGAACCCAATAAACATTGAGTGACTAGAGGGTAAACACAAAATCCAGTGAGGGTTCAATAACTCATCAACATATATCTGTGTTTAATTTACTAATTGTTTTGCAAGTTTGTACAATATTTTTATTTCCCATCTCATTTGCTAAAATGCTTTATTATTTAAGGGTTGGCTATATATATATATATATATATATATATATATATATATATATATATATATATATATATATATATATATATATATATATATATATATATATATATATATGACTCCTTGAGAATGTGAATTAATTTGACTACATGTAAGCTTTATATATGAGTGGATAAATTGGAATTGCATGACTCATTTAGGTAGATGCATTTAGAATAGGTTGCATTACATAACATTCCACCACTTTAACCTTACCTTATTCTTTACCTTGGATTTAGCATGAGGACATGCTATTGTTTAAGTGTGGGGAGGTTGATAAACCCATATTTCATGAGTTATTTTGTGCTTAGTTTGAGTGATTTATTCAATCCTTCACCCACTTATTCATATTAATTGCATGGTTTTACTTTTCCTTCCTTATTATGTGATGTATGTGAAAAACATGTTTCCTAAGCTTTAAAATTAATTATTTTAATTACCTTTATTTCCATTCGATGCCGTGATTAGTGTGTTGAGTAGTTTCATATTTTCTAAGGCAGAATGACTTAAAGGATGGAAAAGGAAACATACAAAAATGGAAGGAAAGCACAAAACAGAGCTCCTAAAGAAACTGGCATCCACGCGATCGCATGGACGAAGCAATCGCGTGCTAAGCGCGAATCAGCAGCGACGCGGTCGCATGACTGACGCGACCGTGTGCCTTAAGCAGAACGCACATGACGCGGTCGCATGACTGACGCGACCGTGTGGCAAGGAAATGCTCCGAATCACGCGACCGCGTGACCCACGCGGACGCGTGACAGAGGCCACGCACCAGAAATTGCAGAAAACGCTCATAGCGAATTCTGAAGCCCTTTTTGGCCCAAATCCAAGTTCAGCAGGCATAGACCAGAGGTTACAAAGTGCGGAAATGCATCCATTCTGAGAGAGCTCGCCAATTTTCACTTTCCATAATTTAGATTTAGTTTGAGAGAGGTTCTCTCCTCTCTCTCTTAGGATTAGGATTAGGATTTAGGACTTCTCTTAGTTTGTAAGAGTAACTCTCGATCCAAGTTTAATATTTACTTCAATGCTTTTATTCGTACCTATAAATGTTGCCAACTTGACTTATGAATCCTTCCCATGTTATGATTTGAATTAATGATTATTTGAGGTATTTCAGTTATTGATTGCTTTCTCCTTAATTTGAGTTACCATTGCTTTCTATCTAAGGATATTTTTATTCCAACAATTTTACTTTTTCCCCTTTTGGTATTGGTTAAGAAATCAGTAACTCAACATTATCAAACTCAACATAACTGATAATCGCTATCTTGCTAATTGAACTGAACTTCAATAATCCCAACTTTTTCTTAGGAAATAAATAGGATTCGAAGGTCAAACTAATTAGTCCCTTGACTTTCCTTTACTTTAGTAAAGGTTAACTAAGTGGAATTTAGATTCAACTTTCATTATTGTTGAGAGAGATAACTAAGTTGGACTTCCAATTTCTCTTACCTTGCCAAAAGCTCGCTTTACAGTATTTATTTATTTTAATTGCCATTTGAATTATTTGTCATATCTACTCTTCACTCTCAACCCCGAATTTACAACCTCCATAACCAATAATAAGAACATACTTCCTTGCAGTTCCTTGAGAAGACGAATCGAGATTTGAATACTCGGTTAACAATTTTTAACAGGGGTTTGTTACTTGTGACACCCAAAACGTTTGTACGAAGGGATTTCTGTCGGTTTAGAGACTATATCTACAACGCGACTATTTTTTTTATGAACTTCTTTACTGGCAAAAATCCTAACGTCAGTGACAGTGCACCTGGACCATTTTCACTGAGAGAACGGATGGTAGCCATTGACAACGGTGATCCACCAACACACAGCTTGCCATAGGAGGAACCTTGCGTGCGTGAAGAAGAAGACAGGGAGAAAGCAGAGATTCAGAAGACAAAGCATCTCCAAAACTCCAACATATTCTCCATCACTGCATAGCAAGTATCATTTATTCCATGCTCTTTTATTCCTCGAAATTCAAATTGTTAATTATAATTGATTTCCTGACTAAGATTTACAAGATAACCATAGATTGCTTCAAACCAACAATCTCCGTGGGATCGACCCTTACTCACGTAAGGTATTACTTGGACGACCCAGTTGATGCACGGAAAACTTGTCTCATAATAAATTTCCTTCGGCAAGTGTACCGAATTTGTCGTCAGGTAAAAACTCACAATAGAGTGAGGTCAAATCCCATAGGGATTGATTGATCAAGCAACTTTAATTAGAGGAATGTTCTAGTTGAGCGAGTCCAGAATTTGAGTTGAGAATTGCAGAAAATTAAATAGCGGGAAAGTAAATAACAGAAAAGTAAATGCTAGAAATAAAAGAACTGAAAGTAAATTACTGAAAGTAAATTGCAGAATTGTAAATGGGAATGGGGGAATTGCTCATGAAAGTAAATGACAGAAATTAAAGAGAATGGGTAAGATCAGAAATGGGGAGTTCATTGGGCTCAGGAGATGTTGCATTCTCCGGATCAATTTCATTTTCATCTCTTCCTCAATCAATGCACTCATTGATCTCCTTGGCAATCTTAAGTGGTCGAATTACAATTTCTTGTAATTCAATCTCTCAAATCTTGATCAATAGCCAATTCCTTGGTCAATTGCTCATGAGAAGAGATGAAGTATGGTCACTGATTATACCACATGCATTTCCTAAATCAAGTGTTGAGAGGATTATAGTCATATATCCATCCAAACCCAATTTGGTCCAGCATGAGAAAGTATTTCTAGCTTTATCTCTGCATTCCTCTTTCAAGGTTCAAAAGAGATCCAAGTTTGAATAGCTTCTTTTCCAAGATAACTACCCAATTGGATGAAGATCGAAAGCTTTCAAGTAAAATCAAGAGAAAAGATAGAAGAAGAATAATGAAAACTAGTATTGATCCATCAAATTACAACAGAGCTCCCTAACCCAATGAAAGGGGTTTAGTTGTTCATAGCTCTGGAAAATGAAAACAAAGATGGAGAATACATGATGAAACTAGAAGTGCAGAGAAAGTAAAATACAGAGAGTAGTTCTATGCCAAGAGGCTCCCTATAATTTCCCACTCCCAAAATAATTCAAAGCTACTCCTATATATACTACTCTTCTACTCTTCTAGTTGGTTCTTCAAGTCTTGGGTCTGGGCCTTTGGATCTTGAGTTTGAAGCAGTTATCTTCTTCATTGGGCTTGGCTTTACTTGCAGAGAGAAAGTGTGAAGTGGGCAGAGACTTTAGCTCAGGACGTTAGTGGTGTTAACGTTCAGTGAAAACATGGGTTCGAGAACGTTAGTGACATTCAACTTTTTCACTAACATTCCTCACCAAAGTTAAGAGCCACGTTAACTTCAACGTTAGTGGCACAAACGTTGCCATTAATGTTTCCACTATGTCCTTCGCACACGTTATTGGGACTCAACTTTCCCAATAACGTTGAGGATTTTCCCCCTTCCCTACGTTAGAGTCCACGTTAACTTAGTTAACGTGGATCTTTTTAACGTAGGCTTGCCAACCTTCGAGAACGTTAGTGACACTTACCATTGTCACTAACGTTCCAATGTGCCCCTAATTCGCACGTTAGAGTCCACGTTAACTAGATTAACGTGGCTTCTAACGTGGCCATGCTAGCCATTTCCAACGTTAGTGACAATGTTGAATGTCACTAACGTTGGCTCATCATCCTTCTCCTCACGTTAACTTCCACGTTAACTAAGAGTTAACGTGGCTCATTGTGGCTTGTGTTGGCTCCTTCCAACGTTAGTGACAATATTTGGTGTCACTAACGTTGTCGACAACCTTTCTTCTTCACGTTAACTTCCACGTTAACTAGGTTAACGTGGGAGTTAACGTGGCTTCTTGGGGATAGTGTGTGTTCATCCAACATTAGTGACAATGTTTGGTGTCACTAACGTTGTCGACCACCTAGTTTCTTCATGTTAGCTTCCACGTTAACTAGGTTAACGTGGGAGTTAACGTGGCTTCTTGTGACTTGGACAACGTTAGTGAGAAAGTTGAATGACACTAACGTTGGCTTCCCCTTTTTTCTTAACGTTAGAGGCCACGTTAACTAAGTTAACGTGGCAACTAACGTGGCCACTTATGAGCTTGGTCCAACGTTAGTGATAATGTTAAGTGTCACTAACGTTGGCTCCATTTCTTTTCTTCCACGTTAGAGTTCACGTTAGCTTAGTTAACGTGACTCTTAACGTGGGCAATGATGGCTTCTAGAGCGTTATTGGCAATGGCTTTTCTTATTAACTTTGCAAGTGACTCCCATTCCACGTTAGTGTAACTAACGTTGCCACTAATGTGGTTCTTCTTTGCTTCCTTTGTCCTGAAATTAAGCAATAAAGTGCATCAAAGTTCTAGTTCAAGTCATGGGAAATGCAACATCCAATTTGTCATTAAATTCATGCAAAATCCTCATGAAATCATGTAAAGTGCACAATGTATGCTTGAATCAAGATGTAAGTGAATATCTACCCAAAACTAGCTTATTTTCTAAGTAAATGCATGAAACTACCCTAAAAACAGTAGAGAAAAGGTCAGTGAAACTGGCCAAAATGCCCTGGCATCACCAGTGCACTTGCTGGTTAGTGGTACGAGTTGCGAAAAGTGTGATTCACAATTCGTGCACCAATAGTCATAGAGGAATAAATCCTCACTTCTCACTGGGAGCTTCCTTCCTATGCTCTCATGGATCAGCTTAATATGCTCAAGAGACAAGATCCTGTTCACTACATGAGGCAGGATTGGACTTGCAGGGAATACTACCCTCATCCTTGGTGAGAAGCCTTCAGTAGGGATATTGTTATTTTTCCATCCCCTAGGTGTCCGTCTCTTGGGATCTTCCTCCTTGGTGGGTGGTGACTGCCCAACACCAAACTTAGGTTTGATGTCTGGGAAAACTGTATGAGTTTCTACCAAGAAAAGAGGCTTCAGCATGGTACTCTACATGCTAGTACCTCCTCTATCAGGGGGTAGTGGAGGATTAAAGACCTTCAAGAACTATGAGTGGTGCTCGTCCTTGGTCTCTTTTTGGGGCTTCTGAAGGTGTGGTGCTTCAAGCTCTTGAATGGGTGTCATAGAGGGGGCATGTGACAGTATAACCTTAGCCTGTTCTGGGGCTTCTTTCTCTTCTGACCCTTCAGTAACTTGGACTTCCTCCTTTTGTACGGATTTAGCATCCACTGTGATGGCTATGCCCTCTTCTCTTGGGGTAGGCACTGGGTTACTGGAAGGAGTGAGAGGTCTCATAAGTTTCTCGGGAAGGTTTTTCTGAAAGACTAAACTGCACTCCTTAGTTAGCACCACTGTCTCTACTTCCTTCCAATCCCTCTTGTTATTCAGTATTTTCTTCATGAACTTATCATATGAAGGCATTTGTTCAAGAGCCTCTGCAAAGGGAATTTTGATCTCCAACTTCTTGAAAACTTCTAGGAACTTGGAGAAGTGCTTATCCTTTTCTAGCTGCTGAAGTCTCTGAGGATATGGCATCTTGGCCTTGTATTCAAGGGCCATGAGTGGTGCAGGGTGAGTGTCCATAGTGCCTATAGAAGGGTTACCAGCTTGCTTAGGAGAGGTGTTCCCAGCACTTGCACGTGTCTGGTCTCCCTTGTTTGGGCGTTCAACGCCACTGCTGGCCCTTTCCTGGCGTTGAACGCCAATGTTGCCCCTTCCTGGGCATTGGACGCCAGTGTCACCCCTCTTTGGGCATTCAACGCCCCTAATGGTACCCTGGGCTGCAGCCTGTTCAACTTCGGCCAAATCCTCTGCCCCTTGCTTCCTACTGTTCTGAGGCTGGGTGGTTAGTGTCCTTCCACTCCTTAATTGGATGGCTTGGCACTCTTCCCTTATCCGTTCAGACAGGTGCTGTTCAGCCTAGTTCAACTGTGCTTCCATATTCTTGCTGGAAGCTTGGGTCTCCTACACCATTTCTTGCAAGCTTAGCACTTATTGTGTGAGAAGGTGCAGCTACTGGGTTAAAGATTCACTTTGTTTCAGAGGGTTAGATTCAGTGGACACTGTCTTGACCTCTCCTGTTATTGAAGTCACACCATATAAGTATAGATGCTGGTTGTTGGAGACTGTCTCAATGAGTTCGTGAGCTTCATCAATTGTCTTTCTCATGTGCATTGAACCGCCAGTAGATTGGTCTAAGAACATCTTAGCCATATCTGTGAGTCCGTAATAGAAAATGTCCAGCTTCACCCATTCTGTACTTCCACCAAGCATCATAAAGAGACTCATTATCTTCCTGTGTGAAGCCTTGAATGTCCTGTCTTAGCTGGGTTAGCTTCTTTGGAGGAAAGTATTGATTCAAAAACTTGTCTACCAGCTTACTCCATGTGTTCAGGCTTGTAATTCAAGTTATAGTTCAATTTCACTTCTCTTTTGCAATTTCTATTTCTTTTTGATGAATTTGATGATTGATGATTGATGATTGTTACATGCTTTCTTGAGTCTTTATTGTTGATTGAGATCATTTGTTGCTTTTGGTTCCAAGCTTTTTCTCATTTTTTCCATGTTTAAGGTTTCTGCCCACCAAGTGTTTGACAAAATGTCAAGTATAATTTTGGGCTAGTTTTCTGTCTCTTGCCTTGGGGAAAGTGAGCAAATGGGTTCCTAGAGTTGGAATGTTCAACATTTAATATTAATTTTGGATTGTTAATTGTTCTTGTTCCCACTAACGCTATATTGTTGCTAAGGCAATTAGCAAAAAATTTAGGATTTGTGGGTTAAGAACACTTATGCTCATTTAACTTCCTCTCCGATGTGAGGGCTAATCAAGTGAGATTGATCCATTCTAGTTAGCTTACTCCAATAAGGAAAGGACCCTTAGCTTACTCCAAGCCAAGATACCTTTTATGCTTAAATTCCTTTATACACATTACATTAGTTCCTTTTACACTTTACTTGTCTATATTGCATAGTTACTTCTTTGATTCCTTTATTAGTTCATATATTACAATTTTGTATGTTTTTTCATTGCTTTATATGTTTATCCCTTTATTAAAAATTCCATGATCCTCACAACCAAGATTGCACGCTCATTGGTCTCAAGTATCCTTGGGAGACGATCCGGGAATTAAAACTCCCGGAATTAAATTAGTTTTGAATTGTGACATATTCTTTGGATTAAACATTTGACTTGGGAATTAATCGTTAGTCTAGGCTATACTTTCAACGATGGGATTCTAATTTGTGAAAACCTGGATCGACGATAAATTCCCATTGCATCACGCAGCTACACCCATTTTTACACCATTTGCGGCCTTCATTGTGCCGACTATTTTAGTGAATGCTACAACCCTTCCAACAAGTATAACTCTCAATGCAACTATTTATTTTATTGCCATATTCTACCTGCAAAAGAGCAAAACAGATTGATACCAACTTGTATACTAAGCAAATTTATTACATATTAGCATAGGAATGACATTTCCAAACACAAAGAAACCCACGGTTTTTGACAATCAGCAACATCAATGTAAATGCATGCCAACGATAAACCATGAAACTTTAAGGATTGCAATTTAGCCCTCTAAAAATGAAAGGCCTTTCTCATACAGAAAATGTGTACAACAGCAATGATGAAACTATTTTCAAGCTCAATACAAGTATTCACAAAACTTAATAACTCGCTTAATAGAGTGCATGAAATAAAGGGAAAACCATAAATTTGCATGCTTGAAAATGAAAGACTACCAATTAGTACACAACCTATACAATCTTATATAGAATAACAAAAGCTTTTTCTTAATGGGACAAATTATACTTTGGTTCTTGATAGTCCAAGGTTCCTATGAATCATATCCATTAAAAATTTGGGCCAATGGCTAAAGTAAGCACTTAGAATAGGATATTAAAATAGTATATTTACCTTCTTGGAAGCCTCCTAATAATAGCCTCATCAGGATCAAAGGGCCTCTTTGTAGCAGCGAGAACAAGTACACGCTCTTTATCCTTTGTTCGTAAACCATCCCAATTCATCATGAACTCATTCTTTATTTTGATGCATAGTCTCATGTACGCCAGGAGTTTCACGTCTTCCTAACATACTGTCGACTTGACACACACAAAAAGATTAAACCATGAATAAATAATCAGAGAAAGATAACAGAAAAGGAATACACATAAATGTGATACTAACCTCATCGACAAAAATAACACTTGAGGAAGTCTTGCTGACTAGAGAAAAGACAGAAAAGAAGTCCCCACCTTAGCCAACTGTCCTTTGCTTAAGAGTTCAGGTCTCTGTAGAGGAAGCATGACCAACTCCTTCAAAGTGTCCTTCACATTTTCTAAAGCCCCAATATCATCTAAAGTGACTCCAATATCACTTGGAGGAATCACATTAGCAAGTAGTTTTTTCTCAAATTCATTCTCAGTAACCACATCCTGAACAAAATGGAGAGGAGAAAAAGAAAAACAATAATAAATATTAAGAATTGAAGAATAGTCCCCATATATTTCAGTAAAGAACCACCATCAAAACAAGTAGTTGAAGTTCCATCTAAAAAATATGTTTACGAGGCTATGATGCAAAATTCAATTACGATTGGCCATGGTTGCTGAAGATTTGATTCAAACAGTAACAGGGACAACAAAGAAGATGAAAATCAGTGAGTAAATTACCTTTAGTGATTTCTTTGAATTCTTGTTTTCACCTTTAATGTTCTGCAGAAATGTTCAGCCCATACTTAAGGCTGAACCAATAAAATGTAAAATAAGTGTTACAAGACGAATTTAAATTTATATAAAATATAAAATAGTATTTACATATGAACTTAAGTTCACATAAATTTATTCGTTTTACTGTTTAATTTTCTTAGGGTGAATAGGAGGAAGATATATAAAATTTATTGGACGTCATAAAAGACTTATCCCTTTTAGAAGTTGACGGTCTTAAAAACATCATTAGAATTGAGCCATTGACATCAGTTTAAAACCATATTTCATCTTCCTTAGAATGTTGACGTTTTCAAATATCTCTCAATAGAATATAATGGTACAGAGCCAATTTCTCTATGAATCAATATTGGTAAATGAAATTAAGGTCTAGTAGATTAACTAACCCAATGCAGCATACTACCACACACACTTTTTCATTGAAACTCCAAGTAAAACAATAATTAGAAAAAATAAAACACATCCACCGTTTGTTTTCCATTACAATAAATTCATTAGGAGCATCAAAATTAGTATCCTAAATTTCAAACAGTGGTTAAACTTCCATGTAATTAACATTTGATTCACTTCTATTTCTACATCACTTGCAACATCGAGAAACAGCGAAACAGTAAGGGAACCAAAATGATGAACCTTATCACATAAGAATAGAGAAACAACGAGTAAATATGTACCCTGTAGTGTTTATGGTGAGGGTTGAGTGCCAATTGAAGGAGAGGCAACAACGATTGAGTGGAGAGAGAGAGAGAGAGGGTGCTCTAATGGTGGCAACGCCGATGAAGGGTTGCGAGAGAAGGTGCGAGGGTTGCGAATCCGAGGAGGAGGCTTGGGATAGAGGGTATGAGGGTTGCGACAGAGAGGAGGGTTACAAAAGAGGGTGCGAGAGATGGTTGCGATAGAAAGTGCGAGAGGGGGCTGGGAGAGAGGGTTCTCAGTGATGAGTTCTGAGGTTGCATTTGGTTCTAAGAATTGGACAAGACACTGAGAACAAGACCGAAAGGCCAGAGACACAAAAATTAGTGTTCTTGTATTTTGTTTGGCGAAAAACTAGAACAAATTATGAAAGTCTAATTTATTCTCATTTTTTTCATTCCAAAAATTTGAGAAAAAATTATAATAATTATAAAAATTAACAAGAATAATGAAAGAAAAAATAAAAAATAAATTGTGTCTCTTGTTATTGTTTCTGTGTCCTTCTTGTCAGGATGGACGCAAAATACACTAATTTAGTGTCTCTATCCATATCTCATCTGTCGAACATAATTTTTTGTCCGTGTTCCTATTTCAGTGTCTTGTACCTGTAAATAAATATAGCCTTACTGATGAAGGATGTTCAAGGTTCTCACATACATACAACGTGAGTGAAAGGGTTCTCACTTCTCAGTAGGGTTATCTTTTGAAAACAACAAATTAAAGTGTTTGGAAAAAAGATTAGTGAAAAATTAAATTTTTCGTGAAAACTCTATTGTTATATTTTTTTAGGGTGCCCAAATAATTAGAAAATATGGACACATTTTAAAAATATGACGGTAAAAAAATAAACTAGCCATGCTTCAAAAATATGTCTATTTTTCTCTATGATTATAATTTTGAAACGTGACAAAAAAAAATGTGGCCAAATTACTAATTAGTCGCCACTCTCATAAAAGCGTGCATGTTTCCTCTATGGTCACATTTTTACTCTAAACTCATTGGTGGCACGCTTCCTAAACTTCAAATCCACCTTCATTAACGGAGGAAATGACATGTTATTTAGTATTGTTTAAGGCATAATACATGTTTCATAAGGTTGCATCTATAATTATTTCTATATTCTTAATATGATTTTTAAATATTACAAAATGCATGTGCATGTAAGGTAGATGGCAATAAATGAGCATTTTTGAGTAACTTGGCAATTGTGGAATTTTTCGCTTCGCCAGCACTTGTTGAGAGAGAGAGAGAGAGAGAGAGAGAGAGAGAGTCTGTTGTAGCTAAGCCAAATGTTAGAAGTGCGAACTGTTTGTGTTGGTGTTCTTTCAATTCAGCATTCAACAACCTCAACAACATATGTATGTGTTTTTCAACTTCATTATTAAGCCTTTGGGCTGATTAGGTTGTTATATTTAGGAAGTTTTTCTCGCTGCAATAATGATAATGCTCTAATATATTCAAAGCTTGTGAGAATATAAAATCAAACAAAACTTAATTACTATTGATAGAGAAAAGACAATGAGTTGGTATGGTATATATAATGCGATGAATACGGGACAACTGATTGATTTCATTTGTTTTCAAAGTTGGTAATACATATTTTTAATTAATAATAACGTTTATTAGTTAATAATAATTAAAGGAAAGTATTATTATAATCTTTTTTTTGGCCGTAGTCATCCGTAGCTGACAATCAAACTTTGTTTTTAATATTCAAATTTATAAGCAATAAGTACCATGATTAAAAAGTACACTGTTGTAGATTAAAAAGTAAAAAAACTGGATCAAACTTAGTTGAGCTCTTTAACTAAATTAACATGTCATTTTACTAAAAATTAAGGATATAACTGGATTAAATTGAACCAATATATTTGACAATTTAAACCAAAATTAAAGGAACTGGGTCAAACGATAATTCGAGAATAACCAATATATAATTCCTTTTCAAACAAAATGAAATGTATAATTTTCCATTTGAACATACAAATTAAACACACTAAATTTGATCACCTAGTCACTAAACACACTAAATTTTCCAACTAGTTTACGTCCCAAAAGTTTTATTCCGAGAGTTCTTTTTAGTTACCAAAAATTTTAGATATGGAGTGACAGTAACAGTTTGGATTTTGGTGCAGAATGATGATGAAGTTAGAGAAAAGGGGAACCAAATCTAGCATGGCTTTTGTTCAAAGAATTGAAGAAACATACTTATCTTCCTTGCTAATCATATTGTTCACAACAATTTATTTTATTTTATTTTATTCTTTTATAAAGGGATTTTGCAAAAGAATAGCCCTGAACGTAGGAGTTAATGCCTTAATGATGACGAGCCTGTCTTTCCCTCTCACATCTTGACTAAAGGCGCCTCCCATCTCATGTATTTACACTGCGATTCTTCTTCTTCGCCAAAATAGCGCCTTAATGCCACGCCGCTCATCACTCACACATCAGTTGCCACATCTTGGCCCCCAGCACCCCTCTTCTTTTAATTAGTTTTAAGTGTTTTTTTTCCTTAAGTTTAGATGTTTTTTTTTTTTTATGTATTTTAGATATTTTTTTTTATGTTTTGGATAGTTTTTTTTTGAATGATTTTTTTAAATAGTTTTAGATATTTTTTTTTTAATTTTCAGATATTCTTTTTTTAATATTTTTTGATGGATCGTTTTGTTAGATTTTAAATTGTTTAAAATAATTTTGGATATCTCTTTTTTGTTAGGTTTTAAATGTTTTTTTGTTACATTTTGAATATTTTTTTTATTAAGTTTTGGATATTTGTTTTACAATGATTTTGAATGTTTGTTTTTATTTAGATTTAGATATTTTTTAAAAATTTTGAATATTTTTTTTTATTTGGTTTTGGATATTTTAATAATTTAAATTCATGTTCCCTCCAAAAAAAATTTAAAAAAAAAAGTCTAATTCTTTTTTTTTTTCCTTAACATGGACTTCCTTTTTCACCTCACCTCTAATTGGTTAATTAGTAAAGTTGACTTCAGATTCATTTTAAAGTTTGCTAACACTCAAGAATATAGTTATAAAAATCAGATCGGATTAACCGATTTAACTGAAAAGTCGGTAAATTAGATTTTCAATCGGTCTGATCTAATCTTTGGACCGTTTAAAATAAAAAATCGGTTAAAATCAATTAAAATCAGTGAAAAATCGATCCTAACAAAGTGTTAAAGAGAAAATTCCAAAAATTGATGATGATGTGGTTTGAATTTGGGTCTCTCTTGTGCTTACATGCTTCTTTTGTCATTACGCTATGTTATTTCTTATTATTTTATTTGTTAATTATTAATTATATAGTAAAAATATACAATAATTTTTTTAGATATTATTTTAATTTTATACTCATTATATTTAAATTAATTATATTTTTTATTTTTTTCCAAAGTTAGGAGTGAGACTCGAACTCGCGACCTCTAGATAAGTATGGAGAACTATAACTCATTGGCAATTATTCATAATTATTAATATAAATGTTATTAAACATATATAAATAAAAATATCAAATATTTTTATTAATTACAATATAATTTTTTTATGATTATATGATATTTATTAATATTATTTTTTAATAAATACATATAGTATATAAAAATATAATAAATATAAACTAATTAATTAGTTATTAAAATAAAAATTAGTTTTTTTAATATAAAAATAAAATAAAAAAATATTTATTATGAAAAAATATTAAAATTTTATATAATTATTTAATAATAACTAAATTATAATTGGTTGATTATAATTTATTGAAACTTGATTATTTTTAAATATTTGTGAAGATATGTATTTTAATTTAAATTTTAATTTTAAGTTTTTGACTATTTTATATTTTTTATTTACAAGACTGATTTTATCGGTTCAACTAATGACTCATTGATTAAACTAATAAATTAATAAACTAGTCATTTGACCGATTCGATCACTGGTTCGATTCTGACAACCACTATAACAATATAGACTATTTTTTAGGATTATTATGTGTCAAAAAAATTAAAATTCGTAAAAAAAAACAAATTTTGACACTATTTTAACTATGAAAATATGTTAATAAAAGTTTTGTCAAAAATAGTATTTTTAACATATAAGTAATTGTAAAAAAAAATTAAATCTTATTTTGATAAATATTGACCGTCAAAATTAATTTGTTAGAAAAATTTGAGAATATATTTTTTATGATAAATATTAACCGTAAAAAATACTATTTATTTTGACACTTATTGACCATAAAAAATTCTTAACAAAAATTTGTAACAAGGAATGAGATGAGATCTTGAAACTAAAAAATAAACTGAGATTTTGAAGATGAAGAATGAGTAGTATGATCCCAAACTGAGAGCAGTGTGATGTTAAAATTGATGGAATTTAACGAAAAAAAAGAATAATAAAATAAGTTGAAAACAAATAAGTGTCAAAATTGAGACGTAATTTTTTACAATTAAATTATTCATAAAAAAAAAAATAAAAAATTTAACATTTATGATATTTGTCAAAAATATATGTACTAATTTTTATATTTAATTATGGCCATTAAAAAAAATTATGTTAAAATAGCGCTTTTTTTTTTTTTTTTTTTGGTAGTGAATTACGCTCAAGAGTTATGATAATTCATAACCTTCAATCATGATTCATGGCTCCTTTTAAAAAAAAAAAGCAAATAATAAGTTTAAGTATTTATAAAATATAGGTTTTTTATCAAATAAAATTAAAAAATATATATTTTAGTCACTATAGTTCATAGTTGTTAAAATAAGATTGGACCGATCAATTCTATCAAAAAATTGATGAGCCAGACTTTAGTCTGATCCAGTTCAGTATTTTGACCATTTAAAAAAAAAATTGAATAGAACTAATAAAAATCAGTATAAACCAGTGAGAATCAATTCATCATAGTTAGATTCTCTTGCATGTACAACAACTTAGCTGTCATTAGATTAAGTTGTTTTTCATTATATTTATTCTTTTCTTAAGTATATAATATATACAAATTAAATTATATTTTAAATTTTATATTTATTAATTATAATTTAAACGATTCAACTAATAATATATTAGTTAAACTAATAAACTAATAAATCAGTAGTTTGACTGATTCTATGCTAACCTTAGCTTAATTTTTTAAGTACTGACACATCATTTCACGTTTTAGTTAGTCTTATTTATTTAAAAGTACATAAGGTAAGAATTTTGGTGAAAGATTTGCAGTAACATTGATGCACAAAAAAAAATTTCACATTTTTTTATCCTGTTTTGCTTGATTTGATTTTTGGATTTTGATAGAAGGTTTCAACCAAATTTATATTAATGATTTTAATTTAAAAAGTAGATATGATTTTTTTTTGTAGGTTGCTCTTAAAATTTGTAATGATCTATATTTTTAAAAATTCAAATATAAATAAATTATAATTTATTTTATTAATTAAAATTTTTTATTTTTAAAAACTAATTTATTAAAAATAATTAGATTAATTTTATAATTATTAAAGTTTAAATTAATTATAATTTATTTTATTAGTTTAAATTATTTATTAAAAACTATTTTAATAGGTAAAATTAAATTGATTTTTATGATTATTATTATAATTTAAGTTTGAATTAATTAAGATTATTTTATAATTTTATTATAATAAGATATTTTACATAATTAATTTTATGATAACTAGAATTTAAATCAATTATAGGATTTTTGTATAATTTTTATTATAATAAGATATTTTTAAAAAAAGATAAAATTATTATTATTATTATTATTATTATTATTATTATTATTATTATTATTATTATTATTATTATTATTATTATTATTATACTTTTACTTGCTTTAATTAAAATAAAGATTTGTTTAATAATATTTTTATCGAGTTTAAAATTTGCCAATATGAATAAATCTTGGTACTGTTCGGTAAACTTAGCTATGCTGCTTCATCGTATATCTTTTATCATTATGTTACTAATTTCATTTATATTAGTAATTTATATATATTTATCCCTATATATATTATTACTCGTATTTTAATATATCCAACTTTCATAGTTATTCATTTAAGATATTTATAACTTAAATCGCTGACTCAGCAGCCCATATGCATGACACCCAGCCCCCTGTGTGTCACCAAACCAACTTAATCATTATTATCACCCTTAGTCATCATCATTCTTATTCCATTTTAACCAAAACTTGAGAAAAAGAGAGAAAGAGAAAATGTGAAAACTTCCATGGCACCCAAAAGTTCCTGAAATTGATTTCTTGAGCTTCGTAAGTCTGATGAAAAATCTAATCCGACTAAAGTGTTCATATCTTTTCCCTCTTCACGTTGACATCACTTTTGTTCAGAAATTAAAAAATCAACGGTGAAGCCATTGATCTTTCATGCATGGTTCGGTCAAGTGGGAGACTCGAAGGTGGAGTAGCCAGATTTAACGTTTTCTTTTTTGATTTCTCGTTCAGAAAGCTTCCTTGGTGCTTCAGTTCGGTGGTTGTGATATACAGGTAGAGTTTGGTAATTTTGTAATAATTAAATGTGTTCTTGATGTGTGATTGTTGGTTTGATGATTATTGCTTGAAATTAAATGGATTTATGCTTGATTTTGTGAACTTTATGGTTCGGCCTTGAGAGGATAACTGTGAACCGAACTGTTTTGAATGTGTTTGGGGCTGATTTCAAGTTATAATTTGATAAGATTTGGTGGTTGGAAGGTTAAGGTAAATTCTGTGAAAAATAATAATTGTAGAGCTCAAAAATGGATTAAAAATTAAGTATATTTTGAAAGGTCACAAGAAAATATTTTGGTGATGCGTGAGCATCTTGTACCCATTTTCTCCTGATTTTCTAGTCATTTTCACTTAAAATTTATTAAGTTTTATTATATTTTAGTGCAAAAATCCTCTTTAGATGCTACTTTGAGTTATTTTAGTATTTTTATGATTTTCGGTGAAATTCGGAGCAATTTAGTAGAGTTTTGTGCTAAAAGGAGAAGATTTGAAGCTGCCTCTCTGGGCGCTAAACGCCCGACTGGCATTTAGCGCTAGGCAATCCGAGCTAAGCCCACATCAATGAAGCATCTTCAAGTGGATTTAGTTTTTATTATTTATTTTTTATTTTATTTTTATAATTTTCAATTACAAACAATATCTTTTAGTTTTAGGATTTTTTATTTTTTTTTAGTTTCAAATCAAATTAGGTTAGATATATAAGGGAAAAGATTCATCCTTCAGGGGATCTTTCAGAACTCTTGTCTTCTCTGTAAGTCATGAGCCACTAATCCTCTTTGGTTAAGGTTAGGAGCTCTGTTTATTTCTATGAATTAAGATTATTACTTTTCTATTTTAATTAATGTATTATTAATTCAGTTCAAGGATTACTTTTGTTTTTTATTTTATGAATCTGGGTGGAACGAAAGTATGACCCTTATTTTATATGCATTCTTGTGATCCTTGGAAGAGGTCTCTCACCTGAACAACAGCTTGAAAGTAAATTCTTCCTAAACTGCTAATTACTTGAACTAATCATCAGGATACGTGACATATAATCCCCTTAGCTTTGGATAATTAGGGTTTTTGTGGTCATAAACTAGATTTGAACTTAACCCTCTAATCGGAATCAAGTTACCAAGACATTGGCGGTTGATGAAGGTTAGAGGAGACTAAATCACTAAGACGTTAGGGTTTGGTCAATTACAGTTTGCCATGAAATGAATCTTGCATGATTAAAATAGTTGGTAAGAAAACTTAATCCGTAAAAGTAAACGTCTCCGATACCTTAACTGTTTTCTCTTATTGATTTCTCATAAATTCTCTTATTTGCTTTCTTTACTCTTGAATTACTATTTAATGCAATTTTAAATCACCAAACTAACTTTTCTGCCTGCCTAACTAAACCAATCATTCGACCATTGTTGCTCAGTCCATCAATCCTCGTGGGATCGACCGTTACTCACATGAGATATTACTTGAATGACTCGGTGCACTTGTTGGTTCAATGTGGACATTCTAAAATTTTGCACCACATTTTTGGCACCGTTGTTGGGGCTTAACTGTGACTGAAAACTACCACTTATCTGATTGCTTAGATTACGTATTTTTCTTAGTTTTGTTTATTTATTTTCTTTAAATTTTTTAATTAGGTTTTATTTATTTTCCATTCATTTCTAATTTTAAATTTGGTGTCCCCTTAATGATTTTTCTTTTTGCAATTTTCGAAAACATTATTATTGTCCCTAGTTTAATTTTTGAAAATTGTTAGCTACTTTTTCTTGTTGGTTTTTGAAATTTTTAGTTTGACTGCTTGCCTTGTTATATTTTATTTCTTTTTACATAGGATACCTCACTGGAAATTCTTTACACTTTGACGAGAGATTTCTACTTTTCTTTATTTTCTATTTGTTTATGAGTAAGAACAGGGATAAAGATTTCCTTCTTGATTTTGATCCTGAACCTAAGAGGACCTTGAGGCAGCATTTGCAACAAGCTAGAGCTTACAGAGCCGGTGAGAATCTCAGGGATACTTTTGAGAAGGATGCCATGGATCCCAACAATCCCAATAATATTGTTAATGTTAATGGTGGGAATCCAAATGGTAATGAGCAAGCTAGGAGGACGCTGAGCTCCTACACTGCTCCCACTCCTGATTTTTATGGGCGCAGTATTGTTGTACCTCCTGTTGGTGCAAACAATTTTGAACTGAAGCTACAATTAATCACTTTAGTACAGCAAAACTGCCAGTTTTATAAACTCCCGCAGGAATATCCAAATCTGTTTATCTCCAACTTCCTGCAGATCTGTGACACTGTGAAGACTAATGGAGTGAATCCTAAAGTTTATAAGCTCATACTCTTCCTATTTGCTGTGAGTGACAGAGCAAAGCAGTGGCTGGACACTTAGCCTAAGGAGAGTTTGGACTCTTGGGACAAGGTGGTCAATGGATTTTTGACCAAGTTCTTCTCATCTTAAAAGCTGACTAAGCTGACGGTGGATGTTCAGACTTTCAGGCAGAGAGATGGTGAGATCCTCTATGAAGTCTGGGAAAGATACAAGCAGATGGTCAGGAAGTGTCCCTCAGATATGTTTGCACACTGGACCAAGCTGTAGATTTTTTATGATGACCTCTCTGAGATGGAAAAAATATCTCTGGACAATTCCGCAGGAGGTTCCATACACATGAAGAAGACGCCTGAAGAGGCTAATGAGCATATTGAGATGGTTGCAAACAACCAATATCTGTACTCTTCTGAGAAGAATCCTATGAACCTATGAAGAAAGGAGTTATGGAGATGGACACCCTGGATGTCATTCTAGTTCAGAACAAGATCATGTCACAACAAATCAGTATGACATGAGTGGAGGCTTCAACCAAGAGGAGAATTATGGTTATGCTCAACCCACTCCTGAGCAAGTTAATTATATGGAAAATTCCTCCAGAAATTCCAATAATGATCTTTATTCGAATACATTCAATCAGGGATGGAGGAATCATCCTAATTTTGGGTGGAGAGAGCAACCCCAGAAGCCCCAGCCGAATTTCAACAACAACTCTCAGGGCGGTTTCAATCAGAATAAGTTCAATAATTTCAACAACCATCAATTTCAAGCTTCTCAACCACAATAGGCGTCCACTCAATCCCAAAGCAATTCTTACTTAGCTTCAGTAGTTGCTGAGCTCTCCAAGAGTACTCATAGTTTTATGCAGGAGACTAGAGCTTCACTCAAAAACTTGGAGATGCAAGTAGGACAGTTGAGTGATGTGAAGATAAATGTCGGTATAGAATTGATTAAGAAAATTACATTTTAAGCATAGTCTAAACCAACAATCTATCTTCAATCAAAGTTAAAATGTGTGTCACAATTAAACTCAATAATTAAATTTAGCTAATTAACTCAATCAAATTTAAGTAAAACAATTAACTTTAGCTCACAAGTCCTAGTCACTTCATAGAGAAGAACTAGAGTTGGTGAGTTTCAAGCTAATTAGCAATCTTCAATTACCAATCAAAACTTGAATATAACAATTCAAGTGGTTCCAATTACTCAACCCCAAACCAAGCAAGGAAATCTACTCCATGATTATGGGTGATATCTCCTCAAACACTTGGTGAGCATAGATAAAAGACATGATAAAAACTATGAAAATATTCAATTCAAATTACCACTACGAATAATCAACCATAACAAAACAAGCAATAACAATAAATATGGAAATAACTCAATGCTTTAACAAAATTCAAGAGTAACAAGATCCAAACATGAATTCAAGTAGCCAAATTGGAAAGAGTGCTAAAGGAATTAAAGAAGAAAACTATAAGAAAAATGACTAGTAAATAAAGGTAACAACAATTTCTCTTAAGATCCAACTGAAAATAAACTAAGAAAACCAAAACTCTAGAGAGAAGTTGGAGTTTCTCTCACTAGAATTCAAAAAACTAATTGAAAAACTAAAGCTAAAGTGAAGTGTCTCTGTCCCAGCTCCATTCCCAGTGCATTGTCTACATTTTCAGGCTTGAAACTGGGCCAAAATCAGCCTAGAAATCGCCCCTAGCGAATTCCCTTAATTGCAGCACGTGACGCTCGTCACGCGTACGCGTTGCTTGGACAATGCACTGGCCACGCATACACATCAGTCATGCGTACGCGTCAGTGGACGATGCTCCTGGTCACGCGCACGCTTCCGCCATGCGTACGCGTTGCTTCCAGTTTCTCAAATCTTCAATTTTTTGTGTTCCTTTCACTCTAACATGCTTCCTCTTCATCCTCTATGCCATTCCTGCTCTATAAATCCTGTAATCACTCAACAAACACATCACGGTATCGAATGGTAAAAAGAGAGAATTAAAAATTAGTAATTTTTAGGCATAGGAAGCATGTTTTCAATCATAGCACAAAATTAGGAAGGAATCTTAAAAACATGCAATTTACATAAATAAGTGTGAGTAAAGTTGATAAAATCTACTCGATTTGATCCAGAATAAGTCATAAAATAGTAGTTCATCAAATCTTCCCACATTTAAACATTAGCATATCTTCATGCTAAGCTCAAGGGAACCAAAAGAGTGAAGGAAAAATGGTAGGACTTATGCAATACAACCTATCTATATGAATGGAACTACATGCTAAATGCTTCTACCTACTTGGTTAAAAGTAAATAAACCTTCCAAGAACAAATATGAACTGGGTTCCACTAACTCAAATCATAAAATGAAGTACAAATAGACTTGCAAGAAGAAAGCTCGTGAAAGCTGGGAACAAAGACTTGAGCATCAAACCCTCACCGGAAGTGTATACACTCTAATCACTCTAGTGTTTGAGGGTCGATTCCCTCAGTTCTCTACTAATCCTACTTTCTAAGGCTTGTTCTTCTTCTACCAATCAACAAAAATTTAATGCATGAGTACACATATCAAGAAGTCTTTTCAAGGGTTGTAATGGGGTTAGAGTCAATGTAGGAATGTATTTGGTTAAATGAACTAAAATCCGAATCCTTGATTAACCAAAACTTTCCACCTAACCTAAGACATTCCATGTAATCAAAATACAAAATCTAACTATCCATTGACTATCTTTCCACAAATTCATGCACCTTGATATTTTTGAATACAAATTCTATGCAATGATATCAGTACTTACCTTGGGGCATTTTGTCCCCTTTTTTATTGCTTTCTCTTTTTCTTTTCTTTTTTTCTCTCTTTTTCTTTTTCTTCTTTTTTTTATTTTGATATGGAAATATGGTAGAGAATATATATATATATATATAGACACACACACACACACACACACACACACACACACACACACAAGGAGTTAATTCATATGATTAAAGTGTTGGATGCATGAACAGGTGCCCAAACTATTTTTACATTTTCATATAAGAATATAAAATACCCAATTCCCAAACTAAGTATTCCCTAAACCTAATTTCCTCACACTTAATTCATGTACACTCTGACTAGTCTAAGCTAACCAAGAATTCAAATTAGGGACATTTATTATTTTTCGCTTAGAGTTAGTGATGTGCTAAAATAAAGAACAAATAGGGTAAAGTAGGCTCAACATTGGTTTGAAAAGGATGATGAATGGGTAAGGCTATATGGGTATGTAAGCTTAGTGAAACAAAGGTCTCAATCACATAAATGCATTCATATATCAAATAATAGAAATTGGAAATATAGAATCAAGCAAGACAAAGATCACAGTCTTAGAGAGAACAACACACACCGAAACAAAATATTGGTTAATAAGATGCAACAAATCAAATAGGTTAAAAAATCTCACTAGGCTTGTGTATTCGATCTCTAAAACCATGTTTCAAATTAAATTTCTTCAAGTAAGTTCAACAAAAATTTTAATTCAAATTAGTGAAATGCCCTAAAACAGTTTCTTGAAAAAGAAATTATTACTTCAACCAAGTAGTCCTAGTAGAAAAGAAACGGAAGAATATGTACAAACTCTAACTATAATGCAATGCAACAACTAACTACAAAAATAAATTTAAGATATAGGTATTGGGAAAAGAGGGTTGTTACCTTCGGGAGTCAGTTACTGACCTCCCCACACTTAAAGCTTGGCACGATCCTCTGTGCCATCAGTGATCCGCAAAGTGGATCCGGGATTGCCACTTCCAATGGCCAAAAGATGGGGGGACAGGGGTGCCTCCATGTCCACCTCTTGATCGCTAGCATTGCCATCAGTGGAGGTAGAGTCCGAGGTGTTGGGTTCCTCCATAGGTGGGTTAGAACACCCAATGAGCTTCTTCAAGTAGTCATAGCGGCGCTTGTTGCGTCACTCAATCTGCTCAATCCTCCGGCCTTGCTGGTCTACCTTCTCAAGGAGCTCAAGTAACTACTGGTGGGTGGATTATTGTGGTTCATGTGGTGTCGATGATGGTGGAGCGGAGGATGATGAAGCATCCAAAGATGGGTCCTCATTCCGGCTCACGGGCGGCACTTCAGGCCTAATATATTTTTCATTCGGGACAATTTCGTCATCCCTTAGAATCATGGTCTTCACATCCCTAGCCTCTTAGAAAACTCCAGCCGCAGACACCAAGTCCGTAACCAAAGCGAGAAAAGGTAGGTTGCCCACTATTTGAACTCGGCTCATAGCTTGTCAGATGAGCCGTGGAAAGTTGAGAGGTTTCTCTATGAGGATGCACCAAACAAGAATGGCCATGTCTGCAGTAATAGTGGACTCCTGAATGCTCGGCAATACATAGTGAGACATGATCTGTGCCCACACTCGAGCCTCCATAGTGAGCGCTTGTGCGGAGATGCACTTGGGTTGAGCCCTGCCCCTCCCTTGGATCCACTCACTTCCGGGTTGAGCAATGACCCGGAGGATGGGATCCCAGTCAAAATCGTACCTCTTGCGCTCAAGTTGTGCTTCTTGGTAGGCATCCAACCCATCTGGACTTGGTAAAATCTCAAGTACCCGCTGAATACCATCTTTCGAGGTAGGAACTTGCTTTTGGCGCACAAAAACTGTTTGAAGGGTAGGCATGTGATAATTGGAGTAGAATTCAACTACCCAAGATAGATTAACTTCCCTCGGCCTGCGATTTAGGAATCCCCAATTCCTCTTCTCAATGCGGGGCATCACAAAATGAACAAAGTGTTCTGGAAGAAGTAGGAGGTTCTCTTTGTGGTAGTTTCTATTGACCAAGATGGGGAACATCCGCTCATAATAGCGGTTAGTGAATCTTGTGGAGTCCTTTGTAGGAACTTTCTTCTCCGCTTCATCAACTCGGATGGCCCTCTTCAACCGCTTAGAAGGTGGCTTGACTTTTGAGGAAGTTTGCACCTTAGCGGATGCTCTTTGAGTCAGCCTTTTAGCCGGTTGGTGCACGAAATTGTGATCTCCAGGCTCGAACAAATCCTGGTAGTGGCTCCAAAGCTTGGTGCTCTGATCTCAATACATAATTGTCACAACTTCGATACAACTAACCAGCAAGTGCACTGGGTCATCCAAGTAATACCTTACGTGAGTAAGGGTCGAATCCCACGGAGATTGTTGGTATGAAGCAAGCTATGGTCACCTTGTAAATCTCAGTCAGGCAGATATAAAGTGATAATGGTGTTTTCGAATATTATATAATAAAACAGGGATAGAGATACTTATGTAAATCATTGGTAGGAATTTCAGATAAGCGAATGGAGATGCTTTTTTGTTCCTCTGAACCTCTGCTTTCCTGCTATCTTCATCCAATCAGTCTCACTCCTTTCCATGGCTGGCTGTATGCAAGGGCATCACCGTTGTCAGTGGCTACATCCCCTCCTCTCAGTGAATAATATGCTCACACACCCTGTCACGGCACGGCTATTCATCTGTCGGTTCCCGATCATGCTGGAATAGGATTCACCCTCCTTTTGCGTCTGTCACTAACGCCCAACAATCGCGAGTTTGAAGCTCGTCACAGTCATTCAATCATTGAATCCTACTCAGAATACCACAGACAAGGTTTAGACCTTCCGGATTCTCTTGAATGCCGCCATCATTCTAGCTTACGCCACGAAGATTCTGGTTAGGAGATCTAAGAGATACTCATTCTAGCTTATTTCATGTAGAACAGAAGTGTTTGTCAGGCACGCGTTCATAAAGGAGAAGGATGATGAGCGTCACACATAATCATCACCTTCATCACGTTCTTGGGTGCGAATGGATATCTTAGAAGAGAAATAAGAAGAATTGAATAGAAAACAGTAGTACTTTGCATTAATCTTTGAGGAACAGCAGAGCTCCACATCTTAATCTATGGAGTGTAGAAACTCTACCGTATGAAAATACATAAGTGAAGGTCCAGGCATGGCCGAGATGGCCAGCCCCCTTGATCTAAGAACAATGCATTCAAAGATGATCCTAAGATCCTAAGATGATCCAAAGATGGTAAAAAAGACTAGTAAGAGGTCCTATTTATAATAAACTAGTCACTAGGGTTTACATGAGTAAGTAATTGATGCATAAATCCACTTCCGGGGCCCACTTGGTGTGTGTTTGGGCTGAGCTTAAGTGTAGCACGTGTAGAGGCCATTTGTGGAGTTGAACGCCAGTTTCTGTGCCAGTTTGGGCGTTCAACTCTGGTTTTGGATCCTTTTCTGGCGCTGGACGCCAGATTTGGGCAGAAGGCTGGCGTTGAATGCCAGTTTACGTCATCTATTCTTGGCCAAAGTATGGACTATTATATATTTCTGAAAAGCCCTGGATGTCTACTTTCCAACGCAATTAGAAGTGCGCCATTTCGAGTTCTGTAGCTCCAGAAAATCCACTTTGAGTGCAGGGAGGTCAGAATCCAACAGCATCAGTAGTCCTTTTTCAACCTCTGAATCTGATTTCTGCTCAAGTCCCTCAATTTCAGTCAGAAAATACCGGAAATCACAGAAAAACACACAAACTCATAGTAAAGTCCAGAAATGTGAATTTAACATAAAAACTAATGAAAACATCCCTAAAAGTAACTAGATCCTACTAAAAACATACTAAAAACAATGCCAAAAAGCGTATAAATTATCCGCTCATCACAACACCAAACTTAAATTGTTGCTTGTCCCCAAGCAACTGAAAATCAAATAGGATAAAAAGAAGAGAATATACTATAAATTCCAAACTATCAATGAAACATAGCTACAATTAAATGAGCGGGACTTATAGCTTTTTGCCTCTTGAATAGTTTTGGCATCTCATTTTATCCATTGGGGTTCAGAATGATTGGCATCTATAGGAACTCAGAGTTCAGATAGTGTTATTGATTCTCCTAGTTCAGTATGATGATTCTTGAACACAGCTTCTTTATGAGTCTTGGCCGTGGCCCTAAGCACTTTGTTTTCCAGTATTACCACCGGATACATAAATGCCACAGACACATAATTGGGTGAACCTTTTCAGATTGTGACTCAGCTTTGCTAAAGTCCCCAATTAGAGGTGTCCAGGGTTCTTAAGCACACTCTTTGTTTGCTTTGGACCTTGACTTTAACCGCTCAGTCTCAAGTTTTCACTTGACACCTACACGCCACAAGCACATGGTTAGGGACAGCTTGGTTTAGCCGCTTAGACCAGGATTTTATTCCTTTAGGCCCTCCTATCCACTGATACTCAAAGCCTTGGGATCCTTTTTATTTGCCCCTTGCCTTTTGGTTTTAAGGGTTATTGGCTTTTTCTGCTTGCTTTTTCTTTTTCTTTCTATATTTTTTTTCTATTCTTTTTTTTCGCCCCTTTTTTTTTTCTGCAAGCTTTGTTCTTTGCTGCTTTTTCTTGCTTCAAGAATCATTTTTATGATTTTTCAGATTATCGAATAACATGTCTCCTAGTCATCATTCTTTCAAGAGCCAACATATTTAACATTCTTAAACAACAACTTCAAAAGACATATGCACTGTTCAAGCATACATTCAGAAAACAAGAAGCATTGTCACCACATCAATATAATTAGGCTAAGTTCAAGGATAAATTCGAAACTCATGTACTTCTTGTTCTTTTGAATTAAAACAGTTTTTATTTAAGAGAGGTGATGGATTCATAGGACATTTATAACCTTAAGACATAGTTACTACTACTAATGATCATGTAATGAAGACACAAACATAGATAAGCACATAATACAGAAAACGAAAAACAGAGAAAGCAAGAACAAGGAATGAATCCACCTTAGTGATGGTGGCGTTTCCTTCTTGAGGAACCAATGATGTCCTTGAGCTCTTCTATGTCTCTTCCTTGTCTTTGTTGCTCCTCCCTCATTGATTTTTGATCTTCTCTTATTTCATGAAGCATGATGGAGTGCTCTTGATGTTCCACCCTTAGTTGTCCCATATTGGAACTCAATTCTCCTAGGGAGGTGTTGATTTGCTCCCAATAGTTTTGTGGAGGAAAGTGCATTTGAGGCATTTCCAGAATCTCATGGTGATGAGCTTCATACGCCTCTTGAGCTCCATGACTGGGCTCTCTTGCTTGCTCCATCTTTTTCTTAGTGATGGGCTTGTCCTCTTTGATGAGGATATCTCCCTCTATGTCAATCCCAGCTGAATTGCATAGGTGGCAGATGAGGTGAGGAAAGGCTAACCTTGCCATGGTGGAGGACTTGTCAGCCACCTTGTAGAGTTCTTGAGGTATAATCTCATGAACTTCCACCTCTTCTCCAATCATGATGCTATGGATCATGATGGCCCGGTCTATAGTAACTTCAGACCGGTTGCTAGTGGGAATGATTGAGCATTGAATAAACTCCAACCATCCTCTAGCTATAGGCTTGAGGTCCAATCTTCTTAGTTGAACCAGCTTGCCTTTGGAGTCAATCTTCCATTGAGCTCCTTCTACACATATGTCCATAAGGACTTGGTCCAACCTTTGATCAAAGTTGACTCTCCTTGTGTAGGGGCGTGCGTTCTCTTCCATGTATGGCAAGTTGAACGCCAACCTCACATTCTCCGGACTAAAATCTAAGTATTTCCCCCGAACCATTGTAACATAGTTCTTTGGATCCGGGTTCTTACTTTGATCATGGTTCTTGGTGATCCATGCATTGGCATAGAACTCTTGAACCATTAGGATGCCGACTTGTTGGATGGGATTTGTTAGAACTTCCCAACCTCTTTTTTGAATTTCATGTCGGATCTCCGGATACTCATTTCTTTTGAGTTTAAAAGGGACCTCAGGGATCACCTTCTTCTTGGCCACAACATCATAGAAGTGGTCTTGATGGGCTTTGGAGATGAACCTTTCCATCTCCCATGACTCGGATGTGGAAGCTTTTGTCTTCCCTTTCCCTCTTCTAGAGGATTCTCCGGTCTTAGATGCCATCAATGGTAATGGAAAAACAAAAAAGCTATGCTTTTACCACACCAAACTTAGAATATTGCTCGCCCTCGAGCAATAAACAAAAGAATAGAAGAAAAAGAAGAAGAAATATGGAGAGGGAGAGGGAGATGTGGTTTCGGCCAAGAAGGGTATAGAGGGGTGTGTTGTGTGAATTTGATGAAGAATGGAGGTCTTTATATAGGGAAGGGAGGGGGGGTAAAGGTTCGGCCATATGGGTGGGTTTGGGTGGGAAATTGGTTTTGAATTTTGAAGGTAGGTGGGGTTTATGAGGTAGGTTTATGGGGAAGAGTGGATGGATGTGAGTGGTGAAGGTTTAATGGGGAAGAGAGATTGAGGTGATTGGTGAGGGGTTTTTAGGGAAGAGTGTTTATGGGGTTGTGTGAAAGAGAGTGGTGAGAAGAAGTGAGTGGAGGTAGGTGGGGATCCTGTGGGGTCTACAGATCCTGAGTGGATCCTGTGGGGTCCACAGATCCTGAGTGGATCCTGTGGGGTCCACAGATCCTGAGGTGTTCAAGGATTTACATCCCTGCACCCATTAGGCATGTAAAAATGCCTTTGTACCCAACTCTGGGCGTTCAGCGCCAGGTTGGTGGCCATTTTGGGCGTTCAACGCCCATTTGTGTGCCATTTCTGGCGTTGAACGCCAGAACCATGCTTGTTCTGGGCGTTCTGCGCCAGGATGCTGCCCATTTGGGCGTTCAGCGCCAGAACCATGCTCTGTTCTGGCGTTGAACGCCAGGCAGATGCTTCCTCCAGGGTGTGATTTTTCTTCTGCTGTTTTTGATTCCGTTTTCAATTTTTATATTTATTTTGTGACTCCACATGATCATGAACCTAAGAAAACATGAAAAACAATAAAAATAAGAATTAGATAAACATTGGGTTGCCTCCCAACGAGCGCTTCTTTAATGTCAATAGCTTGACAGTGGGCTCTCATGGGGCCTCACAGATGTGCAGAGCTTTGTTGAAACTCTCCAACACCAAACTTAGAGTTTGGATATAGGAGTTCAACACCAAACTTAGAGTTTGGTTGTGGCCTCCCAACACCAAACTTAGAGTTTGACTGTGGGGGCTCTGGTTGACTCTGCTTTGAGAGAAGCTTTTCAAGCTTCCTCTCCATGGTTGCAGAGGGAGATCCTTGAGTTTTGAATACAAGGGAGTTCTCATTCCATTGAAGGACTATTTCACCTCTGTCAACATCAATCACAGCTCTTGCTGTGGCCAGAAAAGGTCTTCCTAGGATGATGGATTCATCCTCTTCCTTTCCAGTATCCAGGACTATGAAATCAGTAGGTATGTAAAGGCCTTCAACCTTTACTAATACATTTTCTACTTGTCCATAAGCCTGTCTTCTTGAGCTGTCTGCCATCTCTAGTGAGATTTTAGCAGCTTGCACCCCATAGATTCCCAGATTCTCTATTACAGAGAGGGGCATGAGGTTTATCCCTGAACCAAGGTCACACAGAGCTTTAAAGATCATGGTGCCTATGGTGCAGGGTATTATGAACTTTCCAGGATCCTGTCTCTTCTGAGGCAATGTCAGTTGATCCAGATCACTTAGTTCATTGATGAACAAGGGAGGTTCAACTTCCCAAGCATCAATGCCAAATAATTTGGCATTTAGCTTCATGATTGCACCAAGAAACTTGGCAGTTTGCTCTTCAGTAACATCCTCATTCTCTTCAGAAGAGGAATACTCATCAGAGCTCATGAAGGGCATAAGGAGGTTCAATGGAAGCTCTATGGTCTCTAGATGAGCCTCAGAGTCCTTTGGTTCCCCAGAGGGAAGCTCCTTATTGATCACTGGACGTCCCAGGAGGTCTTCCTCCTTGGGATTCACGTCCTCTCCTCTCCTCACAGGTTCGGCCATGGCGCTTATGTCAATGGCCTTGCACTCTCCTTTTGGGTTCTCTTCTGTATTGCTTGGGAGAGTACTAGGAGGGATTTCAGTGATCCTTTTACTCAGCTGGCCCACTTGTGCTTCCAGATTTCTAATGGAAGACCTTGTTTCATTCATGAAACTTACAGTGGCCTTAGATAGATCAGAGACTAGATTTGCTAAATTAGAAGCATTTTGTTCAGAGTTCTCTGTCTGTTGCTGAGTTGATGATGGAAAAGGCTTGCTATTGCTAAACCTGTTTCTTCCACCATTATTAAAGCCTTGTTGGGGCTTTTGATCCTTCCATGAGAAATTTGGATGATTTCTCCATGTTGAGTTATAGGTGTTTCCATAAGGTTCACCTAAATAATTTACCTCTGCTATTGCAGGGTTCTCAGGATCATAGGCTTCCTCTTCAGAAGATGCCTCTTGAGTACTGTTGGATGCAGCTTGCATTCCATGCAGACTCTGAGAAATCATATTGACTTGCTGAGTCAATATTTTGTTCTGAGCCAATATGGCATTCAGAGTATCAACCTCAAGAACTCCCTTCTTCATAGGCGTCCCATTGATTACAGGATTCCTTTCAGAAGTGTACATGAACTGGTTATTAGCAACCATGTCAATGAGTTCTTGAGCTTCTGCAGGCGTTTTCTTTAGGTGAATGGATCCACCTGCAGAAGTGTCCAGTGACATCTTTGATAGCTCAGATAAACCATCATAGAATATATCCAGGATGGTCCATTCTGAAAGCATGTCAGAAGGACACTTTTTGGTCAACTGTTTGTATCTTTCCCAAGCTTCATAGAGAGATTCACCTTCTTTCTGTTTGAAGGTTTGAACATCAGCTCTAAGCTTGCTCAGCTTTTGAGGAGGAAAGTACTTGGCTAAGAAAGCCGTGACCAGCTTATCCCAAGAGTTCAGGCTGTCTTTAGGTTGAGAATCCAACCAAAATCTAGCTCTGTCTCTTACAGCAAAAGGGAAAAGCATGAGCCTGTAGACTTCAGGATCTACTCCATTAGTCTTAACAGTATCACATATCTGCAAGAATTCAGTTAAGAACTGAAAAGGATCTTCAGATGGAAGTCCATGAAACTTGCAGTTCTGCTGCATCAGAGAAACTAATTGAGGTTTCAGCTCAAAGTTGTTTGCTCCAATGGCAGGAATGGAGATGCTTCTTCCATGTAAATTGGAATTAGGTGCAGTAAAGTCACCAAGCATCCTCCTTGCATTATTATTATTTTCGGCTGCCATCTCCTCTGCATGTTCGAAAATTTCTGAAAGGTTATCTCTGGATTGTTGTATTTTAGCTTCTCTTAATTTTCTCTTCAGAGTCCTTTCAGGTTCTGGATCTGCTTCCACAAGAATGTTCTTATCCTTGCTCCTGCTCATATGACAAGGAAGAATGGACAGAAAAATGATAATAATAATAGAGATCCTTTATACCACAGTATAGGGATCCCTTTGTGAGTGGAAGAGAAGGGGGAGACAAAGAATGTGATGTAAAGGAAGAAATGCAACTGTACGAATGGAAGAGATGTGAGATGAGATGTTAGGATATGAATGAATAATTCGAATGAGATGGGGGAGGAATAATTTTCGAAAATTATTTTGAAAAAGGGTTAGTGATTTTTGAAAATGGTTTTTGAAAATTGTTAGTATTTTTTTTTCGAAAATTTTTGAAATCAAAAATAGAAAATAAAAATAATTAGTTAATTAAAAAGAAATTTTTGAAAAAGGGGGAGGTATTTTTGAAAATTAGAAAGGGAGAATTAGTTAGGTGGTTTTGAAAAAGTTAAGAAACAAACAAAAAGTTAGTTAGTTAGTTGAAACAAATTTTGAAAACCAATTTTGAAAAGATAAGTAGTTAGGAGGTTAGGAAAGATATTTTTAAAAGATATTTTTGAAAAAGATAAGATAAGAAGATATTTTTGAAAAGATACGATAGAAATTAGTTTTGAAAAAGATTTGGTTTTTAAAATCTCAATTAATGACTTGATTCATAAGAAATCACAAGATATGATTCTAGAACTTAAAGTTTGAATCTTTCTTAACAAATAAGTAACAAACTTCAAATTTTTGAATCAAAACATTAATTGATTATGTTATTTTCGAAAATTTAGTATAAAAATAAAAAAAAATTTTTGAAAATTATTTTTGGAATTTTCGAAAATAACCAAGGATTTTGAAAAAGATTTGATTTTTGAAAAAGATTTTGAAAAAGATAAGATTTTCAAATTGAAAATTTGATTTGACTCATAAGAAACAACTTGATTTTTAAAAATTTTTGAAAAAGTTAGCTCAAATTTTCGAATTTGATGAGAGAAAAAGGGAAAGATATTTTTTTGATTTTTTGAAATTTTTATGAAAAACATAAAACTTATGCAATGCATGAAATTTTTAGATCAAAACATGTGATGCATGCAAGAATGCTATGAATGTCAAGATGAACACCAAGAACACTATGAAGATCATGATGAACATCAAGAACACATTTTTGAAAAATTTTTTAATGCAAAGAAAACATGCAAGACACCAAACTTAGAATTCTTTAATGCTTATGCATTAAGAATTCAAGAATGCATATGATAAACATGAAAAGACACAAAACAAAAAAAAATCATCAAGATCAAACAAGAAGACTTACCAAGAACAACTTGAAGATCATGAAGAACACTATGAATGCATGAAATTTTCGAAAAATGCAAGATGCACATGCAGTTGACACCAAACTTATAATGTGACTCAAGACTCAAACAAGAAACACAATATTTTTTATTTTTATGATTTTCTAATTTTTTTTTGAATTTTTATTTTATATTTTTCGAAAATTATATGAAAAAGAAAAATAAGTATTCCAAAATTTTTAATATGAATTCCAGAAATCTTGTCATGCTAGTCTAAAGCTTCAGTCCAGGAATTAGACATGGCTCACTAGCCAGCCAAGCTTTCAATGAAAGCTCCAGTCCAAAACACTAGACATGGCCAATAGCCAGCCAAGCTTTAGTCTTTAACACGAGAGTATATTCCTCTTTATAGCAAATTGCAAGCCTCAGTCCAAATAAATTTAGACATGGCTTTACAGCCAGCCAGGCTTTACATGCTTCATGAAACACTAGAATTCATTCTTAAAAATCTTGAATAAGATTTTTGAAAACATTTTTATTTATTTTTTTTTCGAAAACATATGAGAGATTTTTGAAAATATTTTTGAAAGATTTTTTTTTTTGAAAAACAAAACGAAAAGAAAATTACCTAATCTGAGCAACAAGATGAACCGTCAGTTGTCCAAACTCGAACAATCCCCGGCAACGGCGCCAAAAACTTGGTGCACGAAATTGTGATCTCCAGGCTCGAACAAATCCGGGTAGTGGCTCCAAAGCTTGGTGCTCTGATCTCAATACATAATTGTCACAACTTCGATACAACTAACCAGCAAGTGCACTGGGTCGTCCAAGTAATACCTTACGTGAGTAAGGGTCGAATCCCACGGAGATTGTTGGTATGAAGCAAGCTATGGTCACCTTGTAAATCTCAGTCAGGCAGATATAAAGTGATAATGGTGTTTTCGAATATTATATAATAAAACAGGGATAGAGATACTTATGTAAATCATTGGTAGGAATTTCAGATAAGCGAATGGAGATGCTTTTTTGTTCCTCTGAACCTCTGCTTTCCTGCTATCTTCATCCAATCAGTCTCTCTCCTTTCCATGGCTGGCTGTATGCAAGGGCATCACCGTTGTCAGTGGCTACATCCCCTCCTCTCAGTGAATAATATGCTCACGCACCCTGTCACGGCACGGCTATTCATCTGTCGGTTCCCGATCATGCTGGAATAGGATTCACCCTCCTTTTGCGTCTGTCACTAACGCCCAACAATCGCGAGTTTGAAGCTCGTCACAGTCATTCAATCATTGAATCCTACTCAGAATACCACAGACAAGGTTTAGACCTTCCGGATTCTCTTGAATGCCGCCATCATTCTAGCTTACACCACGAAGATCCTGGTTAGGAGATCTAAGAGATACTCATTCTAGCTTATTTCATGTAGAACAGAAGTGTTTGTCAGGCACGCGTTCATAAAGGAGAAGGATGATGAGCGTCACACATAATCATCACCTTCATCACGTTCTTGGGTGCGAATGGATATCTTAGAAGAGAAATAAGAAGAATTGAATAGAAAACAGTAGTACTTTGCATTAATCTTTGAGGAACAGCAGAGCTCCACACCTTAATCTATGGAGTGTAGAAACTCTACCGTATGAAAATACATAAGTGAAGGTCCAGGCATGGCCGAGATGGCCAGCCCCCTTGATCTAAGAACAATGCATTCAAAGATGATCCTAAGATCCTAAGATGATCCAAAGATGGTCAAAAAGACTAGTAAGAGGTCCTATTTATAATAAACTAGTCACTAGGGTTTACATGAGTAAGTAATTGATGCATAAATCCACTTCCGGGGCCCACTTGGTGTGTGTTTGGGCTGAGCTTAAGTGTAGCACGTGCAGAGGCCATTTGTGGAGTTGAACGCCAGTTTCTGTGCCAGTTTGGGCGTTCAACTCTGGTTTTGGATCCTTTTCTGGCGCTGGACGCCAGATTTGGGCAGAAGGCTGGTGTTGAACGCCAGTTTACGTCATCTATTCTTGGCCAAAGTATGAACTATTATATATTGCTGGAAAGCCCTGGATGTCTACTTTCCAACGCAATTGGAAGCGCGCCATTTCGAGTTCTGTAGCTCCAGAAAATCCACTTTGAGTGCAGGGAGGTCAGAATCCAATAGCATCAGTAGTCCTTTTTCAACCTCTGAATCTGATTTCTGCTCAAGTCCCTCAATTTCAGTCAGAAAATACCTGAAATCACAGAAAAACACACAAACTCATAGTAAAGTCCAGAAATGTGAATTTAACATAAAAACTAATGAAAACATCCCTAAAAGTAACTAGATCCTACTAAAAACATACTAAAAACAATGCCAAAAAGCGTATAAATTATCCGCTCATCACCGGTGTCTTTTTAGAAGCCTTTTCTTTTCCTTTCTTGGTGGTCATCCTGAAAAAGGAAGAAAAAGAAGGAATATGAAATTCAGAGAGATAAACACCCGAATTAGCAAGCCTCAAATAATGATCATTTTGATGATGAAAAACCATGGATAATAAGCTCAATAGACACGAAGCGTAAGTGTTGTGAAAAAGACACACTAAGTTGCAAGAATAAGATAAAAAATAAATCAAGATGTCATTGGTGCTTTTTCACAAATACTTGGTGTGCATATTATAAGCAAGAAGCAAATTGAGACATCCAAGTGTGTAATAGACCCAAAATAGAATGCCAATTATCAAAGCAACACCACATAACACAAATAAGCCAAGAAATATCAAAATAATCCACCAATTCACAGAATATTCAACTTGAAACTCCAACACTAATACAAAAATGCAAGGAGAGAAAAAGAACTAAAGAAAACTACAAATAACAAAACTAAGATGCAATTAGGAACAAATAAAATTTTCGAATGCAATAAACTAAAGAAAGGTTAAAAATTAAAAGAGAGTAAGAAAAGAAACCTTGAAAAGAAGGTGAAGAGAGGAGGGTAAATGCAAGTAAGGATGAGATAAGAGGGGTGAGAAGAGAAAAGAAAAAGAAGAGGAAAGAAGGTGGGGACCGCCGGAGGTGATGGTTGCCAATGCTGGTAGAGGGGAATAAAGAAGTAAGAAAAGAGAAGAAAGAATAAAGAAGGAATAAGAAAGAATTAGAAGGGAGAAGAAAGAAGACAGCAGAGCAGCGCGCTGATTAAATTGAATCGGCAGCATGACGCGTGCGCGTCATCCACGCGTACGCATGGGTGGCTCAAAATAGACAGTGAGGCGTGAGCGTCAGTCATGCGTACACGTGATATGTTTTTGTGCTAGACGCATGAAACTGGCAGCATTCCATCATAACTCTCTGGTTTTTGTACCATGCATGACAGCATTAAGATACGACGCGTGCTCATCGGTCACACCCACGCGTGGATGGCCAAAAAATCAAATGACGCGTATGCGTCAGCGATGCGCACGTGTGGGTTGGGTTGTGCGCCTAGCACCCCACCCGCATGGTTCCAGTACAACTCTCTGGTATTTGTACCAGGGAGTAGCAGCATCAAAATTTGGGCGTTGACACGTACGCGTCGGTCACGCCTACACATGACAGCCCCCATTTTTTTTAAATCAGAACAAAATAAGCAAATAAATAAAAAAATATAGAAAAGGAAGATCATATCATGGTGGGTTATCTCCCACCTAGCACTTTTCTTTAACGTCCTTAAGTTGGACGGTCTATGAGCTCAGTCCTCTTCCTTGGTTGGGTCCTTCCAGAGAAAGATCTCTAACTCCTTGTTGTTCTTCACTTTTGCCCCATGATAGAGTTTCAAACAGTGGCCATTGACCTTGAATAAGGTAGGGCTTGAGGGGTGACTCAAGTGGACAACTCCATATGGTTCAACCTTTTCCACCACATATGGTCTATCCCGCTTTGACCTCAGTTTGCCCGGCATTAATCTCAACCTTGAATTATAGAGAAGGACTTGATCCCCAGCTCTAAACTCTCTTCTCTTAATATTTTGATCATGTACCGCCTTCAGCTTTTCTTTGTAGAGCCTTGAGTTTTCATAGGCTTCTAACCGAATGCACTCCAATTCTTCCAGTTGCAATTTTCTTTCAACTCTGGCTCCTCCCAATCCTGAGTTACATTCCTTCATAGCCCAATAAGCCTTGTGTTCCACCTCTCCCGAAAGGTGACAAGCCTTTCCGTAGACTAGCCAGAACGGACTCATGCCAATCGGTGTCTTGTAAGCTATTCGATAAGCCCATAGCGCATCTCTAAGCCTAGAGCTCCAATCCCTTCTATGGGGTTTAACCATCTTCTCAAGTATGCGCTTAATCTCTCTATTAGACACTTCGGCATGGCCATTTTTTTGGGGATGAGAAGTCATTGCCACCTTGTGAATAATGCCATGTTTCTTCATTAAACCTGTCATTCTTTTGTTACAAAAGTGAGAGCCTTGATCACTCACGATCGCTCGTGGTGATCCAAAGCGGCAAATGATGTTATTTCGCACAAAAGAGAAAACCACGTTAGCATCATCAGTATGGGTAGGAATTGCTTCCACCCACTTAGAAACATAATCAACTGCTAACAGAATATATAAGAAACCATTCGAGTTTGGAAAGGGACCCATGAAGTCAATACCCCAAACATAAAAAATTTCACAAAACAACATGAGTTGCTGGGGCATCTCATCCCTCCTGGATATGTTTCCAAACCTTTGGCATTGGTGGCAATAGTTACAGAAAAGATTTGGATCCTTAAAGAGTGTGGGCCACCAAAATCCGCAGTCTAAGATTTTTCTTGCAGTTCTTTGAGGGCCAAAGTAGCCACCACTTTCAGAAGAGTGGCACGCCTCCAAGATAGACTGAATTTTGGATTGTGGTACACACCTCCTAATTATTTGGTTGGCACCACATCTCCACAAATATGGGTTATCCCATATGTAATGCTTGGACTCGCTTTTGAGCTTGTCCTTTTGATGTTTAGAAAAATGTGGAGGAAAGGTGTGACTAACCAAATAATTAGCAATGGGTGCATACCAAGGAACCACCTCAGATATTGCTTGCAAGCTATAAAGAGGAAATGCATCATTGATAGGAGTAGAGTCACTTTTGATATGCTCTAGGCGACTCAAGTGACCCGCCACTAAATTTTGGGAACCACTCCTATCCTTGATCTGTAAATCAAACTCTTGCAATAGCAATATCCAATGGATTAACCTTGGCTTTGATTCTTTCTTAACTAGCAAGTATTTCAAAGTCGCATGGTCTGAATATACTACCATTTTGGTTCCACGTAAATAGGCCTGGAATTTATCCAAGGCAAAAATAATTACTAAAAGTTCCTTTTTAGTGGTAGTATAGT
Source organism: Arachis ipaensis (assembly GCF_059453495.1). Classification (NCBI taxonomy): domain Eukaryota; kingdom Viridiplantae; phylum Streptophyta; class Magnoliopsida; order Fabales; family Fabaceae; genus Arachis; species Arachis ipaensis. The sequence goes on along the minus strand of NC_142436.1, from coordinate 52,148,790 downwards.
TAGACTGGGCACCATCTAATGTCTTAGAAGCATAAGCTATGATATAGGGATCCTTACCTTCGTGCTGAGTAAGCGCTGCTCCTACCACATAGTTAGATGCCTTGCACATAATCTCAAACGGCCTACTCTAATTAGGCCCTCTCACAATAGGAGCTTGGGTTAAGACAATCTTCAGCTTATCAAATGCTTCCATACACTCTTCACTCAAGTCAAACTCTACATCTTTTTGCAATAGATGGGAAAGGGGTAGTGCAACGTTACTGAAGTCCTTGATGAAACGCCAATAGAAACCTACATGACCAAGAAAAGAACGGACTTCCCTTACAGAAGAGGGGTAAGGTAAACCAAAAATGACATCAACCTTGGCAGGATCAACAGATATACCAGTATTAGAAACAACATGACCTAGAACAATACCTTGCTTTACCATAAAGTGACATTTTTCAAAGTTAAGCACAAGGTTTGAACTAGCATATCTTTCTTATACTCTAGCAAGATTATCCAAACAAAGGTAAAAAGAATCACCATAAACACTAAAGTCATCCATAAATACTTCCATACAGTGCTCAAGAAGATCCGAAAAGATGCTCATCATGCACCTTTGAAACGTAGCCGTTGCATTGCATAAACCAAAAGGCATTCGTTTGTATGCATACATTCCAAAAGGGCATGTGAAAGTGGTTTTCTCTTGGTCTTCTGGAGCAATATGGATTTGAAAATAACCGGTATAGCCATCTAAAAAGCAATAATGTGATTTACCTGACAGGCGATCAAGCATTTGATCGATGAATGGTAGTGGATAGTGATCCTTGCGAGTGGCCAAGTTCAAGCGCCTGTAGTCGATGCAAACTCTCCATGAATCCTGCACCCTTGTGGCCATGAGTTCTCCATTTTCATTCTTGACTATGGTGACACTAGACTTCTTCGGAACCACTTGTACCGGGCTAACCCACTCACTATCTGAGATTGGATAGATAATATCGGCTTCTAGTAGTCGGGTCACCTCTTTCTTCATAACTTCTAGAATTGTGGGGTTCAACCGCCTTTGTAGTTGACGGATAGGCTTGGTTTCCTCCTCTAGAAAAATGTGGTGTTCACAAACTTGAGGGCTTATACCAACTATGTCCGCTAAACTCTACCCAATAGCTTTCTTGTTCCTTCGCAATACATTAAGCAGTCGCTCCTCTTGTTGGGAGGTAAGCTCCTTTGCAATGATCACCGGGAGCTTTTGATTTTGTTTAAGATAAGCATATTTAAGATGGGGCGGAAGTGGCTTCAACTCCATATTTAGCTCATGGCTTGGCACTTGATTATCCAGTAGCACCGGAGGTGGTAAGGTGTCTTCATCATATTCAAAGGGTTTCCCCACACATGCACCTTGAACCATGTTCTTCTCATCAATTGTATCTTGGTGGACTTTGGCCACAATATTGTCAATTATATCACACCGGAAGATAGAATGGTCTTCCAGTGGATGCTTCATAGCCTCATCAAGATTGAAACTCACTGCTTTCCCATCATTTTCAAAGGAATAGGTACTCGAAAAAGCATCCAATTTAAACCGAGAGGTTTTCAAAAATGGCCTCCCGTGCAAGATAGATGATGGTCTTCCGGAGTCATTAGGGGGCATCTCAAGAATGTAGAAATCAATTGGAAAAGTCAACCCCTTAATGCTCACTAAGACATCTTCCGCAATGCCAACCACCGAGAATATGCTTTTATCTGCCAAAACAAAATGGTTTGCTTACCTTTTCAATGGTGGAAGCTTCAATGCATCATAAACAGATAAAAATATAATGCTGACACAAGCACCTAGGTCACACATGCAGTCAACAAATTGTATACCAACTATAGTGCAAGTAACTAGACAAGGACCGAGATCACAACATTTCTCCGATATAGCACCCATCAAAGCTGAAATTGAGCTATTCAAAGGAATAGTTTCTAGATCATGAATCTTCTCCTTATTCATGCACAAATCCTTTAGAAACTTGGCATACCTAGGAACTTGGCAAATAACATCAAAAAGGGGGGATAGTTACCTCGACCTTTTTGAAGATATCCACCATCTTGGGATCTAGCTCCACTTGCTTGCTAGTCCTCCTGGATAGGTGTGGAAAAGGTATTGGAATAGCCTCTTTCGAAACATTTTCTTCCTTAGAAACTCCATCCCTTGGTTGAGCAACTTCTTCTTCAACCACCTCTTGTACCTCATCCTCGTCTTCGACATCTTCTACCTCAACAACATCTTCATCTTGAATGGCTTCTCTCGAGCTTAGCTCCTCGGGACTCCTCTCTTGCAATGTAGTGCCGGACCTCAAGGTGATGGCATTGTTTCCACCCTTGGAATTAGGTAAGGGTTGAGAGAGAAGTGCACTAGAGCTTGAAGGTTGAGTATTGGCGGTAGAGGGTGGGTCCATACGGGTTATAAGAGCTTGGAAAGTAGAGGTGAGACTGGTGATGCTAGATGTAAGTGTTGTTTGAAGCTCCTTTTGTCCTTGAAGAATAAAGCGAAGTGTTTCATCTTGGTTGAAGGAAGAAGAAGGATAGGTAATTTGGGGGACTTGTGGTTGGGTGATTTGAGCTTGCCTTTTGTTGATACCGGTTTTGTTGGTAACTATTGTTCCACCTTTGGTTTCCACCATTGTTTCTTCCCTCTTGGTTATAGTTGTCTCTCCAGCCTTGGTTGGGATTATCTTGCCAACCTTGGTTGTAGTTATCTCCTTGATTATAGTTACCGCCTTGTTGATAATACCTTTGATTTGGACGGTTGTAATAAGCATTGGTAGCCGCCAAGGTATTGTCCTCTTGGAGTTGTGGACATTCATCGATATAGTGAGAATAACAAGCATAAATTCCACATACTCTTTGAGGGGCTAGCTGTTGACATTGTTGTTGTGGAGGAGAAGGAGGTTGTTGTTGATTGAGTTGGAGTTGCTTGAGGATATTAGTCATCTCTCCCAAGGTCTTGGTGAGGGCGGACTCAGTACTAGAATAAAATTTCGCAATAGCCTTGGGATGATTATTCCTTTGCCTTGCATGTTGGGTAGATTCGGCTAAATCGGTGATAAGTTGCCACGCTTCCGCCACCATTTTGTACTTTGTCATAGAGCCATTACTCGAAGCATCCAAACGGACCTTATCTTGAGGCTTCATGCCTTGGAAAAAGTAACTAATTAGCACCAACTCGTCAAGCATATGGTGAGGGCACAAATCAAGGAGCTTGCTAAAATATTTCCAATACTCATAGAGAGTTTCTGATTCACCTTGAATGACGCAAGAGATTTTCTTCCTCAGTCTATCCGTGACCTCCGGTGGAAAGAACTTATCCAAAAATTTTCTTCTAAGCAAATCCCAATTAGTGACAACATTTTCAGGTTGAGTGTAGAACCACTCCTTTGCCTTCCCTCAAGAGAAATGGGAAAGCATATACCCAAATGGCAACCTCATCCGCACCATACCACCTAGCAGTTGAACAAGCTGTTTGAAAGTCTCTAAGGTGCTTGATGGGATCTTGAGCGGGTACACCATGGAACTTAGGAAGTAGATTAATCAATGAGATCTTTAGCTCAAAATCGGAATTCAAATTCGGATGACGCACTTGAAATGGTTGGAGAGTGAAATCCGGGGCCCCCGCCTCCTTGAGAGCAATTCTTCTAGGAGCGGCCATAGTGTCGGTACCTAAATCAGTAGAAGAGACATCAATAGATTTAGTGGGAGAGGAGTTAGTTTCTTCCTCAAATGATGCCTCAGATTCAACCTCGGGTAAGTTTGGTGAATTGGGAAAAACCCCTTCACCACCCTCGGAGGCTAACCGACGCCGAGCTCACCTAATTTGTGACATGGTTCTCTCAATTTAGGGATCAAATGGGGCTAAGCTTGGATCTGGTAATGAAAGCGTCATTCAATAAAAGAAACATAGAGCTCATGGCAACAAAATATATTAAGCAAAATAACTAATAAATACTACTAATAACCAACTAGCACACAAATAAAAGATGTAATTATTCAAATATGAACATATTTACACCAACCAAGAACATAGCATAGATATGCAACTCCCCGACAATGACTCCAAAACTTGATGTGATGATAAATGTCGGTATAGAATTGATTAAGAAAATTACGTTGTAAGCATAGTTTAAACCAACAATCTATCTTCAATCAAAGTTAAAATGTGTGTCACAATTAAACTCAAAAACCCGGAGTAGAATCCCGGGTCATTTTTCTTAGGAGTTGAGACAAGATATAATTTATTGGTTAGGATTTCCTGGAGATTCTCGAAGTTGAGAACAAGAAAAATAAATAACTAGAAATTAGATCAATAGATAACTAGTAAGAGTTGATAATTAATCAATATAAAAGGTCTTGGTTAGGGGTGAAAATTGGAATTTCTATCCTCATTGTCTTTCCTAAGTATGATGGCAAAGGCTCATTGCTCTCACTTAGTTATCCTCTAACGATTGAAGGAAAGTCAAGTGAAACACTTAACTTTAGCTCATTGGTGCGGTTTTATAACCACAAACTAACCGGCAAGTGCACCGGGTCGTACCAAGTAATACCTCAGGTGAGTGAGGGTCGATCCCATGAGGATGGAGGGACTAAGCAACAATGGTTCATTAATTTACTTAGTTAGACAAGCAGAAAATAGTGTTGAGAGTTCAAATGCATTAAATAGTAAATTCAGAATATCAGAAGACAGGCAAGTAAATAAGTTGGAAAAACAATATGGAGAAGGCAGTTAAGGCTTCAGAGTTATCTATTTTTCGGATTGACTTTTCTTATTAATTTATTTTAATCATGCAAGATTTAATTCATGGAAAACTATATGTGACTAGACCCTAATTCCTTAGACCTTTCTAGTCTCCTCTAAGTTTCATCAACTGCCAATTCCTTGGTCAATTTATTCCAATTAGGGGGTGAAGTTTAATTCTAGTTATTATGCCACAAAAATCCTAATTATCCAAATATAAGAGGATTATATGTCACGTATCCCATTAAGTCTAGATAATTAGAAATTAGGAGAAATTATTTTCAAGCTGTTGTTCAGGTAAAGAGCTTTTCCAAGTTATACGAGAACTCAATTAGAAAGAGGATCATACTTCCGTTCCACCCAAATTCATAAGATAAAGAAAGAAAACAATCCTTGAAATATAAATCAGTACATGAATTAAAATAGAAAAACAATAGAATCAATCCATACAATAGACAGAGCTCCTAACCTTAACAGTGGAGGTTTAGTTGCTCATGGAAAAAAGTGAAAACTAGGATTCTGGTAAACTGTAAATTGGGCTGAGGTGGAATAATGTTGGTATTCCAGAAGAGAAGTTTCTTTTTCTCTTTTATATCTAATCCTAATTAATTTAAAATCTATTTCTAAAACTAAAATAATATCTTTTCCTATTTTTAAAAAAATAAAGTTTAAATCATAATTAAATGCAGCAATCAGCATTTTCTGCGTTTTCTGCACGTGGCGCATGTCACGCGTACGCGTCGATGATCTTCTTCGCGTGTCACGCGTACACATCAGGTACGCGCACGCGTCGTTGTGCAAATCTCAAAATCACGCGCACACGTCAGGTATGCGCACGCGTCCCTCATCGCTGGTCATCTCCTTTAATTCTTGTGCTCCTTCCATTTGTGCAAGCTTCCTCTCCATCCTCTAAGCCATTCCTGCCCTATATAGCCTTCTTTTCTTTTTCTGTGGAAACTCCATCAAATCCAACTAAATGCTACCTAAAATAAACAGAATTGCACACGACTCAAAGTAGCATTCATAGTGGTTAAAAGATAATTAATTCTTGATTAAAATCAATCAAATTAAATGCAAATTCACTAGGAAAAGATAGGAAAGATGCTCACACATCACAACACCAAACTTGAATTGTTTCTTGTCCTCAAGCAACCAAAATAAGTGCAAGATTAAGATGTGAAATTGCATGAGAAATGAGAGTTCATTTATGCTTGTGTCTCTTCTTAAAGTGGGATTTATCTATTGCAATTCTGAACAGTTTTGGCATCTCACTCTCCTTTGAATCAGAGGAATGTCAATGTCTTGCGGAATTAGAATTCGGATCATATTATGAGTTCTCTAATCTTTATACCTCAGTTAAATCCTTGAACACAACAGATATCCCTTAATTCGCAATTAACTTGTGCTTTGCACCTTGAGCCTAGCCGTGACTTTAAATGTTCTGTCTCAAGGGTTAATTGACACAAGAACACCACAAGCACTTAATTGGGAAACTCATTTGAAGTTCTGATTTTTTTTCTTCCAGCTATTCCCAGATAGTGGTGCTCAAAGCCTTTGGCATACTCTACTAATTGTAGTTGATCTCAACTCTAAATGTTCTGTCTCAAGGATTACTTGACACAAGAACACCACAAGCATATGACTAGGGAAACAACTCTTTGAGCTTTTAATCATGTCTGACCCCCTAGTCATTGATGCTCAGTGATGCGCATAAACTTGTTATGCTACGATTTAGGAAATTGCACGATCGGCAAAATTCCTTCCGGCAAGTGCACCGGTTATCGTCAAGTAAAAACTCACAATAGAGTGAGGTCGAATCCCACAAGGATTGGTTGAGTGAGCAATTCGGATTAGAAGTATGTTCTAGTTGAGCGGAATCAAGATTTAGATGAGAATTGCGGAATGTAAAATTGGCGGGAAACGTAAATGACAAGAAATTGAAATGGCGGAATCTTAAATTGCATGAATTAAAGAGCAGAAGCTAAATTGCTGAAATTAAAAGGGAATGGGGGTGATTGCATGAATTTAATTGCAGAATGTAAAGAGAAAGTGGTAGATCAGAAATGGGGAATTCATTGGGTGTTAGGAGATATTGAGATCTCCGAATCAAAACATTTTTATTCCTTCCTCAACCAATGCATTCATTGAATTTTTCTTGGCAATCTTATATGATTGGATCCCAATCCCTTGGCTCACCAATTCTCTCTAAAAACGAACAAATTCCCAATCCCTTGGTTTAAATGTTCATAAGAAGAGATGATGCTCGATCACTGATTATACCACACAGTTTCATGAACCACAATTTGGTAGGATTACATGTCACAATATCCATCCAAACCCCAATCCAATTCACTGTGAGAAAGCTTCTCTAGCATGAATCCTCTATTCCTTTCCCAATTCACTGTGAGAAAGCTTCTCCCAAACACAGAGCCTTAGACCTTGCTTTTATATCCTCTTTTTCTTTTTTTTATATCCTCTTTTTTTTGCTGTTTCTTTTGCTTCAAGGATTAACTGTCACTAATTTTTAGAAAATTCATAATACTTCTCTAAATTCCTTTTCCTTATACGTCAACATTCCTTGATTCAAATTTAAACATGCACGGTTTATGTCATGCATTCAGGATCACAGAGAACACCACCACATTTGATTAAATGAGACTACTCTTAAAAAAATAAACTCAATTTCTCATGCATTACATCCTATTTTCTTCTTTCTTTTTGATTTCAAGCTCAGTGGGCAATACATGAGACACCTTTCAGAATTAAAGCAACTAACAGAAATTTTGAAAATAACAGAACTAAACTAGAACCTAGGAATTTATCTAATAAAGGATCATGCAATAAACGAGACAAATTAGCAGAAAACTGGAACATAACATAGTAAGAACGGGAAGGAATACAGAATGAAAGGAATTCAACCACCTCAGTTATCCTAGTAGCCGTTCTATTCTTCAGGCTGTGCTCCTCCGTGAAGATGATTCACCTCCCTTTGGTACCATAAAATTAAACAGAAAAACCATCAGCGAAGCGACAACACCAAACTTAAGGGTTTGCTTGTCCTCAAGCAAAGAAGAACTGAAAATAAAAACTCACTTGATTGCACCCTATGAGACTTTTATTCATTGATCCTTTTGTTGTTTTCAGGGTTTGATTGTGCTCTTAGGCTAAGTGCTCTGTGAGGGGGCGACTCTTTAAGATAAGCTTTCAGCCAGCACTCCCGAACCAGTTGGTTCAAGGTGCTAGGTGTTGAGACACCCCTAAGGACTTACTCCCTCAAGTCTTTTTCCCCCATACATACACACCACAGGCACATGATGTGTTTATTTTCTTTCTTGAGACCTTGGTGTCTAGCACCTCTTTGAGTTACTAAGTGTTCTGTAGCAAAGGTTACTCTTGATAGTGGACTTTCAGCTGATAATCCCGGGTTAGTTAACCCAGTTACCAAGTGATAAGGCACCCCTAAGAGCTTATTCATCCAAGTAAATCCCTTACACAGGAATGCCACAGACACTTGCCTCAAGATTCAAACCCTTGGTGCCTAGCCTTATCCTTTATTAACTTTTCTTTCTTTTTCAACTCTTATTGTTCTTTTTCCTTTTTCTTATTAGGATCTTATTATTTAGCTAGCCTCATGGGGTGTGTTTCAAGCATATGATTCAAGACAGATAGTTGCCTTCCCACCTTGTTGGTGAACCAACTTAGCTAAGTGATTACTACACCACAAATCTAAGAACTTACTCCACAACTTGAACTCCACTCTGGTCTTTCATAACATCTCTTTTTATTTGATTCAAAAGGAGACAAGCAACACAATAAGCAAGATGGAATTTAAAACAGGCAATTTGGCTAGCAATCATAGACCTAAGCAAGGAGAATACTAAAAACAGAATTGAAAATCCTAAACTACCATGAAAGCATGTTCTATTTCATACATGATTTTCCTTATTTAAAACTTGAACAAGATGGGACAATGAGGGAACTCCACCACCTTTTACTCTTGGGGGTGCTCATGCTCTCCTTCCTGTTTGTCCTCTTTGTGTTTTTCTTGAGTGTTCGCACTCCCACTTCCCTTGCTTTTTCCAATCAACTTCTTCCAATGTTGCATGGCTACCATTCCCAATGTAATCCCCTTGAAGACACGTGTGTAGTATCTTTCCTTGGTTGTTGGTTCTCTTGATCTATTTCTTGTGAGGGTTTGAAAACATTGAATGTGAGTTGTTCATCATGGATCCTCAAAATTAGCTCTCCTCGCTCCACATCTATAAGTGCTCTGGCTGTAGCTAGGAATGGTCTTCCCAATATGATTGGGTAGAGATGACTCTCTTCCATGTCCAATATGACAAAGTCTATGGGCAGGAAGAATTTTCCAACCTTAACCAGCACATTTTCAACCACTTCTACTGCTTGTTTTTGAGTCTTGTCAGCCAGCTTGATGACTACATCTGTGGGCATTATCTCATTGATCTGCAGCTTCTTCATAAGGGATAAAGGCATCAAGTTGATGCTTGCTCCCAAATCACAAAGTTCTTTATCAAACATGGTTTCTCCTATGGCACAGGGGATGTGAAAACTCCTTGGGTCCTTCCTTTTTGTAGGCAACTCGGGTTGAATGAGGGCACTGCACTCCTTATTCATCACTATTGTTTGTCTTCTCTTGAGTGAGCTTTTCCTGGTCAGCAGCTCCTTCATATACTTAATGTATGAGGGCATTCGCTGAAGAGCCTTGATGAATGGTATGTTTACATGGAGGGATGCAAACATGTCAAGAAACCTTGAGTGTATTTTCTTCTCTACACAGCCATTTAGTAGTTGGGAAAAGGGTGCATAAAGTCTCAGCAGCTCCTTCTGTGTCAGCTCCTTCTGTGTAATTGTGGTTTCTTGATGATTCTCCCCCTGCTTTCCTGCTGAAGTATCTTCAGGTTGTTCTAATGGGTTGTTCAGCTCTTCCTCAGTCTCCTTATCACTTATAGTAACCATCTTGCAATCTTCCCATCTGACTTTCTTTACTTCACCTCTCGGATTTTTCTCTGTATCACTTGGGAAGCTATCAGTAGGTTTGGGAATCTTCTCAGATAAGTATCCCACTTGAAATTCCAGCCTCTTAATGGTGTCTCCCTGGTTCTTGATACTGGCTCGCACCTCCTCTTTGAACACCTTGTTATCTTGAATCTCTTTGCATATACCTTCAAGTATAGTCTCAATCCTTGAGAGTCTATCTTCAGATGATGGTGAGTTGAGGTTGGAGGGATGAGAAGGGCCATTTTGGCTTTGGTATGGATGTTGAGGTGTGTTGTTAGGTGGGTGTTGATATGATCTTTACGTGGAATGTTGGTGGGCTACATTATTGTTGGGGTTGTGGCGTCTCTGATCTTGGTCTTGGTCTTGTTGATTTTCCCACCCAAAGTTTGGGTGGTTCCTCCAACCAGGATTGTAGGTCTTGGAGTATGGATCATGTGCTTTCCTAGGTGAGTTTCCAATGTAGTTGGCTTGTTCTTGCTCATCCTCTGCCTCTGCATTCACTTCCTCTTGGGTTACTGATGAGGTGGTGATTGCTGCTACTTGGTTCCTCTCCATCTTCTTGGTAAGACCAGCCAGCTGCTTGGTGATAAGCTTGTTTTGGGCTAGCAGTGCATCCACATTGTTTAGCTCCATCACTCCTCTAGTGTTTCCTCTTTCAGTAGCATAGAAGTAGTCATTCTCGGCTACAGTCTCAATGACATCTATGGCTTCTTCAATGGTCTTCTTCTTGTTCAGAGATCCCCCAGATGAGTGGTCTACTGCCTTTTTCGATTCATAAGAAAGACCTTCATAGAAAATGTGCAGCTGCACCCATTCATTGAACATATCTGGTGGGCACCTTCTTGTCAGGTCCTTAAACCTCTCCCATGCTTCATATAGAGTCTCACCATCTTGTTGCCTGAAAGTTTGAATCTCAGCTCTCAACCTGTTGATTCTTTGAGGAGGATAGAATCTTGCCAAGAATTTGTTCATCACATCTTCCCAGGTTGCTAAACTCTCCTTCAGAAAGGACTCTAACCATTTGTATGCCTTGTCCTTGAGTGAGAAGGGAAATAAAAGTAGTCTATTGGTGTCAGGATGAACACCGTTAGACTTCACAGTATCACATATCCTCAGGAAGGTGGTTAAATGTTAGTTGGGGTCTTCTTGGACACCTCCTCCGAACGATCAGTTGTTCTGAACAAGGGTGATGAGCTGTGGCTTTAGTTCAAAGTTGTTGGCATGTATGGTTGGCTTTTGAATGCTACTCCCACTGTTTCCTGGGTTTGGGTTGATATAAGATCCTAAAATTCTTCTCTCCTGCCCAGCATGATTTGCTAGACCTTCTCTGCCATGGTTGTGAGCCTCTTCTTCATGATGGTTCTCCATATTTTCATCCATGTTTGGTTCAAAATACTCCTCCTCTTACTCAGCACCAACTACTTTCTTTCCTCTTGCTTCCCTCCTTAATCTAAGGAAGGTCCTCTCATGTTCAGAATCAAAGGAAGTTGAAGCCCCACTTCTTCTCCCTGTCATACAACCAACAAGGCACAAGCAAGGAAATAGATGCAGAAAGTATTTCTGTTAGAATTGCTGTTAGTGTGAGTGATGCAATATATCAAACAGTTAGTGGGTTAGTGGACTAAATTGTAAACTAAAAAAAAGTAGGGAAAAAGGGAGAAAATAACTAAAACTGAAAGTAAATTACTCACACAGAACTTTAAATCAAACAAAAGAAAAATGCTCAATATAGTTATCCTCCAATTTATTCATTGTTGATACAAAATCAATCCCCGGCAATGGCGCCATAAACTTGATGCACGGAAACTTGTCTCTCAACAATTTTCCTTCGGCAAGTATACCGAATTGTCGTCAAGTAAAAACTCACAATAGAGTGAGGTCGAATCCCACAGGGATTGATTGGTCAAGCAACTTTAATTAGAGGAATGTTCTAGTTGAACTAAGCAGAATTGGATTTGTGATTTGCAGAAAATTAAATGGCGGAAAAGTAAATAGCAGAAACGTAAATGCTGGAAATAAAGAGCTGAATGTAAATAGCGGAAAGTAAATTGCAGAATCTTAAATGGGGAAGGGGAGTTTAGCAAGAAAGTAAATAGCAGAAAGTAAAGAGAACGGGTAAGATCAGAAATGGGGAATTCATTGGGCTTAGGAGATGTTGCATTCTCCGGATCAAGTTCATTTTCACCTCTTCCTCAATCAATGCATTCATTGATCTCCTTGGCAATCTTAAGTGATCGAATTCCAATTTCTTGGTAATTCAATCTCTCAAATCTTGATCAATAGCCAATTCCTTGGTCAATTGCTCATGAGAAGAAATGAAGTATGGTCACTGATTATACCACATGTATTTCCAAATCAAAGTGTTGGTAGGATTATATGTCACTATATCCATCCAAACCCCAATTTAGTCCAACATGAGAAAGCATTTCTAGCATGATCTCTTCATTCCTCTTCCAAAGTTCCTAAGAGATCCAAGTATGAATAGCTTCTTTTCCAAGATAACTACCCAATTGAATGAAGATTGAAAGCTTTCTAGTAAAATCAAGAGAAAAGATAGAAGAAGAATAATGAAAACTACTATTGATCCATCAAATTACAACAGAGCTCCCTAACCCAATGAAAGGGGTTTAGTTGTTCATAGCTCTGGGAATGGAAAGCATAGATGTAAAATACATTATGAGAATTAAACTAAAAGCTGCAGAGAAAGTAAAATACAGAGAGTAGTTCTCAAATTTCCAACCCCCTTTTTAATTCAAAACTATCCCTATATATACTACTCTTTTGATCTTCTAGTTGGTTCTTCAAATCTTGGATATGGGCCTTTGGATCTTGAGTTTGAAGCAGTTATCTTCTTCAGTGGGCTTAGCTTTACTTGCAGAGAGAAAGTATGAAGTGGGCAGGGAGTTTTAGCTTAGGACGTTAGTAGTGTTAACGTTAAGTGAAAGTGTGGGTTCGAGAACGTTAGTGGCAGTCGTCTTTTTCACTAACGTTCCTAACCCAAGGATGATCCATTTTAACTTCAACGTTAGTGGCACCAACGTGACCACTAACGTTGCCTCTTGGTCCTTCGCACACGTTATTGGGACTTACCTTTTCCAATAACGTTGAGAATCCTCGCTTCCCCTTACGTTAGAGTTCACGTTAGTGTGGCTAACGTGACCTTTAACGTAGGCTTGCCAAATCTTTGAAAACGTTAGTGACACTTACCTTTGTCACTAACGTTTCAAAACACCCCTACTTCCCACGTTAGAGTTCACGTTAACTAGGTTAACGTGGCTTCTAACGTGGTGGTGATAGCCATCTCCGACGTTAGTGACAAAGGTGAGTGTCACTAACGTTGGCTCATCATTCTTCAATCCACGTTAGCTTCCACGTTAACTAAGTTAACGTGGGAGTTAACGTTGCTCATAGTGGCTCATTCCAACGTTAGTGACAAAGGTGAGTGTCACTAACGTTGGCCATTCTTGCTCCCTCCACGTCAGCTTCCACGTTAACTAAGTTAACGTGACAACTAACGTGGCTCAAAGTGGCTTAGTCCAACGTTAGTGACAAAGGTGAGTGTCACTAACGTTGGCCATTCTTTTTCTTCCCCACGTTAGAGTCCATGTTAACTGAGTTAACGTGGCTTTTAACGTGGCCAATATGAGCTTGGTCCAACGTGAGTGACAAAGGTGAGTGTCACTAACGTTGGCTTCATTTTTTTCTTTCACGTTAGAGTTCACGTTAACTTAGTTAACGTGACTCTTAACGTGGGCTATGATGGCTTCGAGAACGTTATTGGCGATTACTTTTCTCATTAACGTTACAAGCTAGCTCCCATTCCACATTAGTGGTTACGTTAGTTAGACTATCGTGGCTGCTAACGTGGTTCTTCCTTGCTTTCTTTGTCCTGAAATCAAGCAATAGAGTGCATCAAAGTTCTAATCCAAATCATGAGACATGCGTCATCCAATTTGTCATTCAATTCTTGCATAATTCTCATGAAATCATGTAAAGTGCACAATGTTTGCTTGAATCAAGATGTAAGTGAAATTCTATCCAAAACTTGCTTATTTCCTAAGAAAATGCATGAAACTACCCTAAAACAGTAAAGAAAAGGTAAGTGGAACTGGCCAAAATGCCCTGGCATCACAACACCAAACTTAAAGCTTGCTTGTCCCTAAGCAAGTACTGGAACAAGAGAATGATGAATGAAATGCCAAGAGAAATGAGTCATTATTGTGGAAGTCATGTCCTTGGTTTTATGGTGGTTTCATGCATAGCAACTTAGGTTCATTCCTTCACTGGCTTTCAGACCTTTATCATGTCTTGGAATACTCACTTGATTGCACCCTATGAGACTTTTATTCATTGATCCTTTTGTTGTTTTCAGGGTTTGATTGTACTCTTAGGCTAAGTGCTCTGTGAGGGGGCGACTCTTTAAGATAAGCTTTCAGCCAGCACTCCCGAACCAGTTGGTTCAAGGTGCTAGGTGTTGAGATACCCCTAAGGACTTACTCCCTCAACTCTCTTTCCCCCATGCATACACACCACATGCACATGATTTGTTTATTTTCTTTCTTGAGACCTTGGTGTCCAGCACCTCTTTGGGTTACTAAGTGTTCTGTAGCAAAGGTTACTTTTGATAGTGGACTTTCAGCTGATAATCCCGGGTTAGTTAACCCAAGTTACCAAGTGATAAGGCACCCCTAAGAGCTTATTCATCCAAGTAAATCCCTTACACAGGAATGCCACAGACACTTGCCTCAAGATTCAAACCCTTGGTGCCTAGCCTTATCCTTTATTAACTTTTCTTTTTTTTTCAACTCTTATTGTTCTTTTCCCTTTTTCTTATTAGGATCTTATTATTTAGCTAGCCTCATGGGGTGTGTTTCAAGCATATGATTCAAGACAGATAGTTGCCTTCCCACCTTGTTGGTGAACCAACTTAGCTAAGTGATTACTACACCACAAATCTAAGAACTTACTCCACAACTTGAACTCCACTCTGGTCTTTCATAACATCTCTTTTTATTTGATTCAAAAGGAGACAAGCAACACAATAAGCAAGATGGAATTGAAAACAGGTAATTTGACTAGCAATCATAGACCTAAGCAAGGAGAATACTAAAAACAGAATTGAAAATCCTAAACTACCATGAAAGCATATTCTATTTCATACATGATTTTTCTTATTTAAAACTTGAAAAAGATGGGACAATGAGGGAACTCCACCACCTTTTACTCTTGGGGGTGCTCATGCTCTCCTTCCTGTTTGTCCTCTTTGTGTTTTTCTTGAGTGTTCGCACTCCCACTTCCCTTGCTTTTTCCAATCAACTTCTTCCAATGTTGCATGGCAACCATTCCCAATGTAATCCCCTTGAAGACACGTGTGTAGTATCTTCCTTTTGTGTTATCCGAACCCTTAAATTGCCCCATCAATGCTCCTACAAAATAAAAGAAATGTGATTAAAAACACACTTGTAGAAAGTGGCGGCAAAATTAAAAGGCTAACTACTTTTTAAAGTTTTTGCTTTTAACTAACTAAGTGCTATTCATGATTGCAGACCAACTGACTAACTCAACATCCATGTATGCAACATTGGCAACACCAAACTTAGTTTGGTGCCATGTGGTGTAAAAGATTTGTTCAAGGCCCCTAAGAGTGACATGATATGGGTTACATTTATGTTCTCTTAGTGTGTCTTGAACACCAAACTTGTTCCTCACTATATGTTGCACACAAGGATTCATTCAAGTGCATATCAAGTTGATTTGAAATTCATGAACCTTGTATTATTAACTATTTTTAAAAGCATGTAAAACATGGGTTGCCTCTCATGAAGCGATTCTTTAGCGTCACTAGCTTGACGTTCTGCCTTTATCAGGGTGGTTGGTAGTGCTTCAAGTCCTCCTCCCTTGCAGTAAATCTATCTCCATTGGCTTCATCAAGGATCTCCACATGTTCTAAGGAGAGAACTCTGTTGATGGTAAAAACTTTAGGTAGCTGAGATGGGATGGTGGGGAGATCGGGAGGAATAGCTGGGAAGTAAGCTGAGATTACTTTATCCCCTGGAGAGAAATCTTCTGTAGAAATCTTCTTGTTCCTCAATCTCCTTGGTACCTTCTTCTTTGCTGTTATCCTGCTCTTTGTGGTCTCTTTTCCTGTGGAGATTTTGTTGCTGGTCTCATGTGATTCTGGTGGTTTTGGCTCCACTTGAGTTTTCTCTAGCTGTGATAGCTGTTGATTATCTTGTTTTTCAAACAAGGGGACTCCCAAATGTGCTGGTTGTGCTTCAGTGCTTGTTTCTTCTATCAGTATCTCACTGTGATCTTTCCTTGGTTCTTGGTTCTCTTGATTTGTTTCTTGTGAGGGTTTGAAAACATTGAATGTGAGTTGTTCATCATGGATCCTCAAAATTAGCTCTCCTCGCTCCACATCTATAAGTGCTCTGGCTGTAGCTAGGAATGGTCTTTCCAATATGATTGGGTGGAGGTGACTCTCTTTCATGTCCAATATGACAAAGTCTGTGGGCAGGAAGTATTTTCCAACCTTAACCAGCACATTTTCAACAACTCCTACTGCTTGTTTTTGAGTCTTGTCAGCCAGCCTGATGACTACATATGTGGGCATTATCTCATTGATCTGCAGCCTCTTCATAAGGGATAAAGGCATCAAGTTGATGCTTGCTCCCAAATCGCAAAGTCCTTTATCAAACATGGTTTCTCCTATGGCACAGGGGATGTGAAAACTCCCTGGGTCCTTCCTTTTTGTAGGCAACTCGGGTTGAATAAGGGAACTGCACTCCTTATTCATCACTATTATTTGTCCTCTCTTGAGTGAGCTTTTCCTGGTCAGCAGCTCCTTCATATACTTAATGTATGAGGGCATTCGCTGAAGATCCTTGATGGATGGTATGTTTACATGGAGGGATGGAAACATGTCAAGAAACCTTGAGTATATTCTCTTCTCTACAAAGCCATTTTATAATTGGGGAAAGGGTGCATAAAGTCTCAGCAGCTCCTTCTGTATCAGCTCCTTCTGTGTAATTGTGGTTTCTTGATGATTCTCCCCCTGCTTTCCTGCTGAAGTATCTTCAGGCTGTTCTAATGGGTTGTTCAGCTCTTCCTCAGTCTCCTTATCACTTATAGTAACCATCTTGCAATCTTTCCATCTGACTTTCTTTGCTTCACCTCTTGGATTTTTCTCTGTATCACTTGGGAAGCTATCAGTAGGTTTGAAAATCTTCTCAGATAAGTATCCCACTTGAAATTCCAGCCTCTTGATGGTGTCTCCCTGGTTCTTGATACTGGCTCGCTCCTCCTCTTTGAACACCTTGTTATCTTGAATCTCTTTGCATATGCCTTCAAGTATAGTCTCAATCCTTGAGATTCTATCTTCAGATGATGGTGAGTTGAGGTTGGACGGATGAGAAGGGCCATTTTGGCTTTGGTATGGATGTTGAGGTGTGTTGTTAGGTGGGTGTTGATATGATCTTTGCGTGGATTGTTGGTGGACTGCATTGTTGTTGGGGTTGTAGCGTCTCTGATCTTGGTCTTGGTCTTGTTGATTTCCCCACCCAAAGTTTGGGTGGTTCCTCCAACCAAGATTGTAGGTATTGGAGTATGGATCATGTGCTTTCCTAGGTGAGTTTCCAATGTAGTTGGCTTGTTCTTGTTCATCCTCTGTCTCTGCATTCACTCCCTCTTGGGTTGCTGATGAGGTGGTGATTGCTACTACTTGGTTCCTCTCTATCTTCTTGGTAAGATCAGCCAGCTGCTTGGTGATAAGCTTGTTTTGGGCCAGCAGTGCATCCACATTGTTTAGCTCCATCACTCCTCTAGTGTTGCTCTTTCAGAAGCATAGAAGTAGTCATTCTCGGCTACAGTCTCAATGACATCTATGGCTTCTTCAATGGTCTTCTTCTTGTTCAGAGATCCCCCGGATGAGTGGTCTACTGCCTTCTTCGATTCATAAGAAAGACCTTCATAGAAAATGTGCAGCTGCACCCATTCATTAAACATATCTGGTGGGCACCTTCTTGTCAGGTCCTTAAACCTCTCCTATGCTTCATATAGAGTCTCAACATCTTGTTGCCTGAAAGTTTGAACCTCAGTTCTCAACCTGTTGATTCTTTGAGGAGGATAGAATCTTGCCAAGAATTTGTTCACCACATCTTCCCAGGTTGCTAAACTCTCGTTCGGGAAGGACTTTAACCATTTGTATGCCTTGTCCTTGAGTGAGAAGGGAAATAAAAGTAGTCTATAGGTGTCAGGATGAACACCGTTAGACTTCACAGTATCACATATCCTCAGGAAGGTGGTTAAAAGTTGGTTGGGGTCTTCTTGGACACCTCCTCCGAACGAACAGTTGTTCTGAACAAGGGTGATGAGCTGTGGCTTTAGTTCAAAGTTGTTGGCATGTATGGTTGGCTTTTGAATGCTACTCCCACAGTTTCCTGGGTTTGGGTTGATATAAGAGCCTAAAACTCTTCTCTCCTGCCCAGCATGATTTGCTAGACCTTCTCTACCATGGTTGTGAGCCTCTTCTTTATGATGGTTCTCCATATTTTTATCCATGTTTAGTTCAAAATACTCCTCCTCTTTCTCGGCACCAACTACTCTCTTTCCTCTTGCTTCCCTCCTTAATCTAAGAAAGGTCCTCTCAGGTTCAAAATCAAAGGAAGTTGAAGCCCCGCTTCTTTTCCCTGTCATACAACCAACAAGGCACAAGCAAGGAAATAGATGCAGAAAGTATTTCTGTTAGAAATGCTGTTAGTGTGAGTGATGCAATATATCAAACAGTTAGTGGGTTATTGGACTAAATTGTAAACAACTAAAAAAAAAAGTAGGGGAAAGGGGAGAAAATAACTAAAACTGAAAGTAAATTACTCACACAGAACTTTAAATCAAACAAAAGAAAAATGCTCAATCTAGTTATCCTCCAATTTAATCATTGTTGATACAAAATCAATCCCCGGCAACGGCGCTATAAACTTGATGCACGAAAACTTGTCTCTCAACAATTTTCCTTCGGCAAGTATACCAAATTGTCGTCAAGTAAAAACTCACAATAGAGTGAGGTCGAATCCCACAGGGATTGATTGGTCAAGCAACTTTAATTAGAGGAATGTTCTAGTTGAACTAAGCAGAATTGGATTTGTGATTTGCAGAAAATTAAATGGCGGGAAAGTAAATAGCAGAAACGTAAATGCTGGAAATAAAGAGATGAATGTAAATTGCGAAAAGTAAATTGCAGAATCTTAAATGGGGAAGGGGAATTTAGCATGAAAGTAAATAGCAGAAAGTAAAGAGAATGGGTAAGATCAGAAATGGAGAATTTATTGGGCTTAGGAGATGTTGCATTCTCCGGATCAAGTTCATTTTCATCTCTTCCTCAATCAATGCATTCATTGATCTCCTTAGCAATCTTAAGTGATCGAATTCCAATTTCTTGGTAATTCAACCTCTCAAATCTTGATCAATAGCCAATTCCTTGGTCAATTGCTCATGAGAAGAGATGAAGTATGTTCACTGATTATACCACATGTATTTCCAAATCAAAGTGTTGGTAGGATTATATGTCACTATATCCATCCAAACCCCAATTTAGTCCAACATGAGAAAGCATTTCTAGCATTGAAAGTATGAATAGCTTCTTTTCCTCTTCCAAAGTTTCGAAGAGATCCAAGTATGAATAGCTTCTTTTCCAAGATAACTACCCAATTGAATGAAGATTGAAAGCTTTCTAGTAAAATCTAGAGAAAAGATAGAAGAAGAATAATGAAAACTACTATTGATCCATCAAATTACAACAGAGCTCCCTAACCCAATGAAAGGGGTTTAGTTGTTCATAGCTCTGGGAATGAAAAGCATAGATGGAAAATACATTATGAGAATTAAACTAAAAGCTGCAAAAAAAGTAAAATACAGAGAGTAGTTCTCAAATTTCCAACCCCCTTTCTAATTCAAAACTACCCTTATATATACTACTCTTCTGATCTTCTAGTTGGTTCTTCAAATCTCGGATATGGGCCTTTGGATCTTGAGTTTGAAGTAGTTATCTTCTTCAGTGGGCTTAGCTTTACTTGCAGAGAGAAAGTATGAAGTGGGCAGGGACTTTTAGCTTAGGACGTTAGTGGTGTTAACGTTAAGTGAAAGTATGGGTTCGAGAACGTTAGTGGCAGTCGTCTTTTTCACTAACGTTCCTAACCCAAGGATGATCCACGTTAACTTCAATGTTAGTGGCACCAACGTGACCACTAGCGTTGCCTCTTGGTCCTTCGCACACATTATTGGGACTTACCTTTTCCAATAACGTTGAGAATCCTCGCTTCCCCTTACGTTAGAGTTCACGTTAGTGTGGCTAACGTGACCTTTAACGTAGGCTTGCCAAATCTTCGAAAACGTTAGTGACACTTACCTTTGTCACTAACGTTTCAAAATGCCCCTACTTCCCACGTTAGAGTTCACGTTAACTAGGTTAACGTGGCTTCTAACGTGGTGGTGATAGCCATCTCCAACGTTAATGACAAAGGTGAGTGTCACTAACGTTGGCTCATCATTCTTCAATCCACGTTAGCTTACACGTTAACTAAGTTAACGTGGGAGTTAACGTTGCTCATAGTGGCTCATTCCAACGTTAGTGACAAAGGTGAGTGTCACTAACGTTGGCGATTCTTGCTCCCTCCACGTTAGCTTCCACGTTAACTAAGTTAACGTGGCAACTAACGTGGCTCAAAGTGGCTTAGTCCAACATTAGTGACAAAGGTGAGTGTCACTAACGTTGGCTATTCTTTTGCTTCCCCACGTTAGAGTCCACGTTAACTGAGTTAACGTGGCTCTTAACGTGGCCAATATGAGCTTGGTCCAACGTGAGTGACAAAGGTGAGTGTCACTAACGTTGGCTTCATTTTTTTCTTCCACGTTAGAGTTCACGTTAACTTAGTTAACGTGACTCTTAACGTGGGCTATGATGGCTTCGAGGACGTTATTGGCGATTACTTTTCTCATTAACGTTGCAAGCTAGCTCCCATTCCACGTTAGTGGTTACGTTAGTTAGACTATCGTGGCTGCTAACGTGGTTCTTCCTTGCTTTCTTTGTCCTGAAATCAAGCAATAGAGTGCATCAAAGTTCTAATCCAAATCATGAGACATGCGTCATCCAATTTGTCATTCAATTCTTGCATAATTCTCATAAAATCATGTAAAGTGCACAATGTTTGCTTAAATCAATATGTAAGTAAAATTCTACCCAAAACTTGCTTATTTCCTAAGAAAATGCATGAAACTATCCTAAAACAGTAAAGAAAAGGTCAGTGAAACTGGCCAAAATTCCCTGGCATCAACTATATGACGGACTCCATATCTCTGCAGAAGAGAGTCCAGCTGTCTGTTACAGAAGTGACTTCCTCGATCACTAATGAGTGTCCTCGGGACACCAAACCGACTAAAGATATATCTCTGAAGAAAGCTCATTACCACCTTGGTATCATTGGTGGGTAGAGCCACAGCTTCCACCCACTTGGACACATAATCAACTGCCACTAGGATATAGTTTTTGAATGTGAAAGTGGGAAGGGTCCCATGAAATCAATGCCCCACACATCAAACAGCTCAACCTCAAGAATCCCCTGCTGTGGCATTGATTTTATAACCACAAACTAACCGACAAGTGCACTGGGTCGTACCAAGTAATACCTCAGGTGAGTGAGGGTCGATCCCACGAGGATTAAGGGACTAAGCAACAATGGTTGATTAATTTACTTAGTTAGACAAGCAGAAAATAGTGTTGAGAGTTCAAAAGTAATAAACAGTAAATTCAGAAGATCAAAAGACATGCAAATAAATAAGTTGGAAAAATAATATGGAGAAGGCAGTTAAGGCTTCAGAGTTATCTATTTTCCGGATTGACTTTTCTTATTAATTTATTTTAATCATGCAAGATTTAATTCATGGCAAACTATATGTGACTAGACCCTAATTCCTTAGACCTTTCTCGTCTCCTCTAACTTTCATCAACCGCCAATTCCTTGGTCAATTTATTCCAATTAGGGGGTGAAGTTTAATTCTAGTTATTATGCCACAAAAATCCTAATTATCCAAATATAAGAAGATTATATGTCACGTATCCCGTTAAGTCCAGATAATTAGAAATTAGGAGAAATTATTTTTAAGCTGTTGTTCAGGTAAAGAGCTTTTCCAAGTTATACGAGAACTCAATTAGAAAGAGGGTCATACTTCCGTTCCACCCAAATTCATAAGATAAAGAAAGAAAACAATCCTTGAAATATAAATCAGTACATGAATTAAAATAGAAAAATAATAGAATCAATCCATACAATAGATAGAGCTCCTAACCTTAACAGTGGAGGTTTAGTTGCTCATGAAAAAGAGTGAAAACTAGGATTCTGGTAAACCGTAAATTGGGCTGAGGTGGAATAATGTTGGTATTCCAGAAGAGAAGTTTTTTTTTCTCTTTTATATCTAATCCTAATTAATTTAAAATCTATTTCTAAAACTAAAATAATATCTTTTCCTATTTTAAAAAAATAAAGTTTAAATCAGAATTAAATACAGCAATCAGCATTTTCTGTGTTTTATGCACGTGGCGCATGTCACGCGTACGCGTCGATGGTCTTCTTCGCGTGTCACGCGTACGCGTTAGGTACGCGCACGCGTCGCTATGCAAATCTCCAAATCACGCGCACGTGTCAGGTATGCGCACGCGTCACTCCTCGCTGGTCATCTCCTTTAATTCTTGTGCTCCTTCCATTCGTGCAAGCTTCCTCTCCATCCTCTAAGCCATTCCTGTCCTATATAACCTTCTTCTCTTTTTCTGTGGAAACTCCATAACATCCAACTAAATGCTACGTAAAATAAACAGAATTGCACACGACTCAAAGTAGTATTCATAGTGGTTAAAAGATAATTAATTCTTGATTTAACTCAATCAAATTAAATGCAAATTCACTAGGAAAAGATAGAAAAGATGTTCACGCATCACTCACAAGTCCTAGTCACTTTATAGAGAAGAACTAGAGTTGGTGAATTTCAAGCTAATTAGTAATCTTCAATTACCAATCAACACTTGAATATAACAATTCAAGTGGATCCAATTACTCAACCCCAAATCAAGCAAGGAAATCTACTCCATGATTATGGGTGACATTTCCTTAAACACTTGGTGAGCATAGATAAAATACATGATAAAAACTAGGAAAATTATTCAATTCAAATTACCACTACGAATAATCAACCATAACAAAACAAGCAATAACAATAAATATGGAAATAACTCAATTCATTAACAAAATTCAAGAGTAATAAGATCTAAACATGAATTCAAGTAACCAAATTGGAAAGAGTGCTAAAGGAATTAAAGAAGAAAACTATAAGGAAAATGACTAGAAAATGAACGTAACAATAATTTCTCTCAAGATCCAACTGAAAATAAGCTAAGAAAATCAAAATCCTAGAGAGAAGTAGGAGTTTCTCTCACTAGAATTAAAAAAAACTAATTAAAAAACTAAAGCTAAAGTGAAGTGTCTCTGTCCTAACTCCATTCCCAGCGTATTGTCTTCATTTTCGGGCTTGAAACTGGGTTAAAATCAGCCTAGAAATCACCCCTAGCGAATTCCCTTAATTGCAGCACGTGACGCTCATCATGCGTACGCATCAGCCACGCGTATGCATCACTTGGACAATACACTAGCCACGTGTATGCATCAGTCACGCATACGCGTCAGTGGACGATGCTCCTGGTCACGCGCACACTTCAGCCATGCGTACGCGTCGCTTCCAGTTTCTCAAATCTTCAATTTCTTATGTTCCTTCCACTCTAACATGCTTCCTCTTCATCCTCTATGCCATTCTTGCTCTATAAATCCTGTAATCACTCAACAAACACATCACGGCATCGAATGGTAAAAAGAGAGAATTAAAAGTTAGTAATTTTTAGGCCTAGGAAGCATGTTTTTAATCATAGCACAAAATTAGGAAAGAATCTTAAAAACATGCAATTTACATGAATAAGTGTGAGTAAAGTTGATAAAATCTACTCGATTTGATCCAGAATAAGTCATAAAATAGCAGTTCATCATTGAGTAAGAGGATACCTGAGAGGCCTCCTAGCAATCTCCCTAGTGACACAATGATTAATCCAAGAGAAGAGTACAAGGCCCTCACAATGGCTAATAAAGTCATGCTGAAGGAGGTGGTGCAAGTTGCTAAGGGGTCAAAGGAGAAAGAAGCTCCAGAAAAGGGTGAAGTTACACTATTACACGCCCCCTAAGGCACCTATACAAGAACCTAAAGTATCACACCTTCAGGAGCTCCAAGAGGAGACCAAGGACGAGCAGTTTTCTCAATTCTTAGAGGTTCTGAAAAATTTACAAATCAACATTCCTTTTGCTAAGATTCTGGAGAAAATGCCTCCCTGTGCTGCATACATGAAAGGCTTACTCTATGAGAAGAAGGCCTTAAAGGAAGAT
Organism: Arachis ipaensis; assembly: GCF_059453495.1. Taxonomy (NCBI): domain Eukaryota; kingdom Viridiplantae; phylum Streptophyta; class Magnoliopsida; order Fabales; family Fabaceae; genus Arachis; species Arachis ipaensis. Next base: position 52,124,547 of record NC_142436.1, on the reverse strand, counting down.
AAAATAGTGGTCCTGACTAAGAAGTTGCCAGATGTAAGAACCGCGAATTAATTAACTGATTAATTAACGTTAAATAATAATAATTTAATTGCCCAAATTAGTTTCAAAATTTTAGAATATTAATTAAAAATTTAATTATGATTTTTGGACTCAGTAGATTTTTCTGAGTTGCAAAATGTACTTTTTGCAAAAAACCATGTAAGACCGCAAATCGGCAGATAAACCGGTCAAACCAGTTGTAGTAAAAACAGTAGAAAAACTTTGAAAAATAATTAAAATTGAAAACAGGGCACTAATTTTTAAGGTTTGGCCCAAAGTTAGGCCAAACGGGCCAAAAATGCTAACGGGTTGGACCGGACCCAAGTTGGACCCAAACCCAACATATAAATACACTTAAAATGAGCCATTTCGGCTCATAACCTACCCACACACTAAACCTAGCAGCTGCAAGAGAAGAGAGAGTGCTACTATTCACATACAACTTTTGGTGGCCATAACTCGAGCTACGGTGCTCTGATTCGCGTGCCGTCACTAGCTACGTGAAGCTCTCGCCGAGCCTGTTAGTTCTATCTAACATTTGTTGGTAGGATTTCGAATTTTCATCTCTTTCCCTCTGCCCTAAAAGTCCGAAATTGTGGGTAATGATTTTGAATGAATTTTTTTGTTTTGATTGTTTAGGTAGTACTTAAAGTTGGACTATTGGTGGTTTGTGCCACAAACACCATTGGAAAAGGTAAGAAAACTCTTTACCTTGTGAAATTGTGATTTTGATGAACCCTAGGAATTGATTTGTGGTAATTAATGTGTATAGCTTGGAAAAATTGGTTGTTGATCCTTGTTGGAGTTAGTTGGTGAATTGTTGGTGACTTGATTTTGGGTTTAAAGCTTGCTTGGACTCACATTGGTGTTTTGTACATATTGGAAATCGGTCAAGGTATGGTTTCGGTTTTCTCTATGTAATATATAAATTTCTGGAAACTTAGGCTAGTAGACCTTAGGATAGGATTGAATTGGTTGGTAATGAATGTTGATATGTGATGATTTTGATGAAGGTAAAATTTTGATGAATGTTGAAGTTAATTTATGATGTGTGATTGAAAATGATGAATTTGGATATTGATAATTATTTATGAAGTGTATTGATGTTGATAAATAATGAGAATAATAAAATGATGCTTTGAGTTGTAATAATTGAGAATTGGAGGCTTGAAAGTGGGAATTTTGGATGGAAATAGGTGAAATTGTATATTAATAGGTTGAGGAATGATTTGAGAGTATATGCATATGGTTTAGGTACATTAGGACTCTTTTGAGAGTTGAATAAGTAGTTTTAGATTGAAAGTTTGGTAAAATTAAGGTTTAGAAATTTTTGGTAAAAATGGATTTTTGGCTAAATTCGACGGATCATATCTTGAGCTACATTTTTTGAAATTGAATGATTTTTATATCAAATTAAAGATAATTCAAAAAGATTTAAAATGGTTTAAATTTTGTGAAAATCCAAATTTTGTAGAAAAAGATATGATCATTGAAAGTTGGTGTCTGAAATCTGAATTCTGTGAATGCTGTAGAATTTGTGATTTCTGGTTTATGTGCGCACGCACACCCTGTGAATTTTTGAAACTGTGCACACGCACGGCCTTGAGCGTATGCATACACAGGGGAAGGCTTGCTGTTGAGAGCGTTAGCATGACCTGTGCGCGCACACAACCAACGAAGTTTTGCAACCTGTGCGCACGCACACGTTGGAAGGTGCATTCTGCTGAGGGCGTTCGCACGCCTTGTGCGAGCGAACAGAATTGGAAACTTTTACACTTGTGCGTCCACCTCTATGCGTACGCACACATTTCAAAAATCCTCTAGGGTGTGCGCACGCACATCCCTGTGCGTGCGCACATGCCCTGTTTTTCAACTAAAATCTTGTTTTTAACTGTTTCACCTTCCCAACAAGCTTGTAAACTTCTATGACACCTATTTAAGACTTTTTGGCTTATTTTTGGATATTAAAACATAGAAAAGGTCTTGGGTGGAATTATTTGGTATTTTCTTGAAAAGTTAGAGAACGGAGATTTAGGTTTCTGGTGTGCTGTGGATGGTTTGGTTGAGTGAGAAGGAAGGATAGTATATTGGTGATTAATGATAAAGGATTGTGAAAGTGGTGAACTGATGAGTTCGGAATGGAATTTAGGAATTGGCAGTGGTTGAGGTGAGTCTGGGACTCGAAATGGAATGATGGATCCATGATATATTGAAAAATGATTTCTGAAAACTGATGCACCACTATTTTATGATATATTTTGGAGTAAATTGAGTGGGTTTGCATCAACTAATCTCACACTTATTCATTGAAATTGCATGTTTTTCATTTCCTTTCCAATTTTGTGTTATGATTGAAAACTTGCTTTCTAGGCCTTTAAATTGTCAATTTTTAATTATCCTTTTATTACCATTTGATGCCGTGATGTGTTTGTGAGGTGTTTTCAGGTTTACAGGGCATGAATGGCTTAAAGGATAAAGAGGAGGCATGTCAAAGTGGAAGGAACACAAGAAACTAAGGAGCTGAGCAGTGAGGATCGACGCGCACGCATGGCTGACGCGTGCACGTGAATTGGCGCATCGTACATCGATGCGTACGTGTGACTGACACGTACGCGTGACAAGCGCAGAAGACCAGCGACGCATACGCGTGACAGAGCATCACGTGCTGCACTTATCAGAACTCGCTGGGGGCAATTTCTGGACTGATTTGGACCCTGTTTTCAGCCCAAAAACACATACTAGAGGCAGGGGGCAAGCTGAGACTCAAGATACATTCACTTTCACTTAGTTTTAGTTTTTAGTTTTGAATTTTAGAGAGAAAAACACCACTTCTCCTAGAGTTCTTAGTGTTCTTAGTTTTTGGCTTTTGATTGAATATTGAGAGGGCTGTTGCTACAATCGATTGAAGTCGTCATCTCTATAGTTTGCTTTCCTAATAACTCATTTACTCTTTTCCATTTTGTTGCTTTGTGGTCATATTTGGATATTGTTAATTTTGAATTTATTAATGCAATGAACTATTTTTATATTTAATTCCATTACTTGTTTGATTTCTTTCAATTAATTATCAACTCCAAATTTGCTTTTATTAATTTAATTTTAATTACCATGTCTGCTATCTACTCCCTTTACATGTTTGTAAAAATGACATTCATGTTAATGGAGTAGAGCTCCCAACTTAGCTTTGGAGTTGATTAATTGGAAACCCTTGAGTTAGAATACTCAAGTATTAATTTGTAATTGGAAATTTCTAGTTTAACTCAATTTTCACTAACTCTAATCCTTCCCTGTGAACTTATTAGGACTTGTGAATCAGAGTTAGTGTTACCTACTTGACTTTCCTTTATTAGTTAGAGGATCACTAAGTGGAAGCAACAACCTTTTACTATTATACCTGGGAAGGTCAACAAGGATAGAAACTCCAATTAATCTTCTCCTAGCCAAGGCCTTTTGTTTCAATTATATAACATCTCTTGTTACTGCTCATTACTTTAATTTTCCAATTATTTATTTTTCTCATTCTCAATTTCAAAAATACTCATAAAATTCCTAACCAATAAATTGCACCCTGTGTCAACTCTTTGGGAAACGACCTGGAAATTCTACTCCCAGTTATTTAATTTTAATTGTGACACAAACTAAATTGATAGTGGGAATTTCGTCGGTTAAGACTGTACTGACAACGTTATTTTCATTAGAAATTCTTAACCGGCATTTTTTCACCCATCAAAAACCACTGAATCACTGTTTTATACTGAGATTGTTGAGACGCTATGTGCCTGGTAGGGATAGTTTGGTTGGATCCCACCTGTCGAGGTAGCGGCGGCGGCGTAAGGGTGGTGGTTCGTCCCACTTACGTTGAGATGTGAGGTCCGTGGTAATAGTATCCCGCTCGCATCCCTTCGGATCACTAGACTGTGCAGGCACAAAATCCTAGATGGTGTTCCAAGCACCATATCTCGGGGGTTCCCATTATGATTCTGAAGGGCGACATCTCCATGGAGATATGTCGAGTTGTCAGTTGAACCGACAATGTGATATCACAGCCAATAGGGCAATGTGCATTTTCTATGTGGTTGCTTGCTCTGTCTACTTTCATACTATGCCTACTTGTATAACATGCCTAATTGCTTCTTGATTTACTTCCTATACTTGATTATTTCTTGTGTATTACTTGTATGTAATTATTTGTGTTTTCTACTGGGATTGAGGAGGCTCGGTAGGTGGTGGCGATGGGATCGTATGGCAGTTAGGCTGGTGAAGGCTGTGGGACAGCAGTGATCTGATAGTTAGAAATCCCTTAAGTTAGTTTCCCTTTTTATAAAGGTTTTAAAGTTATGGTTTTAATTTTAGTATGCTTTAAGTTGAATCTTATGACGGATATGAAGCTCTAGGATTGCCTCTGGCGTCCCGGGGTCTTATATCTTACATTACTGGGCACTGTTACCATACTGAGAACCTCCGGTTCTCATTCCATACTTTGTTGTTATTTTTCAAATGAAGGTCGCAACCCACCTCGGTGAGTTACTTGATAGTGACAGAGCGGAGGACCTTTATCATATATTTAGAGTCTTTTGATTTATTTTTATTAGTACTCTCACTTTTGTATTTTATTTTGCTTTAGAGGCTTACTTTATGAGAAATATTTTGTATAAGCTGTTTTATTTTTCAAAACTTTGTATGTCAGTAGTTAACTAGTCAACCTAAACTCCGCAGGCTGTGGCTAGTATCTTATGATTATTATACTCTTGTATAACTACAAAAATCTTGTTATCTCACATGGTGGATCTTGGCTCAATATTAAATACATAATAAATTAATTAAGTTAGTAATGCCTTGCTTTTGGTACGATCATGACGTGCTAGAAGATGGGTCGTTACAGGATTTAGAGATCATGCCCAATGAAGTATAAAAAAAATAATTATACAATGCAAAAAATAAGAAAGAACAAATAGAAAGACATAAAGTATTGAAAATTACAAAATTTGTATTAAAATATGTAAAAATTGACAAGCACTTTAATGAAAATGATAGAATTTAAATAATAGAAAGGAAAGACAAAATTAAAATTACTAAAAGGAAAAAGGATAGAGCTTTTCAATACTTACAAGGACTCGTGACTCATGTTTCTGTGTATTAGTGTGACTAGAAATTTTAGAGTGAGTGAGTGTGTAAATGCATGGAAGCTCCTTTAGCTTATTGAAACTAATCCTAGTTATAGAGAAAAAATCTTAAGATAATTGGTATAATCTTAGACTTCCTGTAAACTTGCACTTCAAGTAATCTTGGACCTTGGATTTCAAGTAAACTTGTATTTCAAGTAGTTTTGGATCTCAAGCAAACTTGGGCATGAAGTATAAGGTAAGTTGATCACCAAGCCTAACTCATTCTTACTTTCTCCAGCCATGGTGTTCTTCATAGACATATGATATTCGACTTTAACTGTTGAATTTTTTTCAAGATCAACCAATTTGGCACAACAAAATGCCCCTCGAAATTTTAGATGACTTCGATTTTGATGAAGAACCATTAAAAACTTCAAAACCACTTCTAAATTCAACCCAAAAATAAATTTGAATTGATTTCCGTCTTCTATATCAATTTTCATAAGTGCGTGTGTCCTTTATCTTGACTGTTTATCAACTATTTCTTTTTTCTTTTATCTTTGCAACGTACCTAAAGCACATAATTATATTCATTTTTTATTTTCTTTGTTAGGTCAGAAATTCTAACAAATCTTCACCAACCTTGAAGTATATAGGTCTTACTTTGAGCATGCTGGGCGTCAAACTGAATTTCTCATTTTACTATTCTATTGACAATAAAACCCTCAAATTTAGCAAAACACAAGGTCAACTTGCAAAGATTTTGGTCGACCTTCATATCTAGTGTCTTGTTTGAAAATCTTGACTTGCTTCTAGTAATTTTCTTCTTTCGGAATATCTTTTTCGCAACAGGGTTAAGAGATTGATGCACCACTATTTCGTGGTATATTTTGTACTTAATTGAGTGGATTTTTTCCACTAAACTCACACTTATTCATATAATTCACATGTTTTATATTTTCCTTCCTAATTTTGTGCTATGATTGAAAACATGCTTCTTTGGCCTTAAAATTACTATGTTTAATCCTCTCTTATTACCATTCAATGCCGTGATATGTGTGTTAAGTGATTTCAGGGTTTATAGGGCAAGAATGGCTTAGAGGATGGAAAAGAAGCATGCAAAAGTGGAAGGAATACAAGAAATTGAAGGAATTGTTAAGCTATCAAGTTTGACCTCTTCGTACTAAATTGATCATAATTTGAGCTACAGAAGTCCGATTGAGACGGTTTTAGTTGCGTTGGAAAGCTAACATCCGAGGTTTCGAAATGATATGAAATTTGCCATAGTTGCCATGCTGTTAGGCGATGCGCACGCGTGATGTACGCGTACGCGTGACACGCGCAAAAGACCATCGATGCGTACGCGTGACGTACGCGTATGCGTGACATGCGCCACGTGCAGAAATTGTAGAAAATGCTAGGGGCGATTTTGGGCTAGTTTTGGACCCAGTTTTCGACCCAGAAAATACAGATTAGAGACTGTAGAGTGGGGGAATCATTCATTCATTCACGCAATATTCATTCACATAATTTTAGGTTTTAGATGTAATTTTCTAGAGAGATAAGCTCTCTCCTCTCTCTAGGTTTTAAGTTTCCTAGTTTTAGCTCTTCTTAATTTCAGCATCCTATTTTAGTTTAATTTAGTTTCTCTTCTACTCTTATTTGTTCTAGCATTCTAGTTTATTTATTTCCCTTGTTGATTACTTTATGTTGCTATTTTAGTTTATGAATGCTCATGTTAGATTTGATTTTCTATTTAATACAAATTGAGATATTTCATATTTATTGTTTCTTCTATTATTTGTTAGTCATTGATGTTTGTAATTGGTTGTTTGGATTTTATTGTCTCTTATTGCTTTTCTATGCTTTTATGTTGCGCCTTCCAAGTGTTTGATAAAATGCTTGATTGGATTTTAGTGTAGATTTCTCTGCTTTTGGCTTTGGTTGAGTAATTGGAGACTCTTGAGTTATCAAACTCCTTTGTTGATTGATAATTGAAAGTTGCTAGTTGATTTGGATCCCTCTAAAGCTAGTCTTTCCTTAGGAGTTGACTAGGACTTGAGGAATCAAATTGATTTATCCACTTGACTTTCCTTCATAGTTAGAGGTTAACTAAGTGGGAGCAATGGACAATTCTCATCACAATTGATAAGGATAACTAGGATAGGACTTCTAATTTTCATACTTTGCCAAGAGTTTTCTTAGTTATTAATTTAATTTTTTGGCATTTTATTTCCTTGTTCCTTATTTCAAAAACCCAAAAAGATAATTTTCTACAGCCAATAATAAACTACACTTCCCTGCAATTCCTTGAGAGACATCCCGAGGTTTAAATACTTCAGTTTATTTTTATTGGATTTGCTTAAGTGACAAACAAATTTTTGTATGAGAGGATTCTTTGTTGGTTTAGAAACTATACTAGCAACGAGAATTTATTGTGAATTCTAAACCGTCAAAAATCCGTTCATCAGAGATTAACATATAAATTGTGATTTGTCTTTTATTTCGGCTCTAAGTACATCATTTTTTTACCTTCAAATCAAAATATATCACACAACCAACAAAAGTTACTACTTCTTCAAAAAAGTTGTCATTTTCTTGGTATTTTTCTTTTTGTAGCCTTTTGATTTGTCAAACTTTAGTTGCCAATTGAGCAAGGTCAATAAATTGTTAGTTAACTATCTTCTTTCTAATTTTAAAGTCAAGCCTATTAATCACTATCTTGACAATTTCAGGCTTTGGGATCAAATTATAGCACTTATTTCTCATATTTTTGAATCAAATAAGATAGTCTTCTATTATCTCTTTTTTAGATTTTTTTATTGAAGACAAATTAGAGAGTGTACATTTTAGTTCTTCTATGAAAAATTAATCATGAAAATTCTTCTCCAACAATTACCATTATCATGAATGTGTCAACTTGGGCTACAAATTTAAAAACCAAGTGAAAGCATTTATGGTAAGAGAAGAAGGTAAATATCTCATTTTAATTTATTCATTGCTAGATAGAACTCCGATTTCGATTGTGTAATGTGTCATATGCTCAACAGTCAACTCTCCACTTTTCGTAGAAAATTTAGTCAAAGATTTTGGAATTTTTACTCCTCTAAGGAGTTCTGCTTGCAACATGTGGTCAGAAAAAAGAGATATAAAATATGGTTGGTGAGTCAATTTTATGTTGAAACCTACCTATTTAATATATGCTCGACACTTATATAATATTCTACTCAGCAACTTGGGTAATATTATGTTGGGCAAAATAATTTTGTTGGGCATCATTCACTACATTATCTGGGTTCTACCCCTGACCTTCCAAATAAGGTTGGTGGCCTCCTATAAATTTGGTGCCTTATAGTTACTTTGGACCGCCACAGGCAATTCATTCATCTACATTACTACTTGTTTAAACTTAGCATTATTATTTTCTATCAAAAAGTTTAAGATAATTATCATTTCCTGAGTCAAGTTGTTGACTAAATCAGTATGATTTTTTACTAGTTGCTGTCTAAAAACTACTAAAGAATATATGATGTTAGGTAGCGTTGCTCCCGATATTGGTATTTTCTTTGACCTTTTTGAGAACAATAGACCTTTATGCATTTTCTTAGATGTCGAAGGACAACAAAGGTCGAACAAAGTACTTTCATTTGTATCGATGGTTGAGTCAATAGATCAATTTGTGCTGGCGTTTTCTTTATATATGATTGTATCGATATTGACAAAATACCTTGTTGACGTAATTCTGATATCACGAATCCCGATATCATCGATCCCAAATAAAAAGGATTGACCATCAAATATTAATATAAGTGTGGTTGTATCATTGTACAAAACCTTGAAATTTATTTCAATAATTGAGTTTGATTGAACATTTGCATATACCCCAAAAATATGTGAATTAGCCAAAGATGGTAAATATTGAGATAACTTATACATAGACCAAGCAGTCGGATTTACTGCAACTACACTAGAAAAAGCCACTAAGGTCACATTTATGTTGTTCACATGTCTAATCGGACTTTCAGCAAAAGTCCCAAGTACTTCTATCGGTTCAGTGACTTTTGGTTGTGAAGATAGTATTATCTCTTAAGAGTCATGGTCGGACCCTTCGGTTGAAGAAGACAACTGAGATGACATAAAAATAGAAGCATTTATACCGATATAGGGTATGAATTTACCACTTTACAAATGCATACAACAATCACTTTAGGCAGTCAATCTTACCTAAGGTCTCACCAGGTGTGCCAATTGGTTTCGCTTGATTTTGATTTTTGGACCTCAATAGGAGATGTTGATCAAACTTGTATCAATAATCTTAATTTGAGGATAGATACGACTTTTCTTTTGTGGGTTTCTCTTAGAATTTAATTTAGAGATCGTGCTCAATAAAAATGTAAAAAATAATAGTTATAGAATGCAAGAAATAAGTAAGAACAAATGCAAAAACATAAAAAATTGAAAATTACAAAATTTGTATTAAAATATGCAAAAATTGACAAGTGTTTGAATGAAAATGACAGAACTTAATTAACATAAAAGAAAGACAAAATTGAAATTATTAAAAAGAAAAAAGTTGGAGTCTCCCAATTTACATGGACTCGTGACTCATGTTTTTATGCGTGAGGGTAACTAAAAATTTTAGAGTGGATGTGTGTGTGAATGCATAAAAGCTCCCTTAACTTATTGAAACTAATCCTATTTATAGAAATAAAGAAAAAAAATCCTATACTAATTGGTATGATATTTGGATTTCAAGTAAACTTATATTTCAAGTAGTCTACCGATTTCACAATGTAAAAAAAAATTCATACTTTAAGAAATTGTGAATACCAATTTCACATTTTAATAATAATAATAATAATAAGAAGAATGCCCACCGTAAACTTGATTATAAAAAACAACTATAATATACTTAGTTAAAATAGTATTTTAATAATAATAATAATAATAATAATAATAATAATAATAATAATAATAATAATAATACACTAGCCGTAAACATTTTCTTAACAATAATAGTAATAATATTAGTTAACTAATTACTTTTTAATAATAATAATAATAATAATAATAATAATACACTATTCTAAAAAGTTTCCTAATTATCTCCAATCCACGTCATATTTGTCATAATAATAATAACTAAAAAATATTCTAGAAAAAATTATTAAATACTTTTTACCTATTTATAATAATAATAATAATAATAATAATAATAATAATAATAATAATAATAATAATAATGAAACCTTCATCCACTGTAATGTTTATCCATTGATATAATCCTACTTTTATCATTTTTGCAATTTATTTCTTTTTTTTATTTTAATCTTTAACAATGGAGTTCTGGAAATGAGAGAAAGCGAGATAAGAAGTGAGCGTTTCGTTTTTCATTGGAAGAAAGTATTAAAGGCTGTATGTGTTGGAATAAATTATTTCATTAACTCAGATCATTCATATTGAATCAACAAAAATATATCATAATGCAGAAGTATACTTTTACTCGTAAAAATAAAAAATTGACGGAAGGATTGTCTCAGTCTTGTGATTCTTTCGATCTTCCTCAACCAAAGCCTTCAGTATCCCTAATAAGACTAAATTGTGACTCTTCTGATAGAGAAAGAGCGACAAAGGCGACTTGGTGTATTGGGGACCGAAACTCTGAAGGCAATATATTTGAGCATGGCACTCATTAATCCCTAAAGCCTAAATAAAAATAGTATCTATAGTCCAAAAGATAATATATCTAAAATCCAAAAGATAATTATCTAAAGTCCAAAAGATAATATCACTACAAGAAAATAAGCTTTTTGCCACGCTTTTAAAGCGTGCCGAAAAGTGCAAAAAAGTGTGCCAATAGTTTTTTGCCACGCTTTTTCAGCTACCAGCACGCTTTTTAAAGGGTCACATTGACGATCGGATTTCTGCCAGTAAAGAAATTCACAAATGTAATCGCGTTGTAAGTATAGTTTCTAAATCAACAGTGAATCCTTTCGTACAAAAGTTTGGTTGTCATAAGTAACAAAACCCAATAAAATTTATAACCGAAGTATTTAAACCTCGGGTCGTCTTTCAAGGAATTGCAGGGAAGTATGATTTATTATTGGTTATGGAAAATTGTATATTTTTGGGTTTTTGAAATAGGGAACAAGTAATTTAAATGACAAGAAAAATAAATTAATAATTAGAAAATCTCTTGGCAAGGTGTAAGAACTGAAAATCCTATCCTAGTTATCCTTATCAGGTGTGATGGGAATTGGATTTTGCTCCCACTTAGTTAACCCTTACTAAATAAAGGAAAGTCAAGTGGACCAATTAATTTGATCCTCAAGTCCTAGTCAACTCCTGCGGAAAGACTAGCTTTAGAGCGATCCAAATCAATCAGCAATTCCCAAATCTCAATCAACTGCTGAGTTTGATAACTCAAGTGTTACCAATTACTTAACCAAAACCAAAAGGAGAAAAATAAATCTAAATTAAATTGAAAGCATCATAAATAGAGTAAAACAATCATAAATCTGAAATACCTCAAATTATATTAAATAGAATATTCAAATCTAACATGAAAAGGTTTATAAGCCAATTTAGGAACATAAATAATTGACAAATAAAAGCATTAGAGTAATTAAAAGTAGAAGAGAAACATAAAGTAAAAGAAATATTGAATATGGCATTGAAGTAATAACCATAAAATAAAAGAAATCCTAATTCTAAAACCTAAGAGAGAGGCGAGGAGAGAGCCTCTCTCTCTCTAAAACTACATCTAAAACCTAAAATTATGAATATGAAAGTATGATTGATTGTCTGTTGTTGATTTCCCCATTCTCTGGCTTCTATTCTGTGTTTCTAGGCTTGGATCTGGGTCAAAAAGGGGTCCAGAAATCACTGAGGGCGTTTTCTGCAGATTCCTGCACGTGGCGTCCGTCACGCGTACGTGTGGGTCACGCGTTCGCGTGGTTTGGAGTTTTTCCTTGTCACGCGTACGCGTCGGTCACGCGTATGCGTCATTTGCGTTCTGCTCAAGGCACGCGTCCGCATCATCCATGCGTTCGCGTCGCTGCCATTTTGCGCTAGGCACGCGTCCGCGTTGTCCATGCGTTTGCGTCGCTGCCTTTTCTTCAAAACTCCATTTTTGTGCTTTCCTTCCATTTTTGTATGTTTCCTTTCTGTCTTCTAAGCCATTCCTGCCCTATGAAGCCTGAAAATACTTAACACACAGATCACGACATTGAATGGTAATTAAGGATAATTAATTTTAATATTTTTAAAGCATAGGAAACATGTTTTCACATATATTATAAAATAATAAAGGGAAAGTAAAACCATGCAATTCATATGAATAAGTGGGTAAAGAATTGATAAAAACACTCAATTTCAGCACAAGATGAATCATAAAATAGGGGTTCATCACATATCTGCGAGGGTGCCGGTTGCTCTATCGCCACGCTTTTAAAATGTGCCAAAAAGTGGACATATAGTCACGCTTTTAAAATGTGCACATTGGGTTGGTTTTAGCTACACTTCAAAAGCGTGCCGATAGAGAAAGATATGGCTACGCTTCAAAAGCGTGCCAATAGGAGAAGATATGGCTACGCTTTTGAAGCGTGCCGATAGGAAACAATATGACTACACTTAATAAATGTGGTGGTTGAAGAGGAAGATATGGCTACGCTTAACCAACCGAACCCAGAATTTATAATAGGCTAATTGGATCGGTCAACGAAAAATTTATTTTAAAACAAAAAGAAAGAATAAGCCAACAATACAATTCTGCTTTGTTGCCATAGACAGATCATAAAAGTAATCAAACGCATATATTAGGGAGAAGTGGAGAACAATGAAATAAGTATAAACTAAATGCTTTTGAAGAATATTCCAAGAGGCCAACACAAAGATTTTGCAGCACAAAGGCATTTGAACAGTACTAACATCTAAATGATAAAACCCCCCAGTAAAGTGCATCCAAACATTTTCAATACTACACTAGAAATAATTAAGCTCTTGTGCATTGCAACCAGTAGACTTTACTCATCGTCAACTCCTCGTCTCCACTGGCAGCAGCTTCTTCCTTATCATATTTTTCATCAGCCCTCTTCATGCGGTCCTTCTCCCTTTTCTCCTCCTGCTTCAACAGCATTATAACTTTCCATAGCCTTCTCATATTCTGCTTTAAGCTTAGCAACTTTATAAGAATATGGCTTCTTCTCCTAAACCACACATCAAGACACTTGAATCAAAGAACACTAGCCAAAGAACACCAAGAACCAAAAGCATAATGAAAGGAGAAAGAAGGAATAAAAATAGAAAATAGAAAACAGAAAGAGTGCAGAAGGAGAAAAATAGATGACTTACCATAGAAGTAAATAGAATGGGAATATTAGTCATTCATAAATGTTAGAGGAAATTATATCTACCTCCTCTATATCCGTCAACATAACACTTCTAATTTTAACATGACAGATGACACTTACCTCGTGTAAAATATCCAATTTACCTTTCTTCTTAAAAGTATTCTTTCTTTCTATCTTTCATTGTTCCCATTGAGTCATTGTCTGGCCAAGTAATAGATTAAAAAAGAGAAAGGACAATGACAAAAGAAGGAAAAGCACAGAGAGTGTATTAAGTAAAATACAACTAAGGCTCAACTATATACTTGCATCAAACTATATTAATTAATAACAAATGCTAGAACATGAAGCTAGGATAAATTGTTTGGCATAAAAGTGACAAAATAACTGAAATCTAAATAGAGAGTGTATATTGGATTTTTTTCAGAAGGGCAACTAAAAACTCCAGTACCTTGCTCCTAGAATCCAAATGACTAATCATCTTCACCATAAATCTGTGTCAGCAGAACACACAATCCTAATAAGTCATCATGTGACAAAATAAAACGCAGGTTTCCATTACAATTTTCCAAGAAAATATGTATGTGCATCATTGAATTTTTTGACATTTTGCAAAAATATAACCATTTTGTGACACTGTAACTCATGCCTATCCAGGATGTATAGGACATAGGTCTGGTTGGCACCTTGGAGATCGATGTTCACCATAAATCATGCATCAGTTATGGAAATCGATATTCATAATTGATGTGGGCAGAAATTGGTGAATTAAAAATTGTTAGAATATATGCGTTGCAAGTATAGTTCTTAACTCGCCAGAAATCGACCGCTCAATTTAGAAAGGTGTCACAGAAAATTGAAATTTAAAATACTGGGAGTATGAATCCCAGGTCGTCTCCCAACGAGTTGCAGGAAAGGGTGCTATTTTATTAATCAGATGTTTTCGAAAAGGTTTGAGTTGAGTAAACAGGAAATTAAATTGATGAAATTGAATAATGTAAATAAAAGCCTTGACTGGGAGTTGATTACATGGAAGCCCTATTCTTGATGGAACACTCTTAAGATTAATTGACAATTGAGAGTTATTTCGTTTAGTTATCCTTTACTAAGTAACGGAAGGTGGTGCACGAAATTACAATCACACTTTTGTAACTCCGCACAACTAACCAGCAAGTGCACTGGGTCGTCCAAGTAATACCTTACGTGAGTAAGGGTCGATCCCACGGAGATTGTCAGCTTGAAGCAAGCTATGGTTATCTTGTAACTCTTAGTCAGGATATCAGTAATTCTCAGGTTTGATTGTAAAAAGGAAAAGAACATGAAATAAATACTTGTTATGCAGTAATGAAGAATAGGTTGAGGCTTTGGAGATGCTTTGTCTTCTGAACCTCTGCTTTCCTACTGTCTTCTTCTTCATGCACGCAAAACTCCTTCCATGGCAAGCTTTATGTTGGGCATCACCGTTGTCAATGGCTACATCCCGTCCTCTCAGTGAAAATGTTCCAAATGCGCTGTCACCGCACGGCTAATCATCTGTCGGTTCTCGATCATGTCGGAATAGGATCCATTGATCCTTTTGCGTCTGTCACTACGCCCAACACTCGCGAGTTTGAAGCTCGTCACAGTCATCCCTTCTCAGATCCTACTCAGAATACCACAGACAAGGTTTAGACATTCCGGATCTCAGGAATGACCGCCAATGATTCTAGCTTATAACACGAAGACTCTGATTTGAATCATGAGGCTAAGAGATATGCATTCAATCTAAGGTAGAACGGAGGTGGTTGTCAGGAACGTGTTCATAGGTGAGAATGATGATGAGTGTCACAGATCATCACATTCATCAAGTTGAAGTGCGAATGAATATCTTAGAATGGAAGCAAGCGTAATAGAATGGAAAACAGTAGTAATTGCATTAATTCGTGAAGAACAGCAGAGCTCCTCACCCCCCAACAATGGGGTTTAGAGACTCATGCTGTAGAGAACACAACAAGAAATGTGTAAAGTGTCATGAGGTACAAGATGAATCACTGAAAGTAGTATTTATAGTAAACTAGTGACCTAGGGTTACAGAAAATGAGTAAGCTAGGGTGTTTATTGTAAAAATCCACTTTCGGGGCCCATTTGGTGTGTGCTTGGGCTGAGCATTGAAGCTTTCATGTGTAGAGACATTTCCTGGAGTTAAACGCCAGTTTTTATGCCAGTTTGGGCGTTTAACTCCAGCTTTTGTGCCAGTTCTGGAGTTAAACGCCATACTTCTTGAGCTGACTTGGAACGCCTGTTTAGGCCATCAAATCTCGGGCAAAGTATGGACTATTATATATTGCTGGAAAGCCCAGGATGTCTACTTTCCAACGCAATTCAGAGCGCGCCAATTAGGCTACTGTAGCTCCAGAAAATTCACTTTGAGTGCAGGGAGGTCAGAATCCAACAGTATCTACAGTCCTTTTTCAGCCTCTGAATCAGATTTTTGCTCAGGTCCCTCAATTTCAGCCAGAAAATACCTGAAATCACAGAAAAACACACAAACTCATAGTAAAGCCCGCAAAAGTGATTTTTATTTAAAAACTAATAAAAACATAATAAAAACTAACTAAAATATACTAAAAACATACTAAAAATAATGCCAAAAAGCGTATGAATTATCCGCTCATCACAACACCAAACTTAAATTGTTGCTTGTCCCCAAGCAACTAAAAATCAAATAGGATAAAAAGAAGAGAATATACAATGAATTCCAAAAATATCTATGAAGATCAGTATTAATTAGATGAGCGGGGCTTTTAGCTTTTTGCCTCTGAACAGTTTTGGCATCTCACTTTATCCTTTGAAGTTCAGAATGATTGGCTTCTATAGGAACTCAGAATCCAAATAGTGTTATTGATTCTCCTAGTTAAGTATGTTGATTCTTGAACACAGTTACTTTATGAGTCTTGGCCGTGACCCTAAGCACTTTGTTTTCCAGTATTACCACCGGATATATAAATGCCACAGACACATAACTGGGTGAACCTTTTCAGATTGTGACTCAGCTTTGCTAATGTCCCCAATTAGAGGTGTCCAGAGCTCTTAAGCACACTCCTTTTTTTTTTTTGCTCTGGACCACGACTTTAACCGCTCAGTCTCAAGTTTTCACTTGACACCTTCACGCCACAAGCACATGGTTAGGGACAGCTTGGTTTAGCCGCTTAGGCCAGGATTTTATTCCTTTAGGCCCTCCTATCCACTAATGCTCAAAGCCTTGGATCCTTTTTATCACCCTTGCCTTTTGGTTTAAAGGGGTATTGGCTTTTTCTGCTTGCTTTTCTCTCTTTTTTTTTTGTGCAAGCTTTCTATTCACTGCTTTTTCTTGCTTCAAGAATCAATTTTATGATTTTTCAGATCATCAAATAACATGTCTCCTTTTTTTTTCATTCTTTCAAGAGCCAACAATTTTAACATTCATAAACAATCAAATTCAAAAATATGCACTGTTCAAGCATTCATTCAGAGAACAAGAGTATTGCCACCACATCAAAATAATTAAACTGTTTTAAAATTCGAAATTCATGTACTTCTTTTTCTTTTTCGGTTAAAAGTACTTTTTATTTAAGAAAGGTGGTGGATTCATAGGACATTCATAGCTTTAAGACATAAACTCTAATTTTATTGACTATGGAATAAAAATAAGACTCAAAGATAAATATAAGAGCAGACCCATAATAATAGAAGACAGAAAATTAAAAGCAGAAAAATAAATGACTCTTAAAATAGACTCTTAATAATAAAGGTTATCACAGAGTTAGGACTCAACAACCTTGATTTTGAGAAGTTGATGCTCCCTCTTTTTGTGGGGTGCTTGATCCTTCAAGGGAGAGCTTCTGGCGCTTCAGCTCCTGTAGCTCATGCCCCTGCTTCTCCTGTTCCTTCAGCAGCTTGCAGAGCATGCAGTTTTGATTCTGCTGTTCTTCCTTAAGTTGTTCCATAGCTTCCTGCAGCTTGGTAACAGATGCTTCTAAGCGGGTCCAGTAGTCAATTTCAGGAATTTCTGGGAGGAACTCCTGCGCCCTCTTTTTGATGGAGTTGTCTTGCACTTGTCCTTCCATTGACTTCTTGGTGATTGGGTGTTCAATTGGGATGAACTCATCTACTCCCATCCTCACCCTAGCATCTTTACATAGCAGAGAAATTAAGCTTGGGTAGGCCAGTTTGGCTTCAGTGGAATTCTTGTTTGCAATTGTGTAAATCTCACAAGAAATCAGATGATGAATCTTCACTTCTTTTCCAAGCATAATACAATGAATCATCACTACTCTTTTGACAGTGACCTCAGAGCGGTTACTAGTAGGCAATATAGAACGCCCAATGAAGTCCAGCCAGCCTCTTTCAACTGGTTTGAGATCTCCTCTCTTGAGTTGGTTTGGGACACCTTTGGAATTGGTTATCCACTTAGTTCCAGGGAGGCATATGTCCTCTAGAACTTGATCCAACCCCTTATCTACTCTCACTATTCTCCTATTAAAGGATTCAGGATCATCTTGTAGTTGAGGTAGTTTGAAGACCTCTCTTATTTTGTCCAGATGGAAGTAAATAATTCTTCCTTTGACCATGGTTCTGTAGGTATGAAAGGCGGTTCTAGTCATTCTCTGCTTATCTGTCAGCCACAGATTTGAGTAGAATTCCTGAACCATGTTTCTTCCAACCTTTGTCTCAGGATTGGCTAGAATTTCCCATCCTCTGTTTTCGAATTTGCTCTTGGATCTCTGGATATTCATCTTCTTTCAGATTGAATTTAACTTCCGGGATCACTGACCTCAGACCCATTATTTTGTACTAATGGTCTGCATGTTCCTTGGTTAGAAACCTCTCTTGATTCCAAAGACTCTTTGGAGTATTCTCTTTCTTGCCTCTTGATTTGGTTTGTTTTCCCTTAGGTGCCATGATCTTGATGAGTCTTAGCTCAATGATCACGGAAAAGCACACCAAACTTAGAGGTTTGCTTGCCCTCAAGCAAAAGAAAGGAAAGGGAGGAGAGAGGAGAAGAGGTAAATTCGAATGGTGTAGAGGAGGGGATGGCCAAAACTATATTTATAGGAGGAGGGGATGGCTTTTGAAAAATTTGAGAGAGATATGAAAAGATATGGAAAGAATTTGAGAAGATATTTGAGTTTTTAAAGAAGATTTGGAAAGGATTTGAAAGAATTTTGAGAAATAATTTAGAAAATTATTAAATGATGAGAATTGAGGGTGAATGATGAAAGTTTGAAACATGTTTATGCAGAAAATTATGAGTCAAAACATGAAAATTTGAAAAAAATTGAAGTTGGAAACAAAATCTCTTCCCCCTGCCTTTCTGGCGTTAAACGCCCAGAATGGTATCCATTCTGGCGTTTAACGCCCAGTTGTTGGCCATTATGGGCATTTAACGCCCAGCCAGGTACCCTGGCTGGCGTTAAACGCCAGAAACTCTTTTATCACTGGGCGTTTTGCTGAACGCCCAGGATACTGCAAATCTGGCATTAAACACCCAGAATGGTACCCATTTTGGCGTTTAACGCCCAAAATGGTACCTTTACTGGCATTAAACGCCCAGAATGATACCCATTCTGGCGTTTAACGCCCAAAATGCCCCTTACTGGCGTTTTCTTGCCAGCAAGCTCCTTTTCTTTGCTTTTTGTACTGAATCCTTCTGTAACTCTGTGAATTCCTTCAATTTTGATGCTTAGCCTTTGATGGAAATGTATATCAAACCTCTACAAGTATTAATTAAAATAAATAACTTGCTAATGGCTGGGTTGCCTCCCAGCAAGCACTTCTTTATTGTCTTTAGCTGGACCTTTACTGAGCTTCATTCAAGCCTCAGTTTTGAGCATTCTTGCTCAAAATTGCCTTCAAGATAATGTTTGATTCTCTGTCCATTGACAATGAACTTTTTGTTAGAATCAATATCTTGAAGCTCAACATATCCATATGGTGATACTCCTGTAATCACATATGGTCCCCTCCACCGGGATTTTAGTTTCCCAGGGAATAATCTGAGCCTAGAGTTGAATAGTAAAACTTTTTGTCCTGGCTCAAAGACTTTGGATGACAATTTCTTGTCATGCCACTTTTTTGCTTTTTCCTTATAAATTTTTGCATTTTCAAAAGCATTGAGTCTGAACTCTTCCAGCTCATTTAGCTGGAGCAATCTTTTCTCACCAGCTAACTTAGCATCCATGTTTAGGAATCTGGTTGCCCAGTAGGCTTTATGTTCCAGTTCCACGGGAAGATGGCAAGCCTTGCCATACACAAGCTGGTATGGAGAGGTTCCTATAGGAGTCTTGAATGCTGTTCTGTATGCCCACAGAGCATCATCCAAGCTCTTTGCCCAATCCTTTCTATGGGCAATTACAGTCCGTTTCAGGATTCTCTTTAGTTCTCTATTAGAGACTTCAGCCTGCCCATTTGTCTGTGGATGATATGGAGTTGCTACCTTATGGCTAATTCCATATCGAACCATAGCAGAGTAAAGCTGTTTATTGCAGAAATGGGTTCCCCCCATCACTGATTAGTACTCTGGGAACACCAAATCTGCTAAAAATATGTTTCTGGAGGAACTTCAGCACAGTCTTTGTATCATTAGTGGGTGTGGCAATTGCTTCCACCCATTTAGATACGTAGTCTACTGCCACCAGAATGTAAGTGTTTGAGTATGATGGTGGGAAAGGACCCATGAAATCAATACCCCATACATCAAACAACTCAATCTCTAAGATCCCTTGTTGAGGCATGGCAAAACCATGAGGCAGGTTACCAGCTCTTTGGCAACTGTCACAGTTACGCACAAACTCTCGGGCATCTCTATAGAGAGTAGGCCAATAGAAGCCACATTGGAGGACTTTAGTGGCTGTTCGCTCACTTCCGAAATGTCCTCCATACTGTGATCCATGGCAATGCCACAGGATCTTCTGTGCCTCTTCTCTAGGGACGCATCTGCGGATCATTCCGTCAGCGCATCTCTTAAAGAGATATGGTTCATCCCATAAGTAGTACTTTGCATCAGAAATTAGTTTTTTCTTTTGTATCCTGCTGTACTCCCGGGGTATGAACCTCACAGCTTTATAATTTGCAATGTCTGCAAACCATGGTGCCTCCTGAATGGCAAAGAGTTGCTCATCCGGAAAGGTCTCAGAGATCTCAGTGGAAGGGAGGGACGCCCCAGCCACTGGTTCTAACCGGGACAGGTGATCAGCTACTTCGTTCTCTGTCCCTTTTCTGTCTCTTATTTCTATATCAAACTCTTGCAGAAGCAACACCCATCTTATGAGCCTGGGTTTTGAATCCTGCTTTGTGAGTAGATATTTAAGAGCAGCATGGTTAGTGTACACAATCACTTTTGATCCTACTAAATAGGATCTAAACTTGTCAATGGCATAAACCACTGCAAGCATCTCTTTTTCTGTGGTTGTGTAATTCTTCTGTGCGTCATTTAGAACACAACTGGCATAGTAAATAACGTGCAGAAGCTTGTTATGCCTTTGTCCTAACACTGCACCAATGGCATGGTCACTGGCATCACACATTAATTCGAATGGTAATGTCCAGTCAGGTGCAAAGATGACTGGTGCTGTGACCAGCTTGGCTTTCAGGATTTCAAACGGCTGCAGACACTCTGTGTCAAACACAAATGGCATGTCAGTAGCTAGCAGGTTGCTCAGAGGTTTTGCAATTTTTTGAAAAGTCCTTTATGAACCTCCTATAGAATCCTGCATGCCCCAGAAAGCTTCTGATTGCCTTTACATTGGCAGGTGGCGGTAATTTTTTAATTACCTCTACCTTGGCTTGATCTACCTTTATTCCCTTGCTTGAAATTTTGTGCCCAAGGACAATTCCTTCAGTCACCATAAAGTGACATTTTTCCCAGTTTAAGACTAGGTTAGTCTCTTGGCACCTTTTCAAGACAAGTGCTAGATGATCAAGACAGGAGCTGAATGAGTCTCCAAATACTGAGAAGTCATCCATGAAGACTTCTAAAAATTTCTCTACCATATCAGAGAAAATAGAGAGCATGCACCTCTGAAAGGTTGCAGGTGCATTGCAGAGACCAAAAGGCATTCTTCTGTAAGCAAATACTCCAGATGGACATGTGAATGCTGTTTTCTCTTGGTCTTGAGGATCCACTGCAATTTGGTTGTAGCCTGAATAGCCATCCAAAAAGTAGTAGTATTCAGGACCTGCTAGTCTTTCTAGCATATGGTCAATGAATGGTAAAGGAAAATGATCCTTTCTGGTGGCTGTATTGAGCCTTCTGTAATCAATACACATACGCTACCCTGTAACTGTTCTTGTGGGAACCAGTTCATTCTTTTCATTATGAACCACTGTCATGCCTCCCTTCTTGGGGACAACTTGGACAGGGCTCACCCAGGGGCTATCAGAAATAGGATAAATAATCCCAGCCTCTAGTAACTTAGTGACCTCTTTCTGCACTACTTCCTTCATGGTTGGATTTAGCCGCCTCTGTGGTTGAACCACTGGCTTAGCATCATCCTCCAATAGGATCTTGTGCATACATCTTGCTGGGCTAATGCCCTTAAGGTCACTTATGGACCACCCAAGAGCTGTCTTGTGTGTCCTTAGCACTTGAATTAGTGCTTTCTCTTCCTGTGGATTTAAAGCAGAGCTTATGATCACTGGAAAAGTGTCACCCTCTCCCAAAAATGCATATTTCAGGGATGGTGGTAGTGGTTTGAGCTCAGGTTTAAGAGGTTTCTCCTCTTCCTGAGGGATTTTCAGAGGTACTTTTATTTCCTCTAATTCCTTTAGATCAGGCTGAACATCTTTAAAGATGTCTTCTAGCTCTGATTCAAGACTCTCAGTCATATTGATCTCTTCCACTAAAGAGTCAATAATATCAGTGCTCATGCAGTCATTTGTTGTGTCTGGATGCTGCATAGCTTTGACAGCATTTAACTTGAACTCGTCCTCATTGACTCTCAGGGTCACTTCCCATTTTTGTACATCAATAAGAGTTCGTCCAGTTTCTAGGAAAGGTCTTCCTAGAATGGGAGTTGCACTCTTGTGCTCCTCCATTTCCAGCACTACAAAGTCAGTGGGAAAGGCAAATGGTCCAACCATGACAATCATGTCTTCAATGATGCCTATGGATATTTAATGGAGCCATCAGCAAGTTGAAGACATATCCGGGTTGGTTTGACTTCTTCAGTCAACCCAAGCTTTCTGATAGTGGATGCAAGTATTAGATTGGTACTTGCTCCCAGGTCACATAGGGCTGTCTTGGTACAGGCACCCTCTAATGTGCATGGTATCATAAAGCTTCCAGGATCTTGAAGCTTCTCTGGTAAGCTTTTCAGAATGACTTCACTGCATTCTTCAGTGAGAAATACTTTTTCAGTTTCTCTCCAATCCTTCTTATGACTTAAGATCTCTTCATGAACTTCGCATAAGAGGGTATTTGCTCAAGTGCCTCTGCAAATGGAATCTTTATTTCAAGAGTCCAAAGATAGTCTGCAAAACGGGCAAATTGTTTATCCTGTTCCGCTTGGCGGAGTTTCTGAGGGTAAGGCAT
The DNA here is from genome assembly GCF_059453495.1 of Arachis ipaensis. Taxonomy (NCBI): domain Eukaryota; kingdom Viridiplantae; phylum Streptophyta; class Magnoliopsida; order Fabales; family Fabaceae; genus Arachis; species Arachis ipaensis. Next base: position 52,101,505 of record NC_142436.1, on the reverse strand, counting down.
CTTGGCTTTATATTCTTCAATCTTAGTTGCTGCAGGTTTATTCCCTACAGAAGTGGTTGGAGAAGTCTTCTTAGAGGGGTTACTATCAGCACTTGCAGGTGTCTGATCCCTCATTGGCGTTTGAACGCCAGGATTGCGTACTGGATGGGCGTTTAACGCCAGCTTCCCACCCTTTTCTGGCGTTTGAACGCCAGAACTGGACAAGGAATGGGTGTTTAACGCCAACTTTTCCCCCTTTTTTGGCGTTTGAACGCCAGAGTTATTCCTCTCTGGGCTCTTGATGTCCTCAGAGGGATTTTGGGCAGTGGTTTGGTCATCCTCTGTCATTTGTTTCCTTCTTGACTTTTTGCTACTTTGAGCTGAGTTAGTCAATGTCTTCCCGCTCCTTAGTTGGATAGCTTGGCATTCTTCTGTTATCTGTTTAGATAGCTGCTGTCTTGTCTGATTCAATTGTGCTTCTATATTCTTGTTAGCATTTTTAGTGTCTTGGAGCATCCCTTTGAATTCTGCTAATTATTTTATCATAAGGAGTAATTGCTGATTAAGTTCCACAATCTGTTCTTTAGGATTGGGATCAGTAGTTACTGCCATAGCCTCTTTTTTTGTGGAGGACTCACTATTTGAGTACAGATGTTGATTTCTAGCAACTGTATCTATGAATTCTTGAGCCTCTTCAATTATTTTTCTCATGTGTATAGATCCCCCAACTGAGTGGTCTAGGGACATCTGAGCTTTTTCTGTAAGCCCATAGTAAAAGATGTCTAACTGTACCCACTCTGAAAACATTTTAGAAGGGCATTTTCTCAGCATCCCTCTGTACCTCTCCCAGGAATTATAAAGGGATTCATGATCCTCTTGTTTAAAGCCTTGGATGTCCAGCCTTAGCTGTGTCATCCTTCTTGGAGGGTAAAATTGATTCAGGAATTTGTCTGTTAATTGCCTCCATGTTTTTATGCTTGATGTGGGTTGGTTATTTAACCACCTCTTAGCTTGATCTTTTACAGCAAATGGAAACAACAATAATCTGTAGACATCTTGATCCACTTCTTTATCACGTACTGTGTCAGCAATTTGTAAGAACTGTGCCAGAAACTCAGTAGGTTCTTCCTGTGGAAGACCGGAATACTGGCAATTTTGCTGCACCATGATAATGAGCTGAGGATTTAGCTCAAAGCTGCTTGCTTTGATGGGAGGTATACAGATGCTACTCCCATATGCAGCTGTAATGGGGTTAGCATATGACCCCAGAGTCCTTCTGGACTGTTCACTTCCACTTATGTCCATAATGGAGAAAAGGGAATTGATATGAATTATTTTTTTTTAAAGTAACCGAAAATAATAAGTAAAATAAATGAAAAATAGAATAAAATTTCGAAACAAAAATAAAATAAAAGCAAATTGAAAACTAAATTAATTAATCAATTAAAAAGATTTTGAAATTAGCAATTAAAAAGATATGATTGAAAATTATTTTGAAAAAGATATGAAAAGATCAATTTTTGAAATTAGAATATTGACTTGACTAAAAAAAAAGATATGATTTTGAAAATCTTTGATTAAATTAATGCAAAATTTCGAAAATTATGAGTAAAATAAGGAAAAGATATTTTTTTTTTATTTTTGAATTTTAATGAGGAAAGAGAAAAACAACAAAATGACTCTAAACTTAGAAATTTTAAATCAAAATAATGAAAACAAACAAGAAAATTTTGAATGTCAAGATGAACACCAAAAACACTTTGAAGATCAAGATAAACACCAAGAACAAATTTTTGAAAAAAATTTAAGTAAATAAAAGCACAAGGGACACCAAACTTAAGATTTTAAAAATCAAGAAAGTACTAAACACATGCAAATTTCGAAAAATAAAAGAAAGTTAAAGCATGCAATTGACACCAAACTTAAAATATGAAACTAAACTCAAATAAAAGACTCTAAACCAACAAAAATAAATTAGTCCTAATCTAAGCAACAAGATAAACCGTCAGTTGTCCAAACTCGAACAATCCCCGGCAACGGCGCCAAAAACTTGGTGCACGAAATTACAATCACACTTTTGTAACTCCGCACAACTAACCAGCAAGTGCACTGGGTCGTCCAAGTAATACCTTACGTGAGTAAGGGTCGATCCCACGGAGATTGTCGGCTTGAAGCAAGCTATGGTTATATTGTAACTCTTATTCAGGATATCAATAATTCTCAGGTTTGATTGTAAAAAGTAAAAGAATATGAAATAAATACTTGTTATGCAGTAATGAAGAACAGGTTGAGGCTTTGGAGATGCTTTGTCTTCTGAACCTCTGCTTTCCTACTGTCTTCTTCTTCATGCACGCAAAACTCCTTCCATGGCAAGTGATAAACCACTATTTTATGGTTTATCTTGTACTCAATTGAGTGATTTTTATTAACTCTTTACCCACTTATTCATACTATTTGCATGGTTTTATATTTCCTTCCTAATTATGTGTTTTGATTGAAAACATGCTTCTTTGATCTTATATTTGCTTATTATTAATCCTCTCTTATTACCATTAGATGCCTTGATATGTGTGTTAAGTGATTTCAGAGATTACAGGGCAGGAATGGCTCGGAGGATGGGAAGAAAGCATGCAAAAGTGGAAGGAATGCAAGAAGTTGGAGAAATTGCTAAGCTGTCCAGCCTGACCTCTTCGCACTCAAACGGCTATAACTTTAGCTATAGAGGTCCAAATGATGCAGTTCCAGTTGCGTTGGAAAGCTAACGTCCGGGGCTTCGATTTGACATAAAATATGTTATAGTTTCCCTGATGCTAGGCGACGTGACTGCGTGATCCATGCGGCCGCGTCGTAGTGACGGAAATCCAGCGTGGCAAAATTCGAAACCAGCGAATTCTGGACTGTTTCTGACCCAGTTTGCGGCCCAGAAAACACAAATTAGAGGCTATAAAGTGGGGACTGCATCCATTCATAAGAAGGCTCTCATATTTACAATTTTTGGAGTAGATGTAGTTTTTAGAGAGAGAGGTTCTCTCCTCTCTCTTAGGATTTGGATTTAGGATTTCTCTTAGTTTTAGGAGTGATTCTCAATCCCAGGTTCTTTATTTTTATTTATTTTTCCAATTTAATTTATGAACTCTTTCATGTTACATTTGATGTCTTTATTAGAGTTAATTGAGGTATTCCAGACTTATGATTGCTTTCTTTAATTTATTAAAAGTTCTCGATTTATCCAAATTATTTTCATTTAAGTAGAATTTCTCCCCTTTTGGCTTTGGTTAAATAATTGGTGACTCGAGTTATCAAACTCATTGTTGATTGAGAATTGGAATTCTTCAAGAATTAATTCATCCACTTAACTTACCTTCATAGTTAGAGGTTAATAAAGTGGGAGAAAAATCCAATTCTCATTACAATTGATAAGGATAACTAGGATAGGACCTCCAGTCTTCATACCTTGCCAAGAGTTTATTTTATTATTACTATTTTATTTTATTCTTTTTGTGCAACATACTGCTTCCTTACTTCCAAAACCCCCAATTTACAATCTTCATAACCAATAATAAGAACATACCTCCCTGCAATTCCTTGAGAAGACGACCCGAGGTTTGAATACTCGGTTAACAATTTTTAAGGGGTTTGTTACTTGTGACACCCAAACGTTTGTATGAAAGGACTTTTGAAGGTTTAGAAACTATACTTGCAACGAGGATTTATCCGCAAATTTTTAGACCACGCAAAAGTTCTCTCATCAAAATGGCGCCGTTGCCGGGGAATTGCAAACGTGTGCCTTATTATTGGTTATTGTAAATATTTGCTTTTTGCTTGTTTATCTGTTTTTATTTATTTTATTTTTTTTTTGATTTTTCGTAAATTAAAAAGGTTATTGGTTTTTATTTTAAAATTTTTATCTTATCTTATCTTATTTCAAAATTTTTTTTTCAAAATTCAAATTCAAAAATTTTCAAAATTCAAAATTCAAATTTCAAAATTTCAAAATTCAAAATTCAAAATTTAATTTTCAAATTCAAAATTTAAATAACCTTTTAATTTAAATTTATTTTTATTTTTAATTTTTTATTTGCTACTATGAACTCTCACCCCTTTGGCTATGAGTCTGGTTACAATAATGTTGCAGGAAGAAGAAATTACAATGAGAACAGGCATCAAGGTTGGAACAATCAAAGATGGGAGGAGCCACATGGATTTGATCAACCCTCATGGCAACAACCACCTCCAGTGAACTATCAACAACCACTACCATATGCCTATGAACCCTTTCCTCAACATGACTTTGGACCACCATACTCACAAGTTCCTTTCCACCATTCACCTCCATATGACCCTAACCCTCAACCACCATACCAACCACCTTATGAGCCATATGAACCATATATAGAACCACCCCAATTCCAATACAATCACTCCCAACCACCACCACTTTCTTTTGTATCATGTCCAAGTCCGGCAACCCGAGAAGCAGAGGATCGCCTAAGGGAAACAATAATTAAATTTCAGGCAACCGTTCAACAACTGGAGTAAGTATTAATTCAATGGGCTTCTAGACGCTCAAATATACAAGGATCAGCCACAGCTCCATGTGGACAGTCTAGTGAAGAGCGTAGCATGAAGGAGATACCAGAAACCCCAGTGGACAAGACAGAGAATGAATTTGTACTAGAACAAGTAGAAGAAGCTGTCATTGTTCAAGAAGAAGAGTTGGTTGAAGACTTAGGAGATGCAGAACCTCCATGGAAAAGTCAAGACATAGAGCCTCCTCCCAAGACGGTTGAAATTGATGCTGAGGAGGGTGTACAACCTCCAAAGCATATCATAGTTAAAGACTTGGAAGAGGTTGATCAAGAGATGGAGATTCAAGAAGAAGAAGCACAACCTCCCATGCCCTTGAAAAGCAATGAAGATGAGATTGAATTGGAAGAAAGCTACCAAGAGGAAGGGGTTGAAATTAAAGAAGCTTGCAAAGAGGTGGTAATTATCAGAGAAGAGCACAAGGGAGTGGAACTTGCAATTTCATTAAAAATACCTCCCCCTAAGTTGCCATCATCCTTCACAACATTCAAGTGGGTAAAATTCATATCCCATAGCTTTCTAATCCCACTTGAATATGGGCTACTGGAGACGGATGGTCAACTTAGAGCTCTTTGTGGCATTAAGAGTAAGAGGAATGTGGCTAGTGATAAGAATTGTCAAGCAAGGTTCATCATGGTTGGAAGCTTTAAGTTCAAACGCAAAGGTTGGTGTAAAGCTCAACTGAATGGGTCTAGGAAGCTGTTTGGTAGCTGCAGTGAGAATTCAAATTACTTATCACCCAATTGGAAAAATACAAATCCTGATAAAGATGGGTGTAAAAGCAAGATTTGGGATCCTGGAATCTGCTCTGACATTTGTCACCCCGGGAGCCTAAGAATCTTTTTGAAGCTGCTCAAGGGCTTTACATGCCTAGTTTGGGACCCCGGAGGTTACTGGAATCACAAACATTGGTGGAGATTCCTGGATGAGTTCAAGCATAAGCCACCATAACAGGAAGCTCATCAAATGTCCAACTTAAGGACTTTAACTAAAAGTGCTAGGTAGGAGACAACCCACCATGGTATGATCGTCCTTTTTCATTTTTATTTAGTTTTATTTGTTTTTGAATTTTATTTTATTTTGTTATATTGAACCTGGAGTTTTGCATCACATTCATATTAACACTGCATTCTGCATTTTTCAGATTACAAAAAAAAAAAAAAAGCGAGCACGCGACGCGACCGCATCAGCGACGCGTCCGTGTCGCAAGGAGATGGGAGAAAATATTAATATGAATAGAGAGTTTCGCAGGAGCAGCGCTGGAGACGTGCCAGTGGCACAAATCACCCCACGCGACCGCGTCATATGGGAATAAAGGCCTCCCACATGACCGCGTCACCCACGCGGCCGCGTGACCTGAAATCGGCGTAAAAAGGGTGCATGGCCGAAAGTTGAGCTGGAGTTGGGCTGGAATCGTGCTGGAAGCCCAAGCCTCATCACACGAACGCGTGCCCCACGCGTCTGCATCATATCCCCATGATGGCCACTCACGCGATCGCGTCGACCACACGACCGCGTCACCTTGGATTTTGGCAATACTGAGAGTTGAACAGAAAGTTGTGCGACCGCGAGGCTGCACTCGCGCCACTAGCACAAATCAAGTCACGCGATCGCGTGCCCCACGCGTCCACGTCACCCAACCTTATCGCGCACCACGCGACCGCGTCACCCACGCGACCGCGTCGCCAGCGTCGCACAACCTATCCAGATTAGTGCCAACTTTCTTATCTTCTCTTTTCTAATCCTAATTTCTTCCTTCTCTCTCCTTTCTCACTTTCTTTTTCTTCTTCCCATCCTTTTTCCCTCTCATTTTATTTTACTTCATTTATTTGCATATTTCATTCATTACATTATTCTCATTGGTGTTGGAGTTTTATTTGGATAAGTGCCTTATTTTATTTGAGCACGTGGCTACTCGGAGAAGAGATTTGACAATTGACATTTACTTATGGCTCTCATATACATTTGGATTACATTATTTTCATCCCTATTTTAACTTGCACACCCAATGTATTTGGGATTATCATTCACAATTGTCATCATTACACATGCTCTTTAATTTGGCACATTTATTACTTGATGCTTGAACTATGCTTCTCATGCCTATTATTTGCATGTTTTTACCCTCTTGCATCTAATTATTTTGAATTGCCCTTTTTAATCTTTATTGTTGTCTTCCCTACATGTTGTAGCTACCATGTAGATGGACTATCATCTTTCCTTTGGCATTCCTTATCACTTGGAATTTCCTCCCTTCCGGTCTTAGTTTTCTATATTTCTCACTCTTCCTTTTTCTTCTTCCTTAGGCATGGGTACCAAGAAAGGAAAAGAGAAGGCCACTGACAAGACACCAGCAAGGAAAGGAACCAAGAGATCTCCAATTAAGGCGCCTCCATCTACAAGCGTCAGTTGGAGCAACCCATCCACCTGCACATCTCAGCATGCACCGAGGACGGTGCAATCTTTAAGTGTGGGGAGGTCGATACCGATCTCCATGGGTTAGTTATTTCCTGACTCAACACCAAAATTTTTATTTTATTTGTTTGTTCATTGTTGCATTTGCATGTTTGATTGCATATTTGTTTGATTTTTTGCATATTTTACCACTTGGTTGAAGTAATATTTTCTTTTTCAAGAAACCTTTTAGAGCATTTCACTAATTTGAATAAAATTTAATGTTACACTTGTTTGAAGAGATATTATACTGGAACATGGTTTAGAACTCGAACACACAAAACCTGTGAGATTTTGAGCCTATTTGAATTGGTTGCATTTTATCAACCAAAATTTTGTTTTAGTGTGTATTTTTCTCTCTAAAATTGTGATCTTTGTCTTGCTTAATTCTATATTTCCATGGTTTGATGTATGCATGCACTTACATGATTGAGGCCTTTGTTTCACTGAGCTTACATACCCATATGGCCTTACCTTTCATTATCCCTTGCAAACCAATTTTGAGCTTATTTTACCCCTTTGTTCCTTTTATTTAGCTCATCACTAACTCTAAGCGGAAAACAATAATGTCCTTAATTTGAATCCTTGGTTAGCTTAGACTAGTGAGAGTGCTCATGAATTAAGTGTGGGGAAAAGTGGGTTTGAAAATGTTTGGTTTAAGAATTGGGTGTTATATATCTTTCTGAAAATGTGAAAGAAATAAGACATGTTCATGCATTCAATAAATTAATCATATGCATCGAGAAAAATAAAAGAAAAAGAAAAATTATGTATAATAATAAAAAAAGGGAAAAAGAGCAAATAAGAAAAAAAGGGGACAAAATGCCCCAAAGTAAATGTTGAAAGCAATGCATATGTACTGTACTTGAAAATAGAATGCATGAATATGTGGAAAACATAGTTAATGGATAGTTAGATGTGGTATTATGATTACATGGATTGTCTAAAGTTAGGTGGAAAGTTTAAGTTAATTAAGGATTCAGATTTTAGTCCACTTGGCCAAATACAATCCTACCTTGACCCTAACCCCATTACAACCCTTAAAAGACCTCTTGATTTGTGTATTTATGCATTAAATTTATGTTGATTGTTAGATGAAGAGCAAGCCTTAGAAATCAAGGTTAGTAGAGAATTGAGAGAATCGAACCTAAAACACTTGAGTGATTAGAGTGTATACACTACCAGTGAGGGTTCGATGCTCAATCCCTTGTTCCCTGCTTTCATGAGCTATTTTCTTCTTGCAAGTCTATTTGTACTTCATTTTCATGATTTAAATTAGTGAAATCCAGTTCATATTTCCTATTGAAAGATTTGTTTACTTTTAACTAAGTAGGTAGAAATATCTTAGCATGTAGTTACATTCATAGGTTGCATTGCATACTCTATATCATTCCTCTTCATCTTTATAGTTTCTCTTGAGCTTAGCATGAGGACATCCTAATGTTTAAGTGTGGGGAGGTTGATAAGCCACTATTTTATTGTTTATCTTGTACTCAATTGAGTGGTTTTTATTAACTCTTTACCCACTTATTCATATTATTTGAATGGTTTTATATTTTCTTCCTAATTATGTGTTTTGATTGAAAACATGCTTCTTTGATCTTATATTTGCTTATTATTAATCCTCTCTTATTACCATTAGATGCCTTGATATGTGTGTTAAGTGATTTCAGAGATTACAGGGCAGGAATGGCTCGGAGGATGGGAAGAAAGCATGCAAAAGTGGAAGGAATGCAAGAAGTTGGAGAAATTGCTAAGCTGTCCAGCCTGACCTCTTCGCACTCAAACGGCTATAACTTTAGCTACAAAGGTTTAAATGACGCGGTTCCAGTTGCGTTGGAAAGCTAACGTCCGGGGCTTCGGTTTGATATATAATATGTTATAGTTTCCCTGACGCTAGGTGACGCGACTGCGTGATCCATGCGGCCGCGTCGCAGTGACAGAAATCCAGCGTGGCAAAATTCGAAACCAGCGAATTCTGGACTATTTCTGACACAGTTTGCGGTCCAGAAAACACAGATTAGAGGCTATAAAGTGGGAAACTGCATCCATTCATAAGAAGGCTCTCATATTTATAATTTTAGGAGTAGATGTAGTTTTTAGAGAGAGAGGTTCTCTCCTCTCTCTTAGGATTAGGATTTAGGATTTCTCTTAGTTTTAGGAGTGACTCTCAATCCCAAGTTCTTTATTTTTATTTATTTTTCGAATTTAATTTATGAACTCTTCCATGTTACATTTAATGTCTTTATTAGAGTTAATTGAGGTATTCCAGACTTATGATTGCTTTCTTTAATTTATTAAAAATTCTCGATTTATCCAAATTATTTTCATTCAAGTAGAATTTCTCCCCTTTTGGCTTTGGTTAAATAATTGGTGACTCTTGAGTTATCAAACTCATTGTTGATTGAGAATTGGAATTCTTCAAGAATTAATTCATCCACTTAACTTACCTTCATAGTTAGAGGTTAATAAAGTGGGAGAAAAATCCAATTCTCATTACAATTGATAAGGATAACTGGGATAGGACCTCCAGTCTTCATACCTTGCCAAGAGTTTATTTTATTATTACTATTTTATTTTATTCTTTTTGAGGAACATACTGCTTCCTTACTTCCAAAACCCCCAATTTACAATCTTCATAACCAATAATAAGAACATACCTCCCTGCAATTCCTTGAGAAGACGACCCGAGGTTTGAATACTCGGTTAACAATTTTTAAGGGGTTTGTTACTTGTGACACCCAAACGTTTGTATGAAAGGACTTTTGAAGGTTTAGAAACTATACGTGCAACGAAGATTTATCCGCAAATTTCTCGACCACGCAAAAGTTCTCTCATCAGCAAGCTTTATGTTGGGCATCACCGTTATCAATGGCTACATCCCGTCCTCTCAGTGAAAATGTTCCAAATGCGCTGTCACCGCACGGCTAATCATCTGTCGGTTCTCGATCATGTCGGAATAGGATCCATTGATCCTTTTGCATCTGTCACTACGCCCAACACTCGCGAGTTTGAAGCTCGTCATAGTCATCCCTTCCCAGATCCTACTCAGAATACCACAGACAAGGTTTAGACGTTTCGGATCTCAGGAATGACCGCCAATGATTCTAGCTTATACCACGAAGACTCTGATTTGAATCATGAGGCTAAGAGATATGCATTCAATCTAAGGTAGAACGGAGGTGGTTGTCAGGTACGTGTTCATAGGTGAGAATGATGATGAGTGTCATGGATTATCACATTCATCAAGTTGAAGTGCGAATGAATATCTTAGAATGGAAGCAAGCGTAATAGAATGGAAAACAGTAGTAATTGCATTAATTCATGAAAAACAGCAGAGCTCCTCACCCCCAACAATGGGGTTTAGAGACTCATGCCATAGAGAACACAACAAGAAATGTGTAAAGTGTCATGAGGTACAAGATGAATCACTGAAAGTAGTATTTATAGTAAACTAGTGACCTAGGGTTACAGAAAATGAGTAAGCTAGGGTGTTTATTGTAAAAATCCACTTCCGTAGCCCACTTGGTGTGTGCTTGGGCTGAGCATTGAAGCTTTCATGTGTAGAGACATTTCCTGGAGTTAAATGCCAGTTTTTATGCCAGTTTGGGCGTTTAACTCCAGCTTTTGTGCCAGTTCTGGAGTTAAACAGCCAGAATTCTTGAGCTGACTTGGAACGCCTGTTTAGGCCATCAAATCTCGGGCAAAGTATGGACTATTATGTATTGCTGGAAAGCCCAGGATGTCTACCTTCCAACGCAATTAAGAGCGCGCCAATTGGGCTTCTGCAGCTCCAGAAAATCCACTTTGAGTGCAGGGAGGTCAGAATCCAACAGTATCTACAGTCCTTTTTCAGCCTCTGAATCAGATTTTTGCTCAGGTCCCTCAATTTCAGCCAGAAAATACCTGAAATCACAGAAAAACACACAAACTCATAGTAAAGCCCGCAAAAGTGATTTTTATTTAAAAACTAATAAAAACATAATAAAAACTAACTAAAATATACTAAAAACATACTAAAAATAATGCCAAAAAGCGTATGAATTATCCGCTCATCAGAAGGTAAAACAAGTTAGAATATTGTTCTATCCACAAGTCCCAATCCACCCTTGGGAGGATTGGTGTCAGGAATTAGAAAGCAAACCAACAATAACCCAATTACAATATTTCTCTTGAATCTTCCAACTCAAGGGTTTCTTTCAATCAACTTCCCATCAAGTTAGGGAACTACTCACTCATTGTAAAGGTAAAATTCATAGCATATAAAAAATAATTAAAGAAAGACATTGTAAATAAAAATTAAAAATAGTCAATTAAAAATAAAAGTGATCCTTGTGTTAAATAATCCTAAAAATATTCCAATGGTAAAATTAAACAAAGCAAAGAACATGGAAGAGTAAGCCAAGTAAAGAAAACGAACTACAATGACGAAGTCTTGATGAGGTAATAACTCTTCTCAATATCCCAATGCAAAAAAAGCTAGAGAAACTAAAATCCTAAGAACTATCAATGTCTAGAGAGAAAACCTAGGGGAGGAGTAAAACTAGATCTAAAAACTAAAACTGTGTAGAATGAATGTTGTCCCTGGTTTCTGCATGTTCTCTGGCTCTAGTCTGCTGTTCTGGGCCGAGAACTGGGTCAAAATAGGGCCCAAAATCGCCCTCAGTGAATCCTGCAGATTATGCAGATCGCGCATCTCACGCGATCGCGTCATCCATGCGGATGCGTCATCCGCGCTTTTCCTCGCCACGCGTTCGCGTCGCTCACGCCTCCGCGTCACTCGTGCTTTTCCAGTCCGCGCGGTCGCGTGAGCCATGCGGCCGCGTCACTGCGATTTCTCCTCTTTCACGTGGTCGCATGAGCCATGCGGCCGCGTCACTTCTCGCTGGTTATCTCCCCCAATTTCTTGTGTTCCTTCCATTTTTTCTAGCTTCCTTTCCAATCTCCAACTCATTCATGCCCCATAAAGCCTGAAACGCTTAACACACAGATCACAGCATCGAATGGAATAAAAGAGAATTAAAATGCATAATTAAAAGTCTCTAGAAAGTAGTTTTCAATCATGTAATAATTTCAGGAAGGAAATATAAATGCATGCTAAATTAATGAATAAGTGGATAAGGATCATGATAAAACCACACAATTAAACACAATATAAACCATAAAATAGTGGTTTATCATCCTCCCCACACTTAAACATTAGCATGTCCTCATGCTTAATTGAAGGAAATAAGGTAAATAAGTATGAACATGCAGAAACTCATGTAATGCAATGCAATCTTATATATATGAATGCAACTATATGATTCCTGTCCACTTGATCAAAAGTAAATAAGCTCTTCAAAACAATTACAAATCAAATTTCACTAATTCTATCATTATACAGTAAGACAGATAAAAGTGCAAGAATATAGCTTATGAAAGCAGGGAACATGGAAATTCAAGCATTGAACCCTCACTGATGATGTATGTACGCTCTAATCTCTCTAGTGTATAGGGTAATCACTCTATCCTTCTCTAATCATGCTTTCTAACTTTTGTTCTTTCCCTAACCAATCAACAACAGTTAATATACCAATGCAAACATCATGAGGTCTTTTCAAGGTTGTAATGGGGCCAAGGTAGGTAGGGATACATGTATGGTCAAGTGAGCTTATAAATTGAATCTTTAATTAACCCAAGCTTCAACCCAACCTATATAACTTGCATAACCTTAGAATTCATACCTAGTTACCCAAAATTCCCCTTTTACATTCCATACTCATGTATCAACTTTTTATTTTAATTTTTATCATATGTGCATTGATCTTTGACCAGCTTGGCTTTCAGGATTTCAAACGGCTGCAGACACTCTGTGTCAAACACAAATGGCATGTCAGTAGCTAGCAGGTTGCTCAGAGGTTTTGCAATTTTTTGAAAAGTCCTTTATGAACCTCCTATAGAATCCTGCATGCCCCAGAAAGCTTCTGATTGCCTTTACATTGGCAGGTGGCGGTAATTTTTTAATTACCTCTACCTTGGCTTGATCTACCTTTATTCCCTTGCTTGAAATTTTGTGCCCAAGGACAATTCCTTCAGTCACCATAAAGTGACATTTTTCCCAGTTTAAGACTAGGTTAGTCTCTTGGCACCTTTTCAAGACAAGTGCTAGATGATCAAGACAGGAGCTGAATGAGTCTCCAAATACTGAGAAGTCATCCATGAAGACTTCTAAAAATTTCTCTACCATATCAGAGAAAATAGAGAGCATGCACCTCTGAAAGGTTGCAGGTGCATTGCAGAGACCAAAAGGCATTCTTCTGTAAGCAAATACTCCAGATGGACATGTGAATGCTGTTTTCTCTTGGTCTTGAGGATCCACTGCAATTTGGTTGTAGCCTGAATAGCCATCCAAAAAGTAGTAGTATTCAGGACCTGCTAGTCTTTCTAGCATATGGTCAATGAATGGTAAAGGAAAATGATCCTTTCTGGTGGCTGTATTGAGCCTTCTGTAATCAATACACATACGCTACCCTGTAACTGTTCTTGTGGGAACCAGTTCATTCTTTTCATTATGAACCACTGTCATGCCTCCCTTCTTGGGGACAACTTGGACAGGGCTCACCCAGGGGCTATCAGAAATAAGATAAATAATCCCAGCCTCTAGTAACTTAGTGACCTCTTTCTGCACTACTTCCTTCATGGTTGGATTTAGCCGCCTCTGTGGTTGAACCACTGGCTTAGCATCATCCTCCAATAGGATCTTGTGCATACATCTTGCTGGGCTAATGCCCTTAAGGTCACTTATGGACCACCCAAGAGCTGTCTTGTGTGTCCTTAGCACTTGAATTAGTGCTTTCTCTTCCTGTGGATTTAAAGCAGAGCTTATGATCACTGGAAAAGTGTCACCCTCTCCCAAAAATGCATATTTCAGGGATGGTGGTAGTGGTTTGAGCTCAGGTTTAAGAGGTTTCTCCTCTTCCTGAGGGATTTTCAGAGGTACTTTTATTTCCTCTAATTCCTTTAGATCAGGCTGAACATCTTTAAAGATGTCTTCTAGCTCTGATTCAAGACTCTCAGTCATATTGATCTCTTCCACTAAAGAGTCAATAATATCAGTGCTCATGCAGTCATTTGTTGTGTCTGGATGCTGCATAGCTTTGACAGCATTTAACTTGAACTCGTCCTCATTGACTCTCAGGGTCACTTCCCATTTTTGTACATCAATAAGAGTTCGTCCAGTTTCTAGGAAAGGTCTTCCTAGAATGGGAGTTGCACTCTTGTGCTCCTCCATTTCCAGCACTACAAAGTCAGTGGGAAAGGCAAATGGTCCAACCATGACAATCATGTCTTCAATGATGCCTATGGATATTTAATGGAGCCATCAGCAAGTTGAAGACATATCCGGGTTGGTTTGACTTCTTCAGTCAACCCAAGCTTTCTGATAGTGGATGCAGGTATTAGATTGGTACTTGCTCCCAGGTCACATAGGGCTGTCTTGGTACAGGCACCCTCTAATGTGCATGGTATCATAAAGCTTCCAGGATCTTGAAGCTTCTCTGGTAAGCTTTTCAGAATGACTTCACTGCATTCTTCAGTGAGAAATACTTTTTCAGTTTCTCTCCAATCCTTCTTATGACTTAAGATCTCTTCATGAACTTCGCATAAGAGGGTATTTGCTCAAGTGCCTCTGCAAATGGAATCTTTATTTCAAGAGTCCAAAGATAGTCTGCAAAACGGGCAAATTGTTTATCCTGTTCCGCTTGGCGGAGTTTCTGAGGGTAAGGCATCTTGGCTTTATATTCTTCAATCTTAGTTGCTGCAGGTTTATTCCCTACAGAAGTGGTTGGAGAAGTCTTCTTAGAGGGGTTACTATCAGCACTTGCAGGTGTCTGATCCCTCATTGGCGTTTGAACGCCAGGATTGCGTACTGGATGGGCGTTTAACGCCAGCTTCCCACCCTTTTCTGGCATTTGAACGCCAGAACTGGACAAGGAATGGGTGTTTAACGCCAACTTTTCCCCCTTTTTTGGCGTTTGAACGCCAGAGTTATTCCTCTCTGGGCTCTTGATGTCCTCAGAGGGATTTTGGGCAGTGGTTTGGTCATCCTCTGTCATTTGTTTCCTTCTTGACTTTTTGCTACTTTGAGCTGAGTTAGTCAATGTCTTCCCGCTCCTTAGTTGGATAGCTTGGCATTCTTCTGTTATCTGTTTAGATAGCTGCTGTCTTGTCTGATTCAATTGTGCTTCTATATTCTTGTTAGCATTTTTAGTGTCTTGGAGCATCCCTTTGAATTCTGCTAATTATTTTATCATAAGGAGTAATTGCTGATTAAGTTCCACAATCTGTTCTTTAGGATTGGGATCAGTAGTTACTGCCATAGCCTCTTTTTTTGTGGAGGACTCACTATTTGAGTACAGATGTTGATTTCTAGCAACTGTATCTATGAATTCTTGAGCCTCTTCAATTATTTTTCTCATGTGTATGGATCCCCCAGCTGAGTGGTCTAGGGACATCTGAGCTTTTTCTGTAAGCCCATAGTAAAAGATGTCTAACTGTACCCACTCTGAAAACATTTCAGAAGGGCATTTTCTCAGCATCCCTCTGTACCTCTCCCAGGAATTATAAAGGGATTCATGATCCTCTTGTTTAAAGCCTTGGATGTCCAGCCTTAGCTGTGTCATCCTTCTTGGAGGGTAAAATTGATTCAGGAATTTGTCTGTTAATTGCCTCCATGTTTTTATGCTTGATGTGGGTTGGTTATTTAACCACCTCTTAGCTTGATCTTTTACAGCAAATGGAAACAATAATAATCTGTAGACATCTTGATCCACTTCTTTATCACGTACTGTGTCAGCAATTTGTAAGAACTGTGCCAGAAACTCAGTAGGTTCTTCCTGTGGAAGACCGGAATACTGGCAATTTTGCTGCACCATGATAATGAGCTGAGGATTTAGCTCAAAGCTGCTTGCTTTGATGGGAGGTATACAGATGCTACTCCCATATGCAGCTGTAATGGGGTTAGCATATGACCCCAGAGTCCTTCTGGACTGTTCACTTCCACTTATGTCCATAATGGAGAAAAGGGAATTGATATGAATTATTTTTTTTTAAAGTAACCGAAAATAATAAGTAAAATAAATGAAAAATAGAATAAAATTTCGAAACAAAAATAAAATAAAAGCAAATTGAAAACTAAATTAATTAATCAATTAAAAAGATTTTGAAATTAGCAATTAAAAAGATATGATTGAAAATTATTTTGAAAAAGATATGAAAAGATCAATTTTTGAAATTAGAATATTGACTTGACTAAAAAAAAAGATATGATTTTGAAAATCTTTGATTAAATTAATGCAAAATTTCGAAAATTATGAGTAAAATAAGGAAAAGATATTTTTTTTTTTATTTTTGAATTTTAATGAGGAAAGAGAAAAACAACAAAATGACTCTAAACTTAGAAATTTTAAATCAAAATAATGAAAACAAACAAGAAAATTTTGAATGTCAAGATGAACACCAAGAACACTTTGAAGATCAAGATAAACACCAAGAACAAATTTTTGAAAAAAATTTAAGTAAATAAAAGCACAAGGGACACCAAACTTAAGATTTTAAAAATCAAGAAAGTACTAAACACATGCAAATTTCGAAAAATAAAAGAAAGTTAAAGCATGCAATTGACACCAAACTTAAAATATGAAACTAAACTCAAATAAAAGACTCTAAACCAACAAAAATAAATTAGTCATAATCTAAGCAACAAGATAAACCGTCAGTTGTCCAAACTCGAACAATCCCCGGCAACGGCGCCAAAAACTTGGTGCACGAAATTACAATCACACTTTTGTAACTCCGCACAACTAACCAGCAAGTGCACTGGGTCGTCCAAGTAATACCTTACGTGAGTAAGGGTCGATCCCACGGAGATTGTCGGCTTGAAGCAAGATATGGTTATATTGTAACTCTTATTCAGGATATCAATAATTCTCAGGTTTGATTGTAAAAAGTAAAAGAATATGAAATAAATACTTGTTATGCAGTAATGAAGAACAGGTTGAGGCTTTGGAGATGCTTTGTCTTCTGAACCTCTGCTTTCCTACTGTCTTCTTCTTCATGCACGCAAAACTCCTTCCATGGCAAGTGATAAACCACTATTTTATGGTTTATCTTGTACTCAATTGAGTGATTTTTATTAACTCTTTACCCACTTATTCATACTATTTGCATGGTTTTATATTTCCTTCCTAATTATGTGTTTTGATTGAAAACATGCTTCTTTGATCTTATATTTGCTTATTATTAATCCTCTCTTATTACCATTAGATGCCTTGATATGTGTGTTAAGTGATTTCAGAGATTACAGGGCAGGAATGGCTCGGAGGATGGGAAGAAAGCATGCAAAAGTGGAAGGAATGCAAGAAGTTGGAGAAATTGCTAAGCTGTCCAGCCTGACCTCTTCGCACTCAAACGGCTATAACTTTAGCTATAGAGGTCCAAATGATGCAGTTCCAGTTGCGTTGGAAAGCTAATGTCCGGGGCTTCGATTTGACATATAATAAGTTATAGTTTCCCTGATGCTAGGCGACGTGACTGCGTGATCCATGCGGCCGCGTCGTAGTGACGGAAATCCAGCGTGGCAAAATTCGAAACCAGCGAATTCTGGACTGTTTCTGACCCAGTTTGCGGCCCAGAAAACACAAATTAGAGGCTATAAAGTGGGGACTGCATCCATTCATAAGAAGGCTCTCATATTTACAATTTTTGGAGTAGATGTAGTTTTTAGAGAGAGAGGTTCTCTCCTCTCTCTTAGGATTTGGATTTAGGATTTCTCTTAGTTTTAGGAGTGATTCTCAATCCCAGGTTCTTTATTTTTATTTATTTTTCCAATTTAATTTATGAACTCTTTCATGTTACATTTGATGTCTTTATTAGAGTTAATTGAGGTATTCCAGACTTATGATTGCTTTCTTTAATTTATTAAAAGTTCTCGATTTATCCAAATTATTTTCATTTAAGTAGAATTTCTCCCCTTTTGGCTTTGGTTAAATAATTGGTGACTCGAGTTATCAAACTCATTGTTGATTGAGAATTGGAATTCTTCAAGAATTAATTCATCCACTTAACTTACCTTCATAGTTAGAGGTTAATAAAGTGGGAGAAAAATCCAATTCTCATTACAATTGATAAGGATAACTAGGATAGGACCTCCAGTCTTCATACCTTGCCAAGAGTTTATTTTATTATTACTATTTTATTTTATTCTTTTTGTGCAACATACTGCTTTCTTACTTCCAAAACCCCCAATTTACAATCTTCATAACCAATAATAAGAACATACCTCCCTGCAATTCCTTGAGAAGACGACCCGAGGTTTGAATACTCGGTTAACAATTTTTAAGGGGTTTGTTACTTGTGACACCCAAACGTTTGTATGAAAGGACTTTTGAAGGTTTAGAAACTATACTTGCAACGAGGATTTATCCGCAAATTTTTAGACCACGCAAAAGTTCTCTCATCAAAATGGCGCCGTTGCCGGGGAATTGCAAACGTGTGCCTTATTATTGGTTATTGTAAATATTTGCTTTTTGCTTGTTTATCTGTTTTTATTTATTTTTTTTTTTTGATTTTTCGTAAATTAAAAAGGTTATTGGTTTTTATTTTAAAATTTTTATCTTATCTTATCTTATTTCAAAATTTTTTTTTCAAAATTCAAATTCAAAAATTTTCAAAATTCAAAATTCAAATTTCAAAATTTCAAAATTCAAAATTCAAAATTTAATTTTCAAATTCAAAATTTAAATAACCTTTTAATTTAAATTTATTTTTATTTTTAATTTTTTATTTGCTACTATGAACTCTCACCCCTTTGGCTATGAGTCTGGTTACAATAATGTTGCAGGAAGAAGAAATTACAATGAGAACAGGCATCAAGGTTGGAACAATCAAAGATGGGAGGAGCCACATGGATTTGATCAACCCTCATGGCAACAACCACCTCCAGTGAACTATCAATAACCACTTCCATATGCCTATGAACCCTTTCCTCAACATGACTTTGGACCACCATACTCACAAGTTCCTTTCCACCATTCACCTCCATATGACCCTAACCCTCAACCACCATACCAACCACCTTATGAGCCATATGAACCATATATAGAACCACCCCAATTCCAATCCAATCACTCCCAACCACCACCACTTTCTTTTGTATCATGTCCAAGTCCGGCAACCCGAGAAGCAGAGGATCGCCTAAGGGAAACAATAATTAAATTTCAGGCAACCGTTCAACAACTGGAGTAAGTATTAATTCAATGGGCTTCTAGACGCTCAAATATACAAGGATCAGCCACAGCTCCATGTGGACAGTCTAGTGAAGAGCGTAGCATGAAGGAGATACCAGAAACCCCAGTGGACAAGACAGAGAATGAATTCGTACTAGAACAAGTAGAAGAAGCTGTCATTGTTCAAGAAGAAGAGTTGGTTGAAGACTTAGGAGATGCAGAACCTCCATGGAAAAGTCAAGACATAGAGCCTCCTCCCAAGACGGTTGAAATTGATGCTGAGGAGGGTGTACAACCTCCAAAGCATATCATAGTTAAAGACTTGGAAGAGGTTGATCAAGAGATGGAGATTCAAGAAGAAGAAGCACAACCTCCCATGCCCTTGGAAAGCAATGAAGATGAGATTGAATTGGAAGAAAGCTACCAAGAGGAAGGGGTTGAAATTAAAGAAGCTTGCAAAGAGGTGGTAATTATCAGAGAAGAGCACAAGGGAGTGGAACTTGCAATTTCATTAAAAATACCTCCCCCTAAGTTGCCATCATCCTTCACAACATTCAAGTGGGTAAAATTCATATCCCATAGCTTTCTAATCCCACTTGAATATGGGCTACTGGAGACGGATGGTCAACTTAGAGCTCTTTGTGGCATTAAGAGTAAGAGGAATGTGGCTAGTGATAAGAATTGTCAAGCAAGGTTCATCATGGTTGGAAGCTTTAAGTTCAAACGCAAAGGTTGGTGTAAAGCTCAACTGAATGGGTCTAGGAAGCTGTTTGGTAGCTGCAGTGAGAATTCAAATTACTTATCACCCAATTGGAAAAATACAAATCCTGATAAAGATGGGTGTAAAAGCAAGATTTGGGATCCTGGAATCTGCTCTGACATTTGTCACCCCGGGAGCCTAAGAATCTTTTTGAAGCTGCTCAAGGGCTTTACATGCCTAGTTTGGGACCCCGGAGGTTACTGGAATCACAAACATTGGTGGAGATTCCTGGATGAGTTCAAGCATAAGCCACCATAACAGGAAGCTCATCAAATGTCCAACTTAAGGACTTTAACTAAAAGTGCTAGGTAGGAGACAACCCACCATGGTATGATCGTCCTTTTTCATTTTTATTTAGTTTTATTTGTTTTTGAATTTTATTTTATTTTGTTATATTGAACCTGGAGTTTTGCATCACATTCATATTAACACTGCATTCTGCATTTTTCAGATTACAAAAAAAAAAAAAAAAAGCGAGCACGCGACGCGACCGCATCAGCGACGCGTCCGTGTCGCAAGGAGATGGGAGACAATATTAATATGAATAGAGAGTTTCGCAGGAGCAGCGCTGGAGACGTGCCAGTGGCACAAATCACCCCACGCGACCGCGTCATATGGGAATAAAGGCCTCCCACAAGACCGCGTCACCCACGCGGCCGCGTGACCTGAAATCGGCGTAAAAAGGGTGCATGGCCGAAAGTTGAGCTGGAGTTGGGCTGGAATCGTGCTGGAAGCCCAAGCCTCATCACACGAACGCGTGCCCCACGCGTCTGCATCATATCCCCATGATGGCCACTCACGCGATCGCGTCGACCACACGACCGCATCACCTTGGATTTTGGCAATACTGAGAGTTGAACAGAAAGTTGTGCGACCGCGAGGCTGCACTCGCGCCACTAGCACAAATCAAGTCACGCGATCGCGTGCCCCACGCGTCCACGTCACCCAACCTTATCGCGCACCACGCGACCGCGTCACCCACGCGACCGCGTCGCCAGCGTCGCACAACCTATCCAGATTAGTGCCAACTTTCTTATCTTCTCTTTTCTAATCCTAATTTCTTCCTTCTCTCTCCTTTCTCACTTTCTTTTTCTTCTTCCCATCCTTTTTCCCTCTCATTTTATTTTACTTCATTTATTTGCATATTTCATTCATTACATTATTCTCATTGGTGTTGGAGTTTTATTTGGATAAGTGCCTTATTTTATTTGAGCACGTGGCTACTCGGAGAAGAGATTTGACAATTGACATTTACTTATGGCTCTCATATACATTTGGATTACATTATTTTCATCCCTATTTTAACTTGCACACCCAATGTATTTGGGATTATCATTCACAATTGTCATCATTACACATGCTATTTAATTTGGCACATTTATTACTTGATGCTTGAGCTATGCTTCTCATGCCTATTATTTGCATGTTTTTACCCTCTTGCATCTAATTATTTTGAATTGCCCTTTTTAATCTTTATTGTTGTCTTCCCTACATGTTGTAGCTACCATGTAGATGGACTATCATCTTTCCTTTGGCATTCCTTATCACTTGGAATTTCCTCCCTTCCGGTCTTAGTTTTCTATATTTCTCACTCTTCCTTTTTCTTCTTCCTTAGGCATGGGTACCAAGAAAGGAAAAGAGAAGGCCACTGACAAGACACCAGCAAGGAAAGGAACCAAGAGATCTCCAATTAAGGCGCCTCCATCTACAAGCGTCAGTTGGAGCAACCCATCCACCTGCACATCTCAGCATGCACCGAGGACGGTGCAATCTTTAAGTGTGGGGAGGTCGATACCGATCTCCATGGGTTAGTTATTTCCTGACTCAACACCAAAATTTTTATTTTATTTGTTTGTTCATTGTTGCATTTGCATGTTTGATTGCATATTTGTTTGATTTTTTGCATATTTTACCACTTGGTTGAAGTAATATTTTCTTTTTCAAGAAACCTTTTAGAGCATTTCACTAATTTGAATAAAATTTAATGTTACACTTGTTTGAAGAGATATTATACTGGAACATGGTTTAGAACTCAAACACACAAAACCTGTGAGATTTTGAGCCTATTTGAATTGGTTGCATTTTATCAACCAAAATTTTGTTTTAGTGTGTATTTTTCTCTCTAAAATTGTGATCTTTGTCTTGCTTAATTCTATATTTCCATGGTTTGATGTATGCATGCACTTACATGATTGAGGCCTTTGTTTCACTGAGCTTACATACCCATATGGCCTTACCTTTCATTATCCCTTGCAAACCAATTTTGAGCTTATTTTACCCCTTTGTTCCTTTTATTTAGCTCATCACTAACTCTAAGCGGAAAACAATAATGTCCTTAATTTGAATCCTTGGTTAGCTTAGACTAGTGAGAGTGCTCATGAATTAAGTGTGGGAAAAAGTGGGTTTGAAAATGTTTGGTTTAAGAATTGGGTGTTATATATCTTTATGAAAATGTGAAAGAAATAAGACATGTTCATGCATTCAATAAATTAATCATATGCATCGAGAAAAATAAAAGAAAAAGAAAAATTATGTATAATAATAAAAAAAGGGAAAAAGAGCAAATAAGAAAAAAAGGGGACAAAATGCCCCAAAGTAAATGTTGAAAGCAATGCATATGTACTGTACTTGAAAATAGAATGCATGAATATGTGGAAAACATGGTTAATGGATAGTTAGATGTGGTATTATGATTACATGGATTGTCTAAAGTTAGGTGGAAAGTTTAAGTTAATTAAGGATTCAGATTTTAGTCCACTTGGCCAAATACAATCCTACCTTGACCCTAACCCCATTACAACCCTTAAAAGACCTCTTGATTTGTGTATTTATGCATTAAATTTATGTTGATTGTTAGATGAAGAGCAAGCCTTAGAAAGCAAGGTTAGTAGAGAATTGAGAGAATCGAACCTAAAACACTTGAGTGATTAGAGTGTATACACTACCAGTGAGGGTTCGATGCTCAATCCCTTGTTCCCTGCTTTCATGAGCTATTTTCTTCTTGCAAGTCTATTTGTACTTCATTTTCATGATTTAAATTAGTGAAATCCAGTTCATATTTCCTATTGAAAGATTTGTTTACTTTTAACTAAGTAGGTAGAAATATCTTAGCATGTAGTTACATTCATAGGTTGCATTGCATACTCTATATCATTCCTCTTCATCTTTATAGTTTCTCTTGAGCTTAGCATGAGGACATCCTAATGTTTAAGTGTGGGGAGGTTGATAAGCCACTATTTTATTGTTTATCTTGTACTCAATTGAGTGGTTTTTATTAACTCTTTACCCACTTATTCATACTATTTGAATGGTTTTATATTTTCTTCCTAATTATGTGTTTTGATTGAAAACATGCTTCTTTGATCTTATATTTGCTTATTATTAATCCTCTCTTATTACCATTAGATGCCTTGATATGTGTGTTAAGTGATTTCAGAGATTACAGGGCAGGAATGGCTCGGAGGATGGGAAGAAAGCATGCAAAAGTGGAAGGAATGCAAGAAGTTGGAGAAATTGCTAAGCTGTCCAGCCTGACCTCTTCGCACTCAAACGGCTATAACTTTAGCTACAAAGGTTCAAATGACGCGGTTCCAGTTGCGTTGGAAAGCTAACGTCCGGGGCTTCGGTTTGATATATAATATGTTATAGTTTCCCTGACGCTAGGTGACGCGACTGCGTGATCCATGCGGTCGCGTCGCAGTTACAGAAATCCAGCGTGGCAAAATTCGAAACCAGCGAATTCTGGACTATTTCTGACACAGTTTGCGGTCCAGAAAACACAGATTAGAGGCTATAAAGTGGGAAACTGCATCCATTCATAAGAAGGCTCTCATATTTATAATTTTAGGAGTAGATGTAGTTTTTAGAGAGAGAGGTTCTCTCCTCTCTCTTAGGATTAGGATTTAGGATTTCTCTTAGTTTTAGGAGTGACTCTCAATCCCAAGTTCTTTATTTTTATTTATTTTTTGAATTTAATTTATGAACTCTTCCATGTTACATTTAATGTCTTTATTAGAGTTAATTGAGGTATTCCAGACTTATGATTGCTTTCTTTAATTTATTAAAAATTCTCGATTTATCCAAATTATTTTCATTCAAGTAGAATTTCTCCCCTTTTGGCTTTGGTTAAATAATTGGTGACTCTTGAGTTATCAAACTCATTGTTGATTGAGAATTGGAATTCTTCAAGAATTAATTCATCCACTTAACTTACCTTCATAGTTAGTTGTTAATAAAGTGGGAGAAAAATCCAATTCTCATTACAATTGATAAGGATAACTGGGATAGGACCTCCAGTCTTCATACCTTGCCAAGAGTTTATTTTATTATTACTATTTTATTTTATTCTTTTTGAGGAACATACTGCTTCCTTACTTCCAAAACCCCCAATTTACAATCTTCATAACCAATAATAAGAACATACCTCCCTGCAATTCCTTGAGAAGACGACCCGAGGTTTGAATACTCGGTTAACAATTTTTAAGGGGTTTGTTACTTGTGACACCCAAACGTTTGTATGAAAGGACTTTTGAAGGTTTAGAAACTATACGTGCAACGAAGATTTATCCGCAAATTTCTCGACCACGCAAAAGTTCTCTCATCAGCAAGCTTTATGTTGGGCATCACCGTTATCAATGGCTACATCCCGTCCTCTCAGTGAAAATGTTCCAAATGCGCTGTCACCGCACGGCTAATCATCTGTCGGTTCTCGATCATGTCGGAATAGGATCCATTGATCCTTTTGCATCTGTCACTACGCCCAACACTCGCGAGTTTGAAGCTCGTCATAGTCATCCCTTCCCAGATCCTACTCAGAATATCACAGACAAGGTTTAGACGTTTCGGATCTCAGGAATGACCGCCAATGATTCTAGCTTATACCACGAAGACTCTGATTTGAATCATGAGGCTAAGAGATATGCATTCAATCTAAGGTAGAACGGAGGTGGTTGTCAGGTACGTGTTCATAGGTGAGAATGATGATGAGTGTCATGGATTATCACATTCATCAAGTTGAAGTGCAAATGAATATCTTAGAATGGAAGCAAGCGTAATAGAATGGAAAACAGTAGTAATTGCATTAATTCATGAAAAACAGCAGAGCTCCTCACCCCCAACAATGGGGTTTAGAGACTCATGCCATAGAGAACACAACAAGAAACGTGTAAAGTGTCATGAGGTACAAGATGAATCACTGAAAGTAGTATTTATAGTAAACTAGTGACCTAGGGTTACAGAAAATGAGTAAGCTAGGGTGTTTATTGTAAAAATCCACTTCCAGAGCCCACTTGGTGTGTGCTTGGGCTGAGCATTGAAGCTTTCATGTGTAGAGACATTTCCTG
This sequence comes from Arachis ipaensis, assembly GCF_059453495.1. NCBI lineage: Eukaryota > Viridiplantae > Streptophyta > Magnoliopsida > Fabales > Fabaceae > Arachis > Arachis ipaensis. Next base: position 52,076,117 of record NC_142436.1, on the reverse strand, counting down.
GAGTTAAATGCCAGTTTTTATGCCAGTTTGGGCGTTTAACTCCAGCTTTTGTGCCAGTTCTGGAGTTAAACAGCCAGAATTCTTGAGCTGACTTGGAACGCCTGTTTAGGCCATCAAATCTCGGGCAAAGTATGGACTATTATGTATTGCTGGAAAGCCCAGGATGTCTACCTTCCAACGCAATTAAGAGCGCGCCAATTGGGCTTCTGCAGCTCCAGAAAATCCACTTTGAGTGCAGGGAGGTCAGAATCCAACAGTATCTATAGTCCTTTTTCAGCCTCTGAATCAGATTTTTGCTCAGGTCCCTCAATTTCAGCCAGAAAATACCTGAAATCACAGAAAAACACACAAACTCATAGTAAAGCCCGCAAAAGTGATTTTTATTTAAAAACTAATAAAAACATAATAAAAACTAACTAAAATATACTAAAAACATACTAAAAATAATGCCAAAAAGCGTATGAATTATCCGCTCATCAGAAGGTAAAACAAGTTAGAATACTGTTCTATCCACAAGTCCCAATCCACCCTTGGGAGGATTGGTGTCAGGAATTAGAAAGCAAACCAACAATAACCCAATTACAATATTTCTCTTGAATCTTCCAACTCAAGGGTTTCTTTCAATCAACTTCCCATCAAGTTAGGGAACTACTCACTCATTGTAAAGGTAAAATTCATAGCATATAAAAAATAATTAAAGAAAGACATTGTAAATAAAAATTAAAAATAGTCAATTAAAAATAAAAGTGATCCTTGTGTTAAATAATCCTAAAAATATTCCAATGGTAAAATTAAACAAAGCAAAGAACATGGAAGAGTAAGCCAAGTAAAGAAAACGAACTACAATGACGAAGTCTTGATGAGGTAATAACTCTTCTCAATATCCCAATGCAAAAAAAGCTAGAGAAACTAAAATCCTAAGAACTATCAATGTCTAGAGAGAAAACCTAGGGGAGGAGTAAAACTAGATCTAAAAACTAAAACTGTGTAGAATGAATGTTGTCCCTGGTTTCTGCATGTTCTCTGGCTCTAGTCTGCTGTTCTGGGCCGAGAACTGGGTCAAAATAGGGCCCAAAATCGCCCTCAGTGAATCCTGCAGATTATGCAGATCGCGCATCTCACGCGATCGCGTCATCCATGCGGATGCGTCATCCGCGCTTTTCCTCGCCACGCGTTCGCGTCGCTCACGCCTCCGCGTCACTCGTGCTTTTCCAGTCCGCGCGGTCGCGTGAGCCATGCGGCCGCGTCACTGCGATTTCTCCTCTTTCACGTGGTCGCATGAGCCATGCGGCCGCGTCACTTCTCGCTGGTTATCTCCCCAATTTCTTGTGTTCCTTCCATTTTTTCTAGCTTCCTTTCCAATCTCCAACTCATTCATGCCCCATAAAGCCTGAAACGCTTAACACACAGATCACAGCATCGAATGGAATAAAAGAGAATTAAAATGCATAATTAAAAGTCTCTAGAAAGTAGTTTTCAATCATGTAATAATTTCAGGAAGGAAATATAAATGCATGCTAAATTAATGAATAAGTGGATAAGGATCATGATAAAACCACACAATTAAACACAATATAAACCATAAAATAGTGGTTTATCATCCTCCCCACACTTAAACATTAGCATGTCCTCATGCTTAATTGAAGGAAATAAGGTAAATAAGTATGAACATGCAGAAACTCATGTAATGCAATGCAATCTTATATATATGAATGCAACTATATGATTCCTGTCCACTTGATCAAAAGTAAATAAGCTCTTCAAAACAATTACAAATCAAATTTCACTAATTCTATCATTATACAGTAAGACAGATAAAAGTGCAAGAATATAGCTTATGAAAGCAGGGAACATGGAAATTCAAGCATTGAACCCTCACTGATGATGTATGTACGCTCTAATCTCTCTAGTGTATAGGGTAATCACTCTATCCTTCTCTAATCATGCTTTCTAACTTTTGTTCTTTCCCTAACCAATCAACAACAGTTAATATACCAATGCAAACATCATGAGGTCTTTTCAAGGTTGTAATGGGGCCAAGGTAGGTAGGGATACATGTATGGTCAAGTGAGCTTATAAATTGAATCTTTAATTAACCCAAGCTTCAACCCAACCTATATAACTTGGATAACCTTAGAATTCATACCTAGCTACCCAGAATTCCCCTTTTACATTCCATACTCATGTATCAACTTTTTATTTTAATTTTTATCATATGTGCATTGATCTTTGAATTCTCAATTCAGCATTGGGGTAATTTTGTCCCCTTATTCATTTATTTATTAAAATTATTTTTTTTATAGAAGCAAAAATAAACATAGCTTATCAATGCACATAGATTTTTTTAATTCTTATAGTTTCACATGAGTAGGTATCCAAATTCCCATTAAATTATCATGACACATTCCCTTAATAACTTTTGTTCCCATAATTTTCCATACTTAACTAGCACACACAATTCTATCTTAAGCTAACCAAAGATTCAATTTGCAATATACAATTATTTTTCCGCTTAAGGCTAGTAATGTGGTGAAATATAGAACAAATGGGATTTAAAGGCTCAAAGTGGTTAACAAAGGTAATTGAAAAGGGTAGGCTTAATTTGGATGAGTGAGTTTAAACAAAGAATGGCCTCAATCATGTGCAAGCATATAGATATAATAAATATTGGACATATAAGATAAAACAAAATATAGATTACAATCATAGAGAAGTAAACACACAAGAATAAAATAATTATAGTTAAATAATGTAACCATGCATAAAAGCTCAAATCTTCACAGGTTGTGTGTTCTTTAGCTCAAACATCATGTTCCAAATACAACTTCAAGCAAATTTATCATAAAAAAAATTTTAAAAATTAGTGAAATTTTGTTCCAAAGATAGAGTCTTAGAAGAAACTTATTGTCTTTTCAATCAAGTAGAGCATGCATGCAACTAACCTATTACTATGCAATTTATCCTATTCTATAAAAGAAAGAAAATCTAACTAAATATCCTAATTTATTGGTGCTAGAGAAGAGAAATTACCTCCGGAAGTCAGGTACTGACCGATCTCTCCACACTTAAGGCTTGTGGTGTTGAAGAAGGGATATCTTCAACCGGAGCAGTGTGAAGGCTTGTAGTGGCTGCTGAAAGTCTGAGGTATTTCCCATTAGGGACATATTGATTATCCCGTGGGAGCATGACTTTGGTGTCTCCAGCTCTGTAGGAGACTCCGGCTGCTGAGACAAGATCTGAGACCAAGGCGGGAAAAGGTAAGTTGCCCGCAATTTGTACGTGTCCCATGGCATTCCGGATATGTCTTGGTAGATTCAGAGGCTGGTCTGTAAGGATGCACCATAGTAGAACGACCATGTCCGCAGTGAAGGAAGACTCGTGAGTGCTCGGAAAGACGTAATGGGACATGATCTGTGCCCATACGCGAGCCTCCAAGGTAAGTGCTGAAGCTGATATTCCCTAGGGCGGGTACGATGGTATTCGTAGATCCAACGGCTGCCAGGTAGTGCGATAATTCTGAGAACAGCTTCCCAGTCAAATTGGTACATCTGGTGCTTGAGTGCGACTTCTTGAAAGGCGTCCAATCCTTCTGGAATAAGGGGAAAATCCAAAGCTTGTTGAATAGCCTCTTCTGTAATAGGGACTTGCTTCTGACGGACAAAGAAAGACTACAGGGTAGGCAGGTAGAAGTTAGAGTAGAACTCGACTACCCAAGAAAGATTGACCTGCTTCTGTTGTCTCTGTAGGAAACCCCATTGTCTTCTTTCAATTTGCGGCTCAACAAAAGTAGCAATATTGGGCGGAAGGATAAGAAGGTGTTCGTTGTTGTAAATCCTTTCAGCTAGAATAGGGAACATCTGCTCACAGTAGCGATTTGGAAATCGCGCAGTGTCCTTTGCTGGAAAGGCTTTCTCTTTTTCATCAACGTTGATGATCCTCTTAACTCTTTTTATTGAGGGCTTGACTGCAGTTGAAGAAGGCTCTGCCACTAGTGCTCTTTTAGTTCTTCTTCTTGCTGGAGGTTTGGGAGTAGCTTTCTCTTTTCCTTTCTTGGTGGCCATCCTGAAAAGGGAAGAGAGAGTAAATTAAATTCAAAGAGATATATAGCAATGAAGAGAACGAAAAGGGATGGTTATAAATGCATATTAAAAGGTAAATGATGTTAACACACGCTCATGAGTACATGTGAAAGATCATTAATGGAAAATAGTTAGTGCATATGATGACAAGTGAATGCAAGGTGTTTATTGGCATGCCGGCAAAGGGCATGAGTAGCATAGACCAAGCATTACTTTGTAACAAACCATCACGTTTGTATTGACAATTAAATTCAATTAATATAATAGTAAAGGGAATTTGTGAAAAGCAAGCATTGAATAGTAGAATAACATAGAGAAGTGCATAATGCCATATGGGATTTTTCACAAACACATAGCATACATGGTGAAGAATGTATAGAAAGTATTAAGGTGAACATGCAAGCAATCCTTTAAAGAAAATAATAATAATTGCCAAACAATTTGCAACAATCCACAAGCATATAAGGAAGAATAATGACTCAAATAAAATTCTAACATCATGTAAAAAGGAAAGAAGAAGAAAGAAAATATGAATAATGAAAAGAAAAAGAAAAGAAAAGAAAATAACATACAAAATAAGAAGAATGATAGAAAAGAAAAGGATGAAGAAGAAAATAAAAGCTTGTTAATGGAGGTGAGGGGGAGAGAGTGAAAGGTGAGATAGAAGGAAGAAGGGAGGAGGAAGAAATAAGGAGGGAAAAGAAAAATTAGGATTTGGAGAAGAAAAAGATATGATAATTGGCAAAATTAGGTTGAGCTGTGCGGCGCAAGCGACGCGATCGCATGGGGAATGCGGTCGCGCGACTTGCGCTTAAGGTGAGGGACGCGGTCGCGTGACTCAGTTTGTGCCAGTGGCGCGAGGGTTGCCTCGCACTCGCACAACTCTCTGTTCAAAATCATTAAATGCCAAATTTTAAGTGACGTGATCGCATGGGACATGCGATCGCGTGAGTGGGCAGTTTATGGGGTACGTCGCGGCCGCGTGGGGCACGTAGTCGCGTGAGGGGGATTGCGCGTCCAGCGCCAGTCCAGCACCACTCTAGCACAACTTTTAGCTATACACCCTTTCTACGTCGAAAATCAGGGCACGCGGTCGCGTGGGGCACGCGGTCGCGTGGGAGGTCATTATGCCCATACGACGCGGACGCGTCGGCGACGCGGTTGCGTGGGCTGATTTGTGCCAATGGCACTCCTCCAGCCACGCTCCAGCGTGACTCTCTGTTCGTTTTGATTTTTCTCCCCTCTCCTTGCGACGTGGACGCGTCGCTGATGCGGTCGCGTGGCATTTTTTTAAAATAAAAATGTGTAAATGCAGATGCACGAAGTCTACTAATAAAGAGAAGAGTTATTGGATAAGAAAACTAGAAATAGAGAAAAGAACGATCATACCATGGTGGGTTGTCTCCCACCTAGCACTTTGCTTTAACGTCCGTAAGTTGGACGCTCCACTAGCTTAGTCTTTGGCTATGTGGGGATCTTCCAAGAGGAAGATCTCGAGTTCCTTGTCTTTCTTCCGCTTTTTGCCATGGTACAGCTTTAAACGATGTCCATTAACTTTGATAAGCTCCGAGCTCGAAGGATGGCTAAGGTGATAAACTCTGTACGGTTCGGCCTTCTCTACTCTGTATGGACCTTCCCATCGTGATCTCAACTTGCCTGGCATGAGCCTCAGTCGAGATTTGTAAAGGAGGACTGAGTCCCCAGGTTGGAACTCTTTCCTCTTGATGTTCTGGTCATGTACAGGCTTCATCTTCTCCTTGTGTAGTCTTGAGTTCTCATAAGCTTCTAGGCGAAGGCTCTCCAGTTCTTGCAGTTGCAACTTCCTTTCAGCTCCGGCTTTCTCAATTCCCATGTTACACTCCTTGACTGCCCAAAAGGCTTTGTGCTCTATTTCAACTAGGAGGTGGCAAGCTTTTCCATAAACTAAGCGGAAATGACTCATCCCAATGGGTGTTTTGTATGCTGTTCTGTATGCCCAGAGTACATCTTGTAGCATGGTGCTCCAGTCTCTTCTATGAGGCTTTAATATCTTCTCCAAGATATGCTTTATCTCTCTATTCGACACCTCGACTTGCCCATTAGTTTGGGGATGGTAAGCTGTTGCAACTTTATGAATTATCCCATGCTTCTTCATCAATCCTGTTAGTCTCCTGTTACAAAAATGGGTGCCTTGATCGTTCACGATTGCTTGTGGTGATCCAAAGCGACAAATAATATGGTTTCTTACAAAGGAAACAACAGTGTTAGCATCATCAGTGCGGATAGGAATTGCTTCCACCCACTTAGAAACGTAATCCACAGCTAACAATATATAAAAATAACCATTAGAATTTGGAAATGGACCCATGAAGTCAATGCCCCAAACATCAAAAATTTCACAGAAAAGCATATATTGTTGAGGCATCTCATCCCTCTTGGATGTATTACCAAATTTTTGGCATGGGGGGCAAGATTTACAAAATTCAGCAGCGTCTCTAAAAAGAGTAGGCCACCAGAATCCACAGTCTAAGATCTTTCTAGCAGTTCTTTGAGGGCCAAAATGTCCTCCACTCTCAGATGAGTGACAGGCCTCTAAGATGGACTGGAATTCTGATTGAGGAACACACCGTCTAATTGCCTGATCAGCGCCACATCTCCATAAATATGGGTCATCCCATATATAATATTTAGACTCGCTTTTCAGCTTGTCTCTTTGATGCTTAGAAAAGTTTGGAGGAAATGTGCGGCTAACTAGATAATTAGCTACAGTTGCATACCAAGGGGATACTTCAGATACTGCTTGCAGGTTATCAAATGGAAAATTATCATCTATAGGAGTAGAATCATCCTTAATGTGCTCAAGGCAACTCAAGTGGTCTGCCACTAAATTCTGGTTACCACTCCTATCCTTTATTTCTAAATCAAATTCTTGTAATAGCAGTATCTAACGTATAAGCCTTGGTTTGGACTCTTTTTTAGATAACAGATACTTTAAAGCTGCATGGTCCGAATACACTACTACTCTAGTACCAAGTAAATAAGCTCGAAATTTATCCAGAGCAAAAACAATAGCAAGAAGCGCTTTCTCAGTAGTAGTATAATTGGACTGGGCAGCGTCTAAAGTCTTAGACGCATAAGCAATAACAAAAGGATCCTTACCTTCGCGCTGAGCCAGCGCTGCTCCTACTGCATGGTTGGAAGCATCGCACATGATTTCAAACGGCTGTCTCCAGTCTAGTCCTCTCACAATTGGAGCTTGAGTCAGGGCGGCCTTCAGCTTATCAAACGCTTGCTTGCAATCTTCACTAAATTCGAACTCAATATCCTTCTGTAGTAATCTAGATAAGGGAAGTGCTACCTTACTAAATTCCTTAATAAATCTCCTGTAAAAACCTGCATGGCCAAGGAACGAACGGACTTCCCTCACAGAGGAGGGGTAAGGTAAACTAGAAATAACATTCACCTTTGCTGGGTCTACAGAAATGCCATTATTAGATACCACATGTCCTAATACAATCCCTTGTTTAACCATAAAATGACATTTTTCAAAATTTAATACAAGGTTTGTATTAACACATCTATCTAATACTCTAGATAATCCATCTAAGCAAAGGCTAAAAGAATCACCATAAACGCTAAAATCATCCATAAAACCTCCATATAGTCCTTAATAAGATCAGAGAAAAGACTCATCATACACCTTTGGAAAGTAGCTGGTGCATTGCACAAGCCAAAGGGCATTCTCTTGTAAGCATAAGTCCTAAAAGGACATGTAAAAGTGGTCTTTTCCTGATCCTCAGGAGCTATATGAATCTGGAAATAACCTATGTAATCATCTAAAAAGCAATAATGTGATTTACCTGACAGGCGATCCAGCATTTGATTAATGAATAGAAGTGGGTAGTGATCCTTATGGGTAGCTTGGTTGAGATGCCTGTAATAAATGCAGACCCTCCAGGCGTTCTGAACTCTGGTTGTCAGGAGCTCTCCATGCTCATTCTTCACTGCAGTGACTCCAGACTTCTTTGGCACTACTTGTACTGGGCTCACCCATTCACTGTCTGAGATGGGATAGATGATATCTGCCTCTAATAGTTTGGTCACTTCCTTCTTGACAACCTCTAGGATAGTGGGGTTCAGTCTTCACTGTGGTTGACGGACAGGTCTTGCTGCCTCTTTTAAAAATATTCTATGCTCACAGATTTGAGGGTTGATGCCCACTATGTCTGTCAAACTCCAACCAATTTCCTTCTTGTGCCTCCTCAGCACACCAAGTAGCTGTTCTTCCTGTTGGAAAGTGAGCTCCCTTGCAATGATAACCGGAAACTTCTGCCCATCTTCAAGGTAAGCATATTTGAGGTGTGGAGGAAGGGGTTTTAATTCTAACTTCTGATCATGTTCAGGCTCTGGATTGTCTAGAGCTGGTAACAGTGGTAAGGTACTGTCATTGTCCTCTGAGAATGTCCCCACACTTGGACCTTGTCCTGTGTGCTTCTCTTCAAATTCCTCCTGGTGAACTTCAGCCACGATTTCATCTATAATGTCACACTGGAGGATAGAATGATCCTCCGGAGGATGCTTCATAACTCCATTCAGATTGAAGATCACTACTCGGCCATCTATTTCAAAAGAGTTTGTTCCTGAGAAAGCATCTAATTTAAACTTTGAGGTTCTGGAATGGTCTTCCGAGTAGGATTGATGATGGCTTATCTGAGGCATTCTGGGGCATCTCCAAGATATAAAAATCAATGGGAAACATGAGTCCTTTAATGCCCACTAATACGTCTTCAGCAACTCCAGCCACTATAATAATGCTCTTATCTGCTAACACAAAATGAGCTGCCGACCTTTTTAGGGAGGGAGCCTCAAAATATAATATATAGACAAAGGCATTATACTTACACATGCTCCTAAATCACACATGCAATCAGAAAATACTACACCACCTATAGTACAATTAACCATGCAAGGACCTGGGTCAGTACACTTTTCAAGTAAACCACCCATTAAAGCAGATATGGAACTACCTAAAGGAATAGTTTCTAATTCATGAATTTTGTCCTTATGTATACATAAATCTTTTAGAAACTTTGCATATTTAGGTACTTGTTGAATAACATCAAAAAGAGGAACGGTTACCTCAACCTTTTTGAATATTTCTACCTTTTTGGGGATCGAGTTCCAGCTGCTTCCTGGGCTTCCTTGCAAGTTGTGGAAATGGAATGGGAGTGGTGTTTTCTGCAGTGTCTGTGCCTCTTGGTACTTCCTCCAGTGGTTGGGCTTCTTCTTTTTTAGTTATGTCTTGTATGTCCTCTTCCTCTTCAACATCTTCTATTTCTACGACCTCTTCAGCTGAGGCGTGCTCTGATGGGCTTGGCTCCTCCTGATTCCTCTCCTGTAGTGTGGTTCCGGACCTTAGGGTGATGGCATTAATGCCCCCTTCGGATTGGGTAATGGTTGAGAGGGAATTCCAGTGGAACTTGAAGGTTGGTTATTGGAATTTTGCATTGACCCAATCTGTGAGACAAGAGCTTGCAAAGTAGCGGTCAGACCATTCAGACTGGCATTAATGTTATTTTCCATGGTCTGTTGACTTCGCTCAAAAAATTTTAGTAACTCTTCATTAGGAGATGAAGAAGGGTAAGTAAATTGAGAGGTCTGCTGTTGGGTATTCTGTGGTCCTTGGGACTGCCTCAGGTGAGGTGCTCTGTAAGGTTGGTTCTGCTGCCTGTTGTTGTTATATTCCACCTCTGATTTTTCTGATTATCTCTGCCTCCTCTGTTATTGTTGTCCCTCCAATTCTGGTTAGAATTGTCCTGCCATCCATGGTTATTATTTTCACCTTGATTGTACCCTTGGTTGGGGCAGTCATAGAAGTTATGAGTGGATGCCACCATGTTGTCTTCCTGTTGGAGTTGTGGGCATTCATCAGTATAATGGCTATAATCAGCACAAATTCTGCAAACTCTCTGTGGGACTAACTGTTGGTTTTGCTGTGGTGAAGGAGGTTGAGCTTGCTGAACTTGTTGTTGATTCAATTGCATTTGCTTCAGCAAGTTGGTCATTTCACAGATACTCTGAGTTAGAGCAGTAGTCTCTCTGCTAGAGGATACCTCTGCAACGGCTTTTGAACGGCCTTGCTTCTGCCTGTGGTTCCTAGTAGATTCAGCTAAGTCGCTAATCAATTGCCATGCCTCATCAGTGGTCTTGTACTTCTTCATAGACCCATTGCTAGCACTTTCCAATGTGGTCTTATCTTGGGGCCTCATACCCTGTGTGATGTAGCTGAGTAACACTATCTTGTCGATCATGTGGTAGGGGCATGCTTCCAGAAGACTATTGAAGCACTCCCAGTATTCAAAGAAAGTCTCGTTGTCATCTTGAACAATCGTGGAAATGTCTTTCCTCAGTTTATCAGTAACTTCAGATGGGAAGAATTTCTCCAAAAACTCTTTTCTGAGCGTATCCCAGTTGGATACATTTGCTAGGGGTTGAGTGTAGTACCACTCTCTTGCTTTTCCCTCAAGAGAAAACGGGAAAGCTTTCAGCAAAATTGAAGTTTTATCTGTACCGTCACGCCTGACAGTGGAACAGGCTGCCTGGAAATCTCTCAGGTGCTTGATAGGCTCTTGAGCATGTAAGCCATGAAACTTGGGCATCAAATTGAGCAGTGCGGTCTTTATTTCAAAATCTGTAGCCACCGCTGGGTGATGCGCTTGAAACAGTTGCATTGTAAAATCAGGGGCTCCTTCCTCCTGGATGGTAACTTTTCTGGCTGCTTCCATGTTACTTGTACGTAAATCAACCGAATTAGTAGAATGGGGGCTGGTTTCTTCCTCAGATGGCGTTTCAAATCTGCCCTCAGAGAGGACTAACCGACGCCGAATACTGGCAAGTGTGGGTCAGGAAATGAACGCGTCATCTAGTGAAAGAAACATGCAGCTCATAGTAGCAAAATAAAATAAAATGCAAATAAATAAATTCTAATGAATAACTTTAGCACTCTATTGCAACTCCCCGGCAACGGCGCCAAAAATTGATGCGGGCAGAAATTGGTGAATTAAAAATTGTTAGAATATATGCGTTGCAAGTATAGTTCTTAACTCGCCAGAAATCCACCGCTCAATTTAGAAAGGTGTCACAGAAAATTGAAATTTAAAATACTGGGAGTATGAATCCCAGGTCGTCTCCCAACGAATTGCAGGAAAGGGTGCTATTTTATTAATCAGTTGTTTTCGAAAAGGTTTGAGTTGAGTAAACATGAAATTAAATTGATGAAATTGAATAATGTAAATAAAAGCCTTGACTGGGAGTTGATTACATGGAAGCCCTATTCTTGATGGAACACTCTTAAGATTAATTGACAATTGAGAGTTATTTCGTTTAGTTATCCTTTACTAAGTAAGGGAAGGTAAAACAAGTTGGAATACTGTTCTATCCACAAGTCCCAATCCACCCTTGGGAGGATTGGTGTCAGGAATTAGAAAGCAAACCAACAATAACCCAATTACAATCTTTCTCTTGAATCTTCCAACTCAAGGGTTCCTTTCAATCAACTTCCCATCAAGTTAGGGAACTACTCACTCATTGTAAAGGTAAAATTCATAGCATATATAAAAGAATTAAAGAAAGACATTGTAAATAAAAATTAAAAATAGTCAATTAAAAATAAAAGTGATCCTTGTGTTAAATAATCCTAAAAATATTCCAATGGTAAAATTAAACAAAGCAAAGAACATGGAAGAGTAAGCCAAGTAAAGAAAACGAACTACAATGACGAAGTCTTGATGAGGTAATAACTCTTCTCAATATCCCAATGCAAAAAAGCTAGAGAAACTAAAATCCTAAGAACTATCAATGTCTAGAGAGAAAACCTAGGGGAGGAGTAAAACTAGATCTAAAAACTAAAACTGTGTAGAATGAATGTTGTCCCTGGTTTCTGCATGTTCTCTGGCTCTAGTCTGCTGTTCTAGGCCGAGAACTGGGTCAAAATAGGGCCCAAAATCGCCCCCAGCGAATCCTGCAGATTATGCAGATCGCGCATGTCACGCGATCGCGTCATCCATGCGGACGCGTCATCCACGCTTTTCCTTGCCACGCGTTCGCGTCGCTCACGCCTCCGCGTCGCTCGTGCTTTTCCAGTCCGCGCAGTCGCGTGAGCCATGCGGCCGCGTCACTGCAATTTCTCCTTTTTCGCGCGATCGCATGAGCCATGCGGCCGCGTCACTTCTCGCTGGTTATCTCCCCAATTTCTTGTGTTCCTTCCATTTTTGCTAGCTTCCTTTCCAATCTCCAACTCATTCATGCCCCATAAAGTCTGAAATGCTTAACACACAGATCACGGCATCGAATGGAATAAAGGAGAATTAAAATGCATAATTAAAAGTCTCTAGGAAGTTGTTTTCAATCATGTAATAATTTCAGGAAGAAAATATAAATGCATGCTAAATTAATGAATAAGTGGGTAAGGATCATGATAAAACCACACAATTAAACACAATATAAACCATAAAATAGTGGTTTATCAATAATCCATATCTCAATTTATTCTCTAGCTATGCTTTTACAGCCATGTACTCTACAGAGCTAAAGTCAACCCAAAAACACTTCACTCCCAAAATAATCTAATGTGAAACATCTAGAATTAACACCTAGTATTTCTCCAACAACCAAATTAAACCATAGAATTAAGAGCTATATAGTTATATATACTACAAACAAGCCAATCACAACTGTTTCTCAATCAAAAAAGAATTACTAAGATTAAATTTAATCACAAAATAGTAGTCTGAGTCACATATTGAGACAATTACAATTCGGTATTAATAGTCTCTAATGAACAATTCAATTACTACGCATGAATCAAGAACAAACAGAGAAAGACACGCCAAAAAGGGAAAAAACCAGATCCAATCAATAGTAAGAAAAAGCCACCGACAAAAAGAAGAAACAATTAAGACCTGAACGGTGCTGTGGAAGATGCAGGGAATTAAAACATAGTATCAAAAATTGAACTTTTTCATCTTCAATGAATTATTGATCATCACTTTCATTTACAAATTGCGACAAAAAAAAACAAAATTAAAAAATCAAAAACCCTAAGACTTGAAAATTTTTAAAATAGAATTTAAAAATCAGAATCATAACAACAAATTATGATAAATAAAAAGAAGTTAAAATCAGAATTAATGAAAAATAAAAAAAAAACCTAAGAGAGTGGAAGATGCAGCGACAGAGGCAAAGAGGCTTGGACGGTGGCGGAGAGGCTGGACGTTGCAAGACAGCTGACGAACTGTGATAGAGCACGAGGCGCTGAGAACGACGAAACACCAAGGCGCTAAGGATGAGAAAACAGCAGGGCACTGAGAATGGCTGGAGGCTGACAATGGGAACTGCGATGGAGCACAACAGCGCTGAAAATGACAAAACACCAAAGCGATGAGAATGGCTGGAGGCTGACAAACTGTAACGAAGCACATGTGGCTGCTGGATGGTGTGAGGCTTTGACGGACGACGATAGAGAGGACTATGACAGCGAGAGGAGAATGGAGCTTGAGATTGCGTAAGTAAGACAGGACTATGCCCGGCATGAGTGCTTTGAGAGAGAGAGAGAGAGAGAGAGAGAGGAAACGGCCAGGGTGCGACAGAGAGAGGGCTGGGTGTAAGGGTTAGATGAAGGACTGGGATGAATATGAAGGCGAGCTGGGTGGTGCGACGGTCATCGCAATCGGCAGTGATGAACAGTGCTGCTGGGTGCGAGGCTTCTAGCTAGGGTTAAAGTGAATTTGGATAAAAGTGAAGCGTATGGGCACTGTTATCACTTCTAGGTCAAAAGTTAACTTAGAAAAAAGTTGTGTGGAAAAAAAGAGTGAGAAATTAAATTTTGGGGGCAACTCTATCGGTACGTTTTTGTAGGGTGTCTAAATAAATATAGAAATTAAATTTTGGGGGGAACTCTATCGGTACGCTTTTGTAGGGTGCCTAAATAAACACAGCATATGGGCACGCTTTAAAAATATGACCGTTAGAAGATTAATTAGCCACGCTTTTAAAGCGTACCTATTTCCCTTTATGGCCACGCTTTTGAAGCGTGGAAGAAAAACCGTGGCCAAATCACAAATCAGTGGCCACCCTCATAAAAGCGTGCCGATTTCCCTCTATGGCCACACTTTTCAAGCATGCCAAGAAAAAACGTGGCCAAATCACAAATCAGTGGCCACCCTCACAAAAGCGTGGCCATTAACCACTTTTGGCCACACTTTAAAAGAGTGGCAAAAAAAGTGTGCCGATAGGCCTTTTTTTTTGTAGTGTATCTGGTTTTATTCTCATTTAATTCCAAATCAAAAGTAATTATGATTTATTCAACTTAACATTTATAACAATAAATGAGATCACCATTATATAAGTCATTTGATTTGAAATAACATAATTTGTAATTATAATTAATATATGTATTGTTCACAAATAAATTAGGAAATTAAAATAATTTCCTAACAATCTCCTACTTTGGCTATACATTTATTCTTTCTTGAAATAATCACATCTTATAAACTTTATGCGCCCATCTGAATGCTATTTCCCTTATTATTTTAACAATCTAATCCGTCTCATACATTAGATATGGAATTACCGCAGCTTTTATCACATTAGTGTCATGACTAAACAACGATGATCACCATACTAATGTATTTAACGACATAGATCAAATTTGGATGAGTAATATGAAAATTACATGCCAAGTGATCTCATGCATGTCTATTTCCAGCTGGTCCAACTTTAAAACATTATTGAGATCAAACACAAAACAAATATTGCAAAATGAACATTTCACATAACATGAAATAAACCATCAACTTAATTCTGCAGAAAAATAATTCAATATCTGTCATAGGACATATAGCATAAAATAAACTCCCACTAAACCAAGGCATCACAAATATTGACACCCATCCGAGCAGTGTGCTCATGAAGGACTTTAGGGATCAATCCCTTGGTAATGGGTCTGCTAGCATATACTCTGTTCCTATATGTTCTATGAAAATATGTTTTTCTTGAACTTTTTCCTTGACAACTAAGAACTTGATGTCTATATACTTCGATTTTATCAAGCTCTTATTATTGTTGGAGTATAATATTGCTGACTTGTTGTCACAGAATATCTTTAATGGCTTTTCAATGTCATCTACTTTATGAAGCTCAGTGACAAAGTTTCGCAACATATACCATGTTTGGATGCCTGAAGAGAGAACTTTTGCGTGGTCTAGAAATTTGCGGATAAATCCTCGTTGCAAGTATAGCTTCTAAACCAACAAAAGTCCTTTCATACAAACGTGTTGGGTGTCACAAGTAACAAACCCCTTTAAAAATTGTTAACCGAGTATTCAAACCTCGGGTCGTCTTCTCAAGGAACTGCGAGGAAGTATGTTCTTATTATTGGCTATAAAGGTTGTAATAGGGGTTTAGAAGATGAGAAGCAAGTAATTTAAATGACAAGTAAAGTAAATGGCAATTAAAATAAATAAATACTGTAAAGCAGACTTTTGGTAAGGTAAGAGAAGTTGGAGGTCCAACGTAGTTATCTCTCTCAACTATAATGAAAGTTGAATCTAAACTCCACTTGGTCAACCTTTACTAGGGCAAAGGAAAGTCAAGAGACTAATTAAATTGACCTTTGAATCCTATTTATTTCCTAAGAAAAGGTTGGGATTACTTAAGTTCAGCTCAATTAGCAAGATAACGATTATAAGTTATGTTGAGTTTAATAACTGTTGAGTTACTGAATTCTTAACCAGGACCAAAAGGGGGAAAAAAGTAAAATTGCTGGAATAATAAAAATGTCCTTAGATGGGAAGCAATGGTAACTTAAATCAAAGAGAACAATCATAAACTGAAAATACCTCAAATATTATTAATTCAAATAACAGTCTGCAACATGGAAGAATTTATAGATTCAATGATTAATTCAAGTGCTGGAATAAATAAAAGTAAAAGAAAGCTAAAACCAGAACGTAAAACCTGGATTGAGAGTCACTCTTAACACAAGAAGAAATCCTAAATCCTAAGAGAGAGAGAGAGAAGATCTCCCTCTCAACTAAATCTAAATCATTGAAAAATAAAATATGCGAGCTCTCTTTGAATGGATGCATTTCCACACTTTATAACCTCTGGTCTATGCTGTCTGTACTTGGATCTGGGCCAAAAAGGGCTTCAGAAATCGCTATGAGCGTTTTCTGCAAATTCTGATACGTGGCCTCTGTCACGCGTCCGCGTGGGTCACGCGGTCGCGTCATTCGGAGCTTTTCCTTGCCACGCGATCGCGTCAGTCATGAGGCCGCGTCGCTGCTGATTCGTGCTTGGCACGCGATCGCTTCGTCCATGCGGTCGCGTGGATACCAGTTTCTTTAAAGCTCCGTTTTGCCTTCTCCTTCCTATTTTGTATGTTTCCTTTTCCATCCTTTAAGGCATTCTGCCTTAGAAAATCTGAAACTACTCAACACACTAATCACGGCATCGAATGGATATAAAGGTAATTAAATTAATTAATTTTAAAGCTTAGGAAACATATTTTTCATTTACATCACATAATAAGGAAGGGAAAGTAAAACCATGCAATTAATGTGAATAAGTAGGTGAAGGATTGTATAAATCACTCAAATTAAGCACAAAAGAACTCATGAAATATGGGTTTATCAACCTCCCCACACTTAAACACTAGCATGTCCTCATGCTAAATCCAAGGTAAATAATTAAGGTTAAAGTGATGGAATGTCATGCAATGCAACCTAATTTAAATGCAACTACCTAAATGAATGATGCATCATGTATCTCTAACTTATTCACTCATATATAAAGCTTACATGTAGTCAAGTTAATTCACATTCTCAAGGAGTCATGTATATGTATAGCCAACCCTTAAATAATAAAGCATTTTAGCAAATGAGATGGAAAAGAAAACATTTGTACAAACTTGCAAAACAATTAGTAAATTTAAGCACAGATATATGTTGATGAGTTATTGAACCCTCACTGGATTTTGTGTTTACTCTCTAGTCACTCAGTGTTTATTGGGTTTATTCACTCTATTCTTCTTTTTATTCTTGCTTTCTATAGCTTTGTTCTTCATCTAACCAATCAACAATTATAGAATATAGTCATACCAAAAAGTCATGAGGTCTTTAATTGAGGTTGTAATGGGGTCAAGGTAAAGGTAAGAATTTATGTATAGGGTCAAGTGAGCTAATAAGTGAATCCTTAATTAGACTAAGATCTCACCTAACATACATATTTAGTAAAACAAAATCTCTTTACCTATTTTCCCATATTATCCCACATTGTTACATGCTCATGTTTCACTTTTTATTTTTTTTATTCTATGTGCATTGTTTTTATTTTGCATTGGGGAATTTCTTTTGTATCCCCTTTTATTAAATGCTGAATAAAAATTTTTTTTTTCAAGGCACATGGCAATTAAATCACTTTGATTTTCTCATGAGCATGTTTCCCAAATTTATTTTATTTCTTTTAACTCTTCTACCCTTTTGTTTCTATCATCCATGTTCCCAATAGGTTTCCCATGTTCTAATCTATTCATAATTTTCTATCTTAAGCTAACCAAGGATTCACTTGGGGTTTTCTTTTGTTTTTCTGCTTAAGGCTAGTAATTTGGCTAAATAGAATAAAGGGGTTTTAAAAGGTTCAAGGGGGCTAACAAAGGTGATGTAAAAGTTTGGCTAATTTGGGGTAAGTGAGCTGAAATCAAATGATGGCCTCAATCATTCTCTTGGTATGTATCTATTCTATATTCTATAATTGGACATATAGATTAAAGCAAAGGAAAGAACATCAGAATAAAAAGAAATGAAACACACAGAAATGAAATTATGGTTTGAATGCAACCATACAATTAAGCTCAAGACTCACAGGCTGTGTGTTCTCTAACTTAAGCATCATATATCAGTTATATATTGTATGCAGGTTTAGTTAAACATTCCCATTATTCTCTATAAAAAAATTATTTAGGGTGGCTTTTAAAGTTTTAATGTTCCTCCTTGATGAAATGTTGTCAGCTTAACTACGTCATGTAATGCTATATATACAAGGTTTATGGATTTAAATCTGATATGTTCAATTTCCTAGCTTACTTTCTTTTTATATTTTTCAATTTAAACTATACTATCTTATGCTAAAAAGGGTAAACTATACTAATTAATCCACTAATAAATCAGAATTGCAAACTAAACTAAATAACTAAAATAAACTAACTGGCTAAAATATGAACTAAAGATGCAAAATGCAAAAAATAAGTAAAAATACATAAAAGCAATGTATAAGTACTCTGAAAATAACAGTAAAAGAAAAAAAGAAAAATATAGAAAAATATTCAAAATAAAAGAAAAAGTATGTAGTGGTTCACCAAAATAAACGCCAGAGATGGCGACCTCCCCACACTTAAAAGGAAGCATCGATGCTCAATCAAGCCGGGTGTGAAGGGGTGTCATCACTGGTAGGGATGGTAGCTGGAGTCTCAGTGGTGGTGGGCTGGGAGTCTGGCTGCTGTAGAGGTGGGGCTGACTGGATCGGGATCTCTGGATCCGCAGCCTCAATCTGATGTGGGACCGCTGCCTGTGGTACGTCCTGCGCTGCCTCTCCCTGGGGATGGGTCTCTGCCTCGGGCGCATCCGCCTCCTCCTCAGATGCCTCGGATGGTGTGTCAGGCTCGGAGGGGATGTCACCGGATCATATCATCAGGTTTAGGTGCTCATAGCGTCGCTTGTTGCGACGCTCCATCTGGTCAAGTCGTCGAAACAAGTGGTGCACCAGATGATAGACGGGCTCTGTGGCAGGTGGAGGTGCAGTGGTGGTAGCAAGGATAGGTGGTGCAGTAGTGGAGGAAGAGGGTCCAGCAGACGGTGGGACTGTCGCATCAATAGCAGTGAATGGTGGTGGTCTGTGGCCCAAGGCTAAGAAGTTTCGGCTGTGCGGAATGATCTTCCTGCAATCCGCCACTGGTGGTCTCTCATCGGCATCCTCCCATGGCACGTCAGCTCGACGGCCAAGCTGTGTAACTAGATACGGAAAAGGGAGGGTGCCTCGGACGTGGACCCCGGCCATATAGTGCCGAATGAAACGTGGCAGATAAAGGTCCTTACCCTCCAGCACACACCAAAGGAGGGTGATCATAGCAGCCGGGATCTCCGTCTCGTGAGTACTCGGCATCACATAATTACTCAAGATCTGGTGCCATAACCGAGCCTCATCGTTTAAGTATGCTCTCTTGATCCCTCTAGGCATGGTAGTGTCCTGACCCATCTCCCAAGGAACAGTCGGGTCGAGAACTATCTGTGCCTTCACGGCATCCCAATCAAACTGCATCTGACGCATGTCCTCCTCAGCCTTTGAATAACCATCAGGCTGATCGGACTTGGCTGGGAGCCGGAAAATGTCCTCTAAGGCCTCCTCAGTGACCAGAATTTGTTTTCCTCTCAGGTTCACTGCATCTAGGGTGGTGAGGTAGTAGTTACAGTAGAATTCCCGGACCCAAGATGCGTTGACCTCTGTCAGTGTTCTCTCCTGAAAGAACCAGCCCCTTTGCTTGATTTGCTCAGTGGTGTACTGCTAGAGTGCTTCTGGAATCTTCAGAGTTCGTTCCAGGTATAGATTTCTGGAGTTTGCAAAAGTCGGGTACTTCAGCTCACAGTACCGGTTTGCAAATTTTATAGGATCATGCGCAGGGAGCAGCTGGTCAGCTTTTTCCTGCTGTGTGAAGTTCTTCTCCCGCCATGAAGAATCGTGCATTAGAGCAATGATGGACTGGGAGGAATCTCCTCTCTTGCGCTTGCCAGTAGCCTTGCCTTTTCCTTTCCTTTGTGAGGCAGACATCCTGAAAAACAGAAAACTAGGATATGGATAAAATAGGAAAGCAAATAGGCAATTAAACAAAGGAAACTCAAAGCGGTAAGGGAGAAATAGAATAAGGAAAATGAGTAAATGAAATGTGATTGAATTTATGTTAAATGGAAAAATAATCAATATGCCATGGTGAGAAAGTTAGAGGAAAGTGAAAATAATCAGAAAAGAGATTAAAAGGGTTAGTATGGTTAGAATTTGAAAAAGAAATTAGTAAATTAAAATTAGTGAGTTAGTAAAGTGCGGGTTAAAGTAAGTGGCATAGAAAAATTCCATATAACAAGGATTCACAGGTAAGAATAGAAGTACTCATAATCGAACAAGAAAAACAGGATGATGCTGATTTGAATAGAAATAAAGAAAGCAAAAATTGGAATCAGTGAATAACAAATGCAGTTTATGAACCAGGAAATCAAAGAGGATAAGAAAGTCTGCCATAGCATTCATGAAATGGTTTGGGTAAAGCAGAGTAAAACAGAGTTCAGAAATGCCAAACCAAAACATGAATGAAAACAATTTACAAAAAAATTTGGGCAGCATTCCGGCTAAAATTGGATTGTCCCGGAAAATAAACAGCAAGCATAGCAGTTCATATGAATTAAAAACTTGCTGCAGTTACCAGTAATGAATAGAAACAGGAAAATTTAGAGTAACAAGCAGCAATTGCAAGAAATCACAGCATATGAATGAGGTCACAGGAACAGCAGAATTACAGTTATGATAAAATATAAGCAGGAACAGTGCAAGTAAACAGACCTAGATCCACTAACCACAGCCTAAGCTACCTAACAACCTAAAAATCCACTACAGCATGCATATCTATCTATCCTAATGATGAACAGAAATGGAAAAAATTATAGAAAAATGATGAACGGATAAAAGGGGGTTGCGTTTTGCGGAACCTGGTAGGCGGGAGGGGTGGAACGGGGAAGAAGGTAGCTGCGGCAGCGTTCGGCGCAGTGGCGAGGCACGGCGTCGCAGTGGCGACTGAGGGGGGCAGTGGCGGAGAGAGGGTTTAGGGTTAGTGATAGAAGAAGGGGGGTTTGCGGGTGGGTGGCGGAGAGAGGGGGCGCGGCTGGATGGCCGGCGGTGGTGGGCGGTGGTCGCGGAGGGCAGTGGTGGAGAGGGGAGGAGAGAGGAAGAAGGGAGAAGAAGGGAGGGGAGGGGGTTGCGGCGGCGGTGTCTGGATGGCGGCGGTGTCTAGGTGGTGGACGGTGGCGGCTGGGTGGTGCTGGGTGGTGGCTGGAGGAAGAAGAAGCAGAGAGGGAGAAGAGGTTTGGGGGTGGGGGGCTGCGCGACTGATAGGGTTCGCGTGGCTGGGGGGGTTATATTTTCGAATCCACGCGGCTGCATTGGGCATGCGGTCGCGTGGTTGGGGTGAAAATGGGAGTGACGCGATCGCGTGGGGCGCGCGATCGCATGAGAGGGGGGGAAAGAAGGGTGACGCGATCGCGTGGGTCGCGCGATCGCATCGCTGGAATTCGTGCTAAATGCACGACTCCAGCGCCGTTTTAGCGCAACTCTCTGTCTCCTTTTGGGGTGATGTGCAATCCATGCGACGCGATCGCGTCGCTCACACGGTCGCGTGGGATTGGTATTGTGAAAGTGACGCGATCGCATGGGGCATGCGATTGCGTGGGCCAATTTCTGCGAAACGCACAAGGGCCGCACGATTCCAGCCTAACTTTCTGTTCGTTGGATCCTTACGCCGATATATATATATCACGCGGTTGCGTGGGTCACGCGATCGCGTGGGTGGTATTTTTCGCAATATGACGCGATCGCATGGGGCATGCGGTCGTGTCGTGCACCCCTTTTTTTATATATATATGCATGAAAAATGCAGAATGCAATGATTAACATGAATGCTATGCATGATTCCAGGTTTAATAACTTAAAATTAAAAAGGAAAAATGAAAGCAATTAACAAGAAATAAATTGAAAAAAAAGCGACCGTACCATGGTGGGTTGTCTCCCACCTAGCACTTTTAGTTAAAGTCCTTAAGTTGGACATTGGAGGAGTATCCTGTTATGGCGGCTTATGTTTAAATTCATCCAAAAATCTCCACCAGTGTTTGGAATGCCAATAGCCTCCGGGGTCCCAAACTAGGCATGCAAAGTTTCCGAACAGCTTCAAATATATTGTTAGGCTCCCGGGATGACAAATGTCAGAATAAACTCCAGGATTCCAAGCCTTGCTTTTAAATCCGCCTCCGTCTTGATCTACATGTTTCCATTCGGGCGGTTTAAAAAGCAAAATCTCACCTTGGTGACCAAACATTTTCCATGATCCGTGCAATCGAGCATGATACCAATCCATGTACTTCGAGGTGAAGCGTGGAACTTTATTGAACCTTGTGCACCAGCTCTGAGTACGAGCCATTTCCCTCTTACTCTTAAAGCCGCAGAGAGCTCTAAGCTGGCCATCTGTTTCAAGCAAACCGTATTCAAGTGAATAAGTAAAGTTATAAGTTAAGGATTGTACCCACTTGAAGCTTGTATTAGGTGGTAACGGCCTTGGGATAGGTGTTTTTGGTGGTTCTGCAAGTTCCATTTCCTTGTGCTCTTCTGTGAATTCCTCCACTTCTTTGCAAAGATCTTCAATTGTATCTGTGTCCTGGTCAAAGTCTTTTGTGTCTTCCTCATCACTTGAGTCATAGATTGGAGGTTGAGAGAAATCTACCTCCGCATCATCTTCATATTCACTTGGGGAAGATTCTTCGTTCTCAGAGAATTCACTTGCGGATGCAAGTTCATCACCAAGAGAGCTAGACTTGTGACTATCATCATCAAGGGAATTTTCTTCTTGGATTATTCCGTCTGATTCCTCATAAACGACTTGCCTTGGAGATTGTACAGTATCCTCCTTAGCATCAACTGTAGCATCCTGGATGGAGTTTTCCTCAATTATGGATTCCCATGGAAGTTCAGCATCTCCTAGGTCTTCAACCAACTCTTCTTCTTGAACAAAGACAGCTTCTTCTAATTGTTCTAGTACAAATTCATTCTCTGTCTTGTCCACTGGAGTTTCTGGTAGCTCTTTCATGCTACGCTCTTCATTCGGCTGTCCACATGGAGCTGTGGCTGATCCTTGTGTATTTGAGCGCCTAGAAACCCATTGAATTATCGCTTGCTCCAGTTGTTGAATGGTTGTTTGAAATTTATGTACTGTTTCCTTTAGGCGATCCTCTGCTTCTTGGGTTGCTGGACTTGGACATGATACAAAGGAAAGTGGTGGTAATTGGGAACGATCAGATTGGTATTGGGGTAAGGAAGGATCATATGGTGGCGAATGGTGAAGAGAAGCTTGTGAGTGTGGTGGTTCGAGGTTATGTTGAAAGGATGGTTTATATGCACGGGGTGGGGCTTGTTGGTAGTTACAAGGTTGTCCACCATGTCTTTCAGCTGGGTATGCACTGTAGAATGGTCTTTGTCCAGGATATCTCGGAGGGTGTTGCTGCCAAAAGGGTTGATTAGATCCTCTTGGTTTCATCCATCCTTGATTGGTCTGACCTTGGTACACATTCCTGCTATAACTTCTATTTCCTTTAACAATATTAGAACCAAACTCAAAGCGAGAGGGGTGAGAGTTAATAGTAGCAAATAAAGATAAAAGGGAAAAACAAAAATAAATAAATAAGCAAAAGAAAAAAATATTTACAATAACCAATAATAAGGCACACGTTTGCAATTCCCCGGCAACGGCGCCATTTTGAAGAGAGAACTTTTGCGTGGTCTAGAAATTTGCGGATAAATCCTCGTTGCAAGTATAGCTTCTAAACCAACAAAAGTCCTTTCATACAAATGTGTTGGGTGTCACAAGTAACAAACCCCTTTAAAAATTGTTAACCGAGTATTCAAACCTCGGGTCGTCTTCTCAAGGAACTGCGAGGAAGTATGTTCTTATTATTGGCTATAAAGGTTGTAATAGGGTTTAGAAGATGAGAAGCAAGTAATTTAAATGACAAGTAAAGTAAATGGCAATTAAAATAAATAAATATTGTAAAGCAGACTTTTGGTAAGGTAAGAGAAGTTAGAGGTCCAACGTAGTTATCTCTCTCAACTATAATGAAAGTTGAATCTAAACTCCACTTGGTCAACCTTTACTAGGGCAAAAGAAAGTCAAGGGACTAATTAAATTGACCTTTGAATCCTATTTATTTCCTAAGAAAAGGTTGGGATTACTTAAGTTCAGCTCAATTATCAAGATAACGATTATCAGTTATGTTGAGTTTAATAACTGTTGAGTTACTGAATTCTTAACCAGGACCAAAAGGGGGAAAAAAGTAAAATTACTGGAATAATAAAAATGTCCTTAGATGGGAAGCAATGGTAACTTAAATCAAAGAGAACAATCATAAACTGAAAATACCTCAAATATTATTAATTTAAATATCAGTCTGCAACATGGAAGAATTTATAGATTCAATGATTAATTCAAGTGCTGGAATAAATAAAAGTAAAAGAAAGCTAAAACAAGAACGTAAAACCTGGATTGAGAGTCACTCTTAAAACAAGAAGAAATCCTAAATCCTAAGAGAGAGAGAGAGAAGATCTCCCTCTCAACTAAATCTAAATCATTGAAAAATAAAATATGCGAGCTCTCTTTGAATGGATGCATTCCCACACTTTATAACCTCTGGTCTATGCTGTCTGTACTTGGATCTGGGCCAAAAAGGGCTTCAGAAATCGCTATGAGCATTTTCTGCAAATTCTGATACGTGGCCTCTGTCATGCGTCCGCGTGGGTCACGCGGTCACGTCATTCGGAGCTTTTCCTTGCCACGCGGTCGCGTCAGTCATGCAGCCGCGTCGCTGCTGATTCGTGCTTGGCACGTGATCGCTTCGTCCATGCGGTCGCGTGGATACCAGTTTCTTTAAAGCTCTGTTTTGCCTTCTCCTTCCTATTTTGTATGTTTCCTTTTCCATCCTTTAAGTCATTCTGCCTTAGAAAATCTGAAACTACTCAACACACTAATCACGGCATCGAATGGAAATAAAGGTAATTAAATTAATTAATTTTAAAGCTTAGGAAACATGTTTTTCATTTACATCTCATAATAAGGAAGGGAAAGTAAAACCATGCAATTAATGTGAATAAGTAGGTGAAGGATTGTATAAATCACTCAAATTAAGCACAAAAGAACTCATGAAATATGGGTTTATCAATGCCTCAAAGTAAGCAACGTATTCTGCCTCCATTGTTGAGGAAGCTACAAGAGTTTGTTTGTTAGACTTCCATACAATAGCTCCTCCAGCCAAAATGAAGATACAGCCTGAAGTAGAGCGTCTACTATCTTGGCATCCCGTAAAATCGGAATCAGAGTACCCAATGATCTCCAAATTTTCTGATCTCCGATAAGTAAGCATGTAATCCTTTGTTCTCTTCGAATAATGCATTACGCGTTTAACAACTATCCAATGATCCATGCCCCGATTGCTCAAATATCTACCCAACACTCCTACTATGAATGATATATCGGGACGTGTGCAGACTTGAGCATACATTAAGCTCCCCAGTGCTGATGCATAAGGTTTATTATGCATTGTTGTCCTCTCAAGATCATTTTAGGGCATTGCTTGAGACTGAACTTGTCTCCTTTAGCTGCGAGTATGTCCATTAGTCTACAACTTTTCATGCTATATCTACTTAAATTTTTTTTGATATAGTTCTTTTGTGATAATCCAAGAATACTTTGAGAGCGATCTCTAAGTATCTCGATTCCTAATAAAAAAGAGGCATCACCAAGATCTTTCATTTTGAATTTGTTCGATAGAAATTTCTTAGTTTCATGCAACAAGCCTATATCATTACTAGCAAATAGAATGTCATCAACATATAAGACCAAAAAGATGTATTTACTCCCATTGAACTTGCGGTATACACGCTCATCTATGATATTTACTTCAAAACCATATGAGGTAATTACTTGATGTAACTTGTGATACCATTGATGGGAAGCTTGTTTGAGACCATAGATGGATTTCTTTAACTTACCAACCATAGATTTTGAATCGCCTAATACAAAACTTTCTGGTTGTACCATATACATCATTTTATCAATGTCACCATTGAGAAACGCTGCCTTTACATCCATCTGATGTAACTCCAAGTCAAAATGAGCTACTAGTGCCATTATGGTTCTAAATGAGTCTTTCGATGATACCGGAGAGAAAGTCTCTTTATAGTCTATGCCTTCCTTTGGAGTAAAGCCTTTAGCGATCAGACGAGCTTTATATCTCTCGACATTATTTTTAGAATCCCTTTTGGTTTTAAATATCCATTTACAACCAATTGGTTTCACACCTTCAGGTAATTCTACGAGATCCCAAACATCATTATCTTTTATAGACTTCATCTCTTCTTTCATGGCATCGATCCACTTTTCAGAGTTAGAACTTTGCATGGCTTGAAGAAAATTGATTGGGTCATTTTCTGTCAAACCAATGTCATCCTCATGTTCTTGGAGATAGACTACATATTCATCTGAAATTGCACTTCTCCTTTCTCTGTTGGATCTCCTTAATGGCACTTCTTGAGATTGTTGAGCTTGCTGTATGGGATGGGGTTGAAGAGGATTCTCATTATTTTCCTATGATGTAGTAGTATCTTGAGCAACAATAAAATTATCATTCTTCTCTTGTATTGTAACTGGATCTACAGTAGGATTCTCATTGTACTCTTGTACTATAACTGTCTCTTCAACATTGATAGGCACAAAGACCCAAATCATTGTCAGTTACAGAATCCTCATCAAAAGCAACATTCCTAATATTTTCTTCCCCCCCTCCAAACTCAACATCCTCAAGAAATCTCGTATTTCTCGTTTCAAAAATAGACCTTGATGCAGGATTGTAAAACTTGTACCCCTGTGAAAGCTCAGCGTAACTAACAAAGTAGCAACTAATTGTCCTTGAGTTCAATTTTCTTTCATGCGGCCTATAAGGTCGCGCCTCAGCTGGACATCCCTAAATATGAAAATGCTTTATACTGGGCCTTTTTCCAGTCCAAATTTCATAAGGGATTGCTTTGCTTGGCACCCTATTAAGGATGTACGCTGCGGTCTTTAAGGCTTCTCCCCAGAGTGATTCAGGCAAGGAAGAGTGACTAATCATACTTATCACCATGTCCTTAAGAGTTCGGTTCCTTCGTCTGCAACACCATTCATGTTAGGTTTTCCCGGCATGGTGTATTGTAGAACAATACCACACTCCTCTAGGAAAAGAGCAAAAGGCCCGGGACGTTGCTCACCTGAACCTTCATATCTTTCGTAGTATTCACCACCACGATCAGATTTGACAGCTTTAATTTTCTTCCCAAGTTGAAGTTCAACCTCAGCTTTAAAAGACTTGAAAACATCCAAGACTTGGGACTTTTCATGAATTAAATATAAATACTCGTAACAAGAGTAATCATCTATGAACGTAATAAAGTATCGTTGTCCATTCCAAGAGACAGTAGGGAATGGGCCACATATATCGATATGTATCAATTTTAAGATATCTTTAGCTCTCTCGGCACCTAATTTCCTTTCGTTTGTCCTTTTTCCCTTTATGCACTCAATGCAGACTTCAAAGTCCGCTAAATTTAGGGGTCCAAGAATTCCATCTGACACGAGCCTTTGAATTCTCTGTTTAGAGATGTGACCTAGGAATTTGTGCCATAATGACGCCGAATTCTCATTTAGTTTTTGTTTTGTACCTGTTTGCAGTATTTCATTATTATAGGAAATCAAATCAAGCCTATATAGATTATCCACCAAACGACTAGAGCAAATATTATTCGAATTATAAAAGAGACTAACTTTATTGTTTTCAAACGAACAAAAATAACGTGATTTGTCCAAATAAGAAACAGAAACTAAATTCCATCTAAATGACGGTACATAAAATGTCTCTAATAAATCCAAGTAAAATCCACCAGTTGAACATCATCTAAAGGTTCCTATAACTTCGACTGCAACTATATTGCCGTCTGCCACATAGATGTATCTTTTAGCATCACTTGGCGGTCGGCTCCACAGGCAACCCCTTCTTTACACGCCAAGTGACATATTTGGTACAATCCTTCTTCATGTGTCCCACCTTCTTACAGAAGAAACAGGTTGAAACTTGATCGTGTATCTTAGCATTTTTCTGCTGAGAAGGCAGATCCACAGTAGTATCACGCTTTCTTTTATACTGAGAAGATGAAGCCATGTGAGAACTTTTAGTCTTATCTTGCTGTAGCCTCTCTTCTTCTTGCACACAGTGAGATATAAGCTCATTTAAGGACCAAGTATCCTTCAGGGTGTTATAACTCATTTTGAATTGTCCAAAGTG
This sequence comes from Arachis ipaensis, assembly GCF_059453495.1. NCBI lineage: Eukaryota > Viridiplantae > Streptophyta > Magnoliopsida > Fabales > Fabaceae > Arachis > Arachis ipaensis. The sequence continues at coordinate 52,047,832 of NC_142436.1, read as the reverse complement.
TGCAGGAAGGGAGATCAAAATGAAATGCACGAGTAAGTCTTCAGACAACTCTAACCTTAGTGCTTTCAATTTTGAAGCAAGATGAGACATTTCCATAATGTACTCCCTTATATTCCCTTTACCTTTATACCTCATAAAGACAAGTTTGCTCAATAGGCTACTTGCCTCCGCCTTTTCATTTTTAGCAAAGAATTTTTCAACATCTTTCAAGAATTGTTTAGCATCTTTATCCTTGGTAATTGAGTCCCGAAACGCCTCAGGAATTGAGCGCTTCATGATCATAATGCTCATTCAATTGGATCTCTCCCACTTCCTTATTTTAACCTCATTGAGATTTTCTAGAGTAGAAATGGGTTTCTCCTCTCGAAGAGTTATATCTAGATCCATATAACGGAGGACAATTTTCACGGTATCCTTCCAAACCTTAAAGTTTGAACCATTCAGCATGGAAATACTACTAATTTGTCAGAAACATTGGTAGCCGAAACCATAATTTCTGGATTAGAACAAAAAGAACATGTAGTAAACATTAGTTAAATAATGGAAAAAAAAATTATAATGCTTATTATTTGGCCAAACAATAAACAATAAACTTCCTTTGGATAGCTCTGTTATTATTTATTGGAATAAGTTATTTATTAACTCATATCATCTATATTAAATCACCAAAAATATATCATAATATGGAATTTTTCGATATTCCTCAACCAAAGCCTTCTGTATCCCTAATATAGCTGAATTTTGACTCTTCTGATGGGAAAAGAACGACAAAGGCTACTTGGTGTATTGGAGACCGAAATCCTGAAGGCACTATTTATATTTGAGTATGGCACCCATTAAATTCTAAAGTCCAAATAAAAATAGTATCTAAAATCCAAAAGAAAATATATCTAAAATCCAAAAGATAATTATCTAAAATCCAAAAGATAATATCTGATTTTATTCTCATTTAATTCCAAATCAAAAGTAATTATAACTTAGTCAACTTAACATTTATAATAATAAATGAGATCACCATTGTATAAATATTATTTATTATAACCAATTTTAGATTTATTGTATACGAATCCAAAAAAATCACAGATTAATATGTATATATATATATCAAATATGTAAAAATTTTTAACTGTGAGTGTGTTTATATATGTAATTTTTATAAGTAAATTTTTACTTATATTTAAAAAAATGAAAACAATATTATTTATTTTCTATTTTTATTTTTTAAGAATGTAAATAAAAAATTAAAAAATATTTTTTAAAGTGTAAAAAAAAATTCAACATTTTTACATGTTATATATAATATTTTAAAACATAAGTTAATATCAAATGATAATTTTGTGGACATTATAAAATATATTATTATATAATAGTTAATTTTGTTAAAATAATATTATATATAATATTTTGAATAAAATGCATATTTACAAATATTAAAAAATTATATTATATAATAATATATTTTGAGTAAAATTAACGGTTAGAGTGTTTTTATTTTTTTAATGAATAATTTAATTATTTTCAAGTAATATAAAATAATTAAATTATTTTATATTTTATAATTACAAATAATACTGTATAATAATTAATTTTAATAAATAAAAATATTTATATATATTTATATACTTTATATGTATTATTTTAAAATAAAAAATTACATTTGTCATTTTTAAATATTATATATTAAAATATAATTATGTATGTATCCATTAATATATTCTATATTTATGAAATTTATTAATATTTTTTTATAATATTTTTTAATATTTATTTAATAAAATCTAATGGTTCTCAAAAAGTGACACATCTAATACATATGCATAAATAGAAAGATGAGAAATAGTAGTGAGAGAAGACAAATGGGTGAAAAGATACCAATCAGAGATAGCAGTGAGAGAAGATAAATAGAAAATGGGTCAAGGAATGAGAAGATGAGAGATAGCAGTGAGAGAAGACAAATGGGTGAGAGAAGGAAAAAAGTAGAGAGCAAGTAGAGCCAACATGAAAAAGAGAAAGAAAAGAAATAGGAGAATCAAAGAATATAGATGGCACATTGATGAGCGGATAATTTATACCCTTTTTGGCATTGTTTTTACATAGTTTTTAGTATGTTTTAGTTATTTTTTATTATATTTTTATTAGTTTTTATGCAAAAATCACATTTCTAGACTTTACTATGAGTTTGTGTGTTTTTCTATAATTTCAGATATTTTCTGGCTGAAATTGAGGGACCTGAGCAAAAATCTGATTCAGATGTTGAGAAAAGACTGCAGATGCTGTTGAATTCTGACCCTTCTACTACAGAAGCCCAATTGGTGCGCTCTCAATTGCGTTGGAAAGAAGACATCTTGGACTTTCCGGCAATGTATAATAGTCCATACTTTGTCCGAGATTTGATGGCCCAAACTGGCATAAAACGCCAGCCAGAGACCCTTTTCTGGAGTAAAACGCCAGAACTGGCATCAAAACTAGAGTTAAACGCCCAAACTGGCACCCAAGCTGGCATTTAACTCTAGGAATGGCCTATGCATGTGAAAACTTCAATGCTCAGCCCAAGCACACACCAAGTAGGGCCCGGAAGTGGATTTCTGCACTATCTGCACATAGTTACTTATTTTCTGTAATCCCTAGTAACTAGTTTAGTATAAATAGCACTTTTACTATTGTATTCATAGTTTTGGAACGAGGCTTATGCCATTATTCAAATTTGGGGAGGCTGGCCACACGGTCATGCCTAAACGCTTTTCTCATATGTATTTTCAACGGTGGAGTTTCTACACCTCATAGATTAAGGTGCGGAGCTCTGCTGTTCTTCACGAATTAATGCAAGTACTATTGTTTCTCCTTCAATTCACGTCTACTTTTTCTCCAAGATATACTCTCGTACTTAATTCAGTTAAGTCAGAATGAAGGGGTGACTTGTGACAATCACCCACTATCTTCGTTACTCGCTTAGCCAAGATCCGCATGCCTGACAACCACAAGCGGTCTACATGATGTTCAACGTAGTCATTGGACGACAGCCGGAGTATATTCTCTTGGGTCTCTAATCCACAGACCGAGTCCAGAGGTTAGAACCTTCGTGGTATAGGCTAGAACCAATTGGCAGCATTCCTGAGATCCGGAAAGTCTAAACCTTGTCTGTGGTATTCCGAATAGGATCTGGGAAGGGATGACTGTGACGAGCTTCAAACTTGCGAATATTAGGTGTAGTGACAGTGTGCAAAAGGATAGAGAGATCCTATTCCGACGCGAGTGAGAATCGACAGATGATTAGCCGTGCGGTAGCTGTACCTGGTATTTTCATCCGAGACGAGAAATCCGACAGTTGATTAGCCGTGCAGAAATCGTACCTGGTATTTTTCATCCGAGAGGATCATACAGCTTGCCATGGAAGGGAGCACGCATGATTGGAAGAAGATAATAGGAAAGCAGAGGTTCAGAAGCAACAAAGCATCTCCAAACGCTTATCTGAAATTCCCACCTATGAATTACATAAGTATCTTTATTTTAATTTACGTTTTATTTATCTTTTAATTATCAAAACCTCATAACCAATTGAATCCGCCTGACTAAGATTTACAAGATGACCATAGCTTGCTTCAAGCCGACAATCTCCGTGGGATCGACCCTTACTCACATAAGGTATTACTTGGACAACCCAGTGTACTTGCTGGTTAGTTGTGCGGAGTTGTGAAAAGTGTGATCACAATTTCGTACACCAAGTTTTTGGCGCCATTGTCGGGGATTGTTCGAGTTTGGACAACTGACGGTTCATCTTGTTGCTTAGATTGGGTAATTTTATTTTATGTTTAAACTTTTTATTTTTATTTTTGAAAAAAAATACAAAAAAATTTTAATAAAATCATAAAAACCTAAAAAAAAATTTTATGTTTCTTGTTTGAGTCTTGTGTCAAATTTTAAGTTTGGTGTCAATTGCATGTTTTTAATTTTTCTTAAAAATTTTCGAAAATTCATGCATTGTGTTCTTCTTTGATCTTCAAGTTGTTCTTGATAATTTTCCTTGTTTGATCTTTAATTTTTCTTGTTTTGTGTTTTTCGTTATTTTTCATATGCATTTTCGAATTCATTGTGTCAAAACATAAAAAAATTTTAAGTTTGGTGTCTTGCATGTGTGTCTTTTCTTAAAAATTTTCAAAAACATGTTCTTGATGTTCATTATGATCTTCAAAGTGTTCTTGGTGTTCATCTTGACATTCAAAATGTTCTTGTATGCATTATTTGTTTTGATCTTAAATTCTTATGTCGTGTGTCATTTTGTTGTTTTTCTCTTTCTTCATTAATTCAAAAAAAATAAAAAATAATATCTTTTCCTTATTTTACTCATAAATTTCGAAATTTTGGATTGACTTATTCAAAAAATTTTAAAATTTAATTGTTTCTTTTTAGCCAAGTCAAAATTTCAATTTAAAAACTTTATCTTTTCAAATCTTTTTCAAAAATCAAATCTTTTTCATTGTTCTTCTTAATATTTTCGAATTTCTTAAATAAATTTTCAAAATCTTTTTCTTAATTTTATTTCATATTTTCGGAAACTTTACTAACAATTAATGTTTTGATTCAAAAAAAAATTTTCAAGTTTGTTACTTTCCTATTAAGAAATGTTCAATCTTTAAATTCTAGAATCATATCTTTTAGTTTCTTATTAGTCAAGTCATCAACTTTAATTTTAAAAATTAAATCTTTTTAATTTCTTTTTCAAATATTTTTTTCTAACTTCTTATCTTTTCAAAATTTATTTTCAAATCTTTTTCAATTAACCACTTGACTTGTTTATTTTAATTTTAAAAAGTTTACTATTTCTTATCTTTTTCAAAACCACCTAACTACTTTTCCACTTCTAATTTTCGAAATTCACTAACCACTTTTTCAAAATTCTTTTTAATTAACTAATTATTTTAAATTCTAATTTTATTTTATTTCCTTTCTTAAAATTCGAATTCTAACTTATAATTAAAATAAAAACAAAAATATTTTTCTTCTCTTTTAAATAATATTCGAATAACTCTCTCTCTCATCTCTTTCTATTTATTTTATTTATTTACTAACACTTCTCTTCTACTCATAATTCGAACCCTCTCCCTCTCTCTGTGTTCAAATTCCTCTTATTCTCTCTCTACCTCATTCTTCTATCCTTCCATTCTTCTACTCACATAAAGGAATCTCTATACTGTGACATTGAGGATTTCTCTTCTTTTCTGTTCTCTTCTTTTTCATATGAGCAGGAACAAGGATAAGAACATTCTTGTTGAAGCTGATCCTGAACCTGAAAGGACTCTAAAAAGGAAGCTAAGAGAAGCTAAAGCACAACACTCTGGAGAGGACCTTACAGAAATTTTTGAAAAAGAAGAAGACATGGCAGCCAAAAACAACAATAATGGTGGAGATGCAAGGAAGATGCTTGGTGACTTTACTGCACCAACTTCAGACTTCCATGGAAGAAGTATCTCAATTCCTGCAATTAGAGCAAATAACTTTGAGCTTAAGCCTCAATTAGTTTCTCTAATACAGCAGAATTGCAAGTTTCATGGACTTCCATTAGAAGATCCTCATCAGTTCTTAGCTGAATTCTTGCAAATCTGTGACACTGTTAAGACCAATGGGGTTAATCCCGAGGTCTACAGACTTATGCTTTTCCCCTTTGCGGTAAGAGACAGAGCTAGGATATGGTTGGACTCACAACCTAAAGAAAGCCTGAACTCTTGGGAAAAGTTGGTCAATGCTTTCTTGGCCAAATTCTTTTCACCTCAAAAGATGAGCAAGCTTAGAGTGGAAGTCCAAACCTTCAGACAGAAGGAAGGTGAATCCCTCTATGAAGCTTGGGAAAGATACAAGCAATTGATCAGAAGGTGTTCTTCTGACATACTTTCAGAATGAAGCATCTTATGTATATTCTATAATGGTCTGTCTGAATTGTCCAAGATGTCATTGGACCACTCTGCTGGTGGATCTCTTCATCTGAAGAAAACGCCTGCAGAAGCCCAGGAACTCATTGAGATGGTTGCAAATAACCAGTTCATGTATACTTCTGAAAGAAATCCTGTGAATAATGGGATGACTCAGAAGAAAGGAGTTCTTGAGATTGATACTCTGAATGCCATATTGGCTCAGAATAAAATATTGACTCAGCAAGTCAATATGATTTCTCAGAACCTGACTGGAATGCAAGCTGCATCTAGCAGTACTAAAGAAGCTTCTTCTGAAGGAGAAGCTTATGACCCTGAGAATCCTGGAATGGAAGAAGTGAATTACATGGGAGAATCCTATGGAAACACTTACAATCCTTCATGGAGGAATCATCTTAATTTCTCATGGAAGGATCAGCAGAAGCCTAATCAAAGCTTCAATAATAATGGTGGGAAAATTCGGTTTGTCAACAACAAGCCTTTTCCATCATCTTCTCATCAACAGACAGAGAATTCTAAGCAGAGCCTCTCTGACCTAGCAACCATAGTCTCTGATCTATCTAAGACCACTCTCAGTTTCATGACTGAAACAAGGTCTTCCATCAAAAATTTAGAGGCACAAGTGGGTTAACTTTGTAAAAGAGTTACTAAAATCCCTCCTAGTACTCTCCCAAGCAATACAGAAGAGAATCCAAAGAGAGAGTGCAAGGCCATCAATATACCCAAAGTGGCCGAACCTATAGAGGAGGAAGAGGCAGTGATTTCCAATGAGGAAGACCTCAATGGATGTCCACTGACCACTAAGGAGTTCCCTAATGAGGAACCAAAGGAATCTGAGGCTCATACAGAGACCATAGAGATTCCACTGAACTTAGTGTTGCCATTCATGAGTTCTGATGAGTATTTCTCCTCTGAAGAGGATGAAGATATTGTTGAAGAGCAAGTTACTCAGTATCTAGGAGCAATCATGAAGCTGAATGCAAAGTTATTTGGTAATGAGACTTGGGAGGATGAACCTCCATTACTCATCAATAAACTGAATGCCTTGGTTCAACTGAAATGACCTCAGAAGAAACCGGATCCTGAAAAGTTCTTAATACCCTGTACCATAGGCACCATGACCTTTGAGAAGGCTCTGTGTGACATGGAGTCAGGTATAAACCTCATGCCACTCTCTATAATGGAGAAACTAGGGATCTTTGAGGTACAAGCTGCAAGAATCTCATTAGAGATGGCAGACAAATCAATGAAACAGGCTTATGGACTTGTAGAGGATGTCTTAGTGAAGGTTGAAGACCTGTACATCCCTGCTGACTTCATAATCCTAGACACTGGGAAGGATAAGGATGAATCCATTATCCTTGGAAGACTCTTCCTAGCCACAGCAAGGGCTGTGATTGATGTGGACAGAGGAGAGTTAGTCCTTCAATTGAATGAGGACTACCTTGTGTTTAAGGCTCAAGGATCTTCTTCTGTAACCATAGAGAGGAAGCATGAAAAGCTTCTCTCAATACAGAGTCAAACAGAGCCCCCACACTTAACTTCTAATTTTGGTGTTGGGAGGCCACTATTAAGCTCTGAGTCTCTGTGAAGCTCTCTAAGAGCTCACTGTCAAGCTATTGACATTAAAGAAACGCTTATTGGGAGGCAACCCAATGTTATTTAATTATATTATTTTTATAGACATTTGTTTTCCATTGTTATTTTATGTTTTCTTTAGGTTGATGATCATGTGGAATCATAAAAACAGCTGTAGAATTAAAGCAAAATCAAAAATAGCATCAAAAATAGCACACCTTGGAGGACAGGCTTACTGGTGTTTAAACGCCAGTAAGGATAGCAGAATGGGCATTTAACGCCCATGCAGGCAGCATTTTGGGCGTTTAACGCCAGAAATGGCAGCATTCTGGGCGTTCAGAAAAACGCCCAAAGAGGCAGTCAAGTGGGCGTTAAACGCCAGAATGGATAGCATTCTGGGCGTTTAACGCCAGGATGACACAAGGGAGGTAATTTTGTTTCCAATTCGATTTTTTTTCAAATTTTCATGTTTTAATTCATAATTTTTTGCATCAAACATATTTCAAACGTTCATCTTTTAATTTCTATTTTCAAAAATTAATAATCTTTCCAATTCTTTTTAATCCTTTTTTTAATTCTTTTCAATTCCTTCCAAAACGTTTTCAAAACTTACATATCTTTTCAAATTCTTTTCAACTCTTTTTAATTTTTCTTGTATACAGTAATAAGTTTTCAAAATTAATTGCATCATTCTTCTTCTACTCCCTTCTATCTTATTTTTCTCGAGGACGAGCAAACCTTTTAAGTTTGGTGTGGAAAAAGCTTTGCTTTTTATTTTTTCATAACCATTAATGACACCTAAGGCCGGAGAAACCTCTAGGAAGAGGAAAAGAAAGGCAGTTGCTTCCAACTCCGAGTTATAGGAGATGGAGAGATTCATCTCAAAAGCCCATCACTAAAAAGAGGATGGATCAAACAAGAGAGCCCACTCATGGACCTCAACAAGAGCATGACGAAGTCCCTCATCAAGAAATTCTTAAGATGCCTCAAGGGATGCATTTCCCTCGACACAACTATTGGGAGCAACTCAACCCCTCTTTAGGAGATTTGAGTTCTAATATGGAGCAACTAAGGATGGAGCACCAAGAGCACTCCATTATCCTCCAAGAAATCAGAAAGGATCAAAAGGCCATAAGAGAGGAGCAACAAAGGCAAGGAAGAGATATTAAGGAGCTCAAGCACTCCATAGGATCTTCAAGAGGAAGAACCAGCCGCCTTCACTAAGATGGACCCGTTCTTTAATTTCTTTGTTCTTATTTTTCTGTTTTTTTTTTTTCGTTTCTATGCTTTATGTTTTGTCTATGTTTTTGTCTTTATTACATGATCATTAGTGTCTAGTGTCTATGTCTTAAAGCTATGAATATCCTATGAACCCTTCACCTTTCTTAAATGAAAAAATATTTTCTGAAAAAGAAAAAGAAGTACATGAATTTCGAAATTTATCTTGAAATTAGCTTAATTATTTTGATGTGGTGGCAATACTTTTTGTTTTCTGAATGAATGCTTGAACAGTGCATATTTTTTATAGTGAAGTTTATGAATGTTAAAATTGTTGGCTCTTGAAAGAATAATGAAAAAAAGAGAAATGTTATTGATAATCTGAAAAATCATAAAATTGATTCTTGAAGCAAGAAAAAGCAGTGAAAAACAGAAAGCTTGCGAAAAAAAAAGGCAAAAAATAAAAAAAAAAGAAGGAAAAAGAAAAAGCAAGTAGAAAAAGGCAATAACCCTTTAAACTAAAATGGAAGGGTAAAAAGAATCCAAGGCTTTGAGCATCAATGGATAGGAGGGCCCCAAAAGGAATAAAATCCTGGCATAAGCGGCTAAATCAAGCTGTCCCTAACCATGTGCTTGTGGCGTGAAGGTGTCAAGTGAAAAGCTTGAGACTGAGCAGTTAAAGTCATGGTCCAAAGCAAAAAGAGTGTGCTTAAGAGCTCTGGGCACCTCTAGCTGGGGACTCTAGCAAAGCTGAGTCACAATCTGAAAAGGTTCACCGAGTTATGTGTCTGTGGTATTTATGTATCCGGTGGTAATACTGGAAAACAAAATGCTTAGGGTCACGGCCAAGACTCATAAAGTATATGTGTTCAAGAATCAACATACTGAACTAGGAGAATCAATAACACTATCTGAATTCTGAGTTCCTATGAATGCCAATCATTCTGAACTTCAAAGGATAAAGTGAGATACCAAAACTGTTCAGAAGCAAAAAGCTACTAGTCCCGCTCATCTAATTGAAACTAATCTTCATTGATATTTTTGGAATTTATTGTATATTCTCTTCTTTTTTATCCTTTTTTGTTTTTAGTTGCTGGGAGATGATGAGCGGATATTTTATACGCTTTTTGGAGTTAATTTCATATAGTTTTGAGTATGTTTTAGTTAGTTTTTAGTCTAGTTTTATTAGTTTTTAGGAAAAATTCATATTTCTGGACTTTACTATGAGTTGTGTGTTTTTCTGTAATTTCAGGTATTTTTCTGGCTGAAATTGAAGGAGCTGAGCAAAAATCTGACTCAGGCTGAAAAAGGACTGCTGATGCTGTTGGATTCTGACCTCCCTGCACTCAAAGTGGATTTTCTGGAGCTACAGAACTCGAAATGGCATGCTTCCAATTGCATTGGAAAGTAGACATCCAGGGCTTTCCAGCAATATATAATAGTCCATACTTTACACAAGGATAGATGACGTAAAATGGTGTTCAACGCCAGTTCTCTGCCCAATTCTGGCGTCCAGCACCAGAAAAGGATCAAAAGCTGGAGTTGAACGCCCAAACTGGCATAAAAACTGGCGTTCAACTCCACAAATGGCCTCTGCACGTGAATTGCTTAAGTTTCAGCCCAGCACACACCAAGTGGGCCCCAGAAGTGGATCTCTGCATCATCCATCATAGTCCACTCATATTTTGTAACCCTAGGCTACTAGTTTAGTATAAAAACAACTTTTAGAGACTTATTTTGTATCTCATGACATTTTAGATCTAAACTTTGTATTCTCTGACGGCATGAGTCTCTAAACCCCATTGTTGGGGGTGAGGAGCTCTGCTGTGTCTCGATGAATTAATGCAAGTATTTCTGTTTTCCATTCAAACACGCTTGTTCCTATCTAAGATGTTCATTCGCGCTTAACCGTGATGAAGGTGATGATCTGTGACATTCATCACCTTCCTCAAATCATGAACGTGTGCCTGACAACCACCTCCGTTCTATATACGATTGAATGAGTATCTCTTAGATTCCTTAATCAGAATCTCCGTGGTATAAGCTAGAACTGATGGCGGCATTCATGAGAATCCGGAAAGTCTAAACCTTGTCTGTGGTATTCCGAGTAGGATTCAAGGATTGAATGACTGTGACGAGCTTCAAACTTCTGAAGGCTGGGCGTTAGTGACAGACGCAAAAGGATAGTAAATCCTATTCCAACCGAATCGAGAACCAACCGGTGATTAGCCGTGCTGTGACAGAGCGCGTGAGCGTAGTTTTCACTGGAAGGATGGAAGGTAGCCATTGACAACGGTGATCCACCAACACACAGCTTGCCATAGGAGGACGTGTGTGCGTGAATCAGAAGACAGAGGAAAGCAGAGATTCAGAAGACAAAGCATCTCCAAAACTCCAACATATTCTCCATTACTGCATAACAAGTAACCTTTAATTTATGCTCTCTCAGTTATTCACAATTCAACTGATAAACATAATTGACTTCCTGACTAAGATTTACAAGATAACCATAGATTGCTTCAAACCAACAATCTCCGTGGGATTCGACCCTTACTCACGTAAGGTATTACTTGGACGACCCAGTGCACTTGCTGGTTAGTGGTACGTGTTGTGAAAAGTGTGATTCACAATTCGTGCACCAAGTTTTTGGCGCCGTTGCCGGGGATTGTTCGTGTTTGGACAACTAACGGTTTATTTTGTTGCTTAGATTAGGAAAAATTTCTCCTTTTTTTGGTTTAGAGTCTTTTGTTATTTATCCCTTGTTAAAACACTTTAAATTTATAGCTCAGTTAGTTAGAACGTGGTGTTTATGTTCATGGTAATTGGCTATTATATTTTTTTTTTAAAAAAAATAGTTTTCAAAAATAATTTCTCTATTAGATCCTGTGCCAAACTTTAAGTTTGGTGTTCTCTTGATTGATTTTCCTTAAAATTTTCGAAAATTTTGGTTTGGTTTTCTAAAAATTTTAAGTTTGGTGTTCTTTCTTAGTATTCTTGAGTTTTCCTTGTGACTTGATCTTAAAATTTTTAAGTTTGCTGTTCCTTGGTGTTTTCCCTCCAAAATTTTCGAAAATAGGGAACATTAGATCAAAAAAAATTTAAATCTTGTGCTATCTTATTGTTTTTCTCTCTCCTCTTTAAATTCAAAAATATCTTTTCTTTCTATTTTAAAAACAATTTTCGAAATATATTTATAAAATTCAGATTTTTTTATTTCAAAATTTAAAAAAAAAAAATTTTTTTAAACTTTTTCAAATCATATCTTTTTCAAAACCTTCTAACCACTTTTTCTCTCCTCACTTTTTCGAAAATCATAATTTTTGTTATTTTTATTTTTGGTTAAGTTGTCCTCTTTCCATAAAATAAAATAATTAAAAAGGTAAATCAATCCAAGTTATATCCCTTTGTCCATCATGGACATAAGTGGAAATGAACAGTCCAGGAGGACTCTGGGGTCATATTCTAACCCCTCTACTGCTTCATATGGGAGTAGCATATGCATACCCTCCATTGGAGTTAGTAGCTTTGAGTTGAATCCTCAGCTCATTATCATGGTGCAGCAAAGTTGCCAGTATTCCGGTCTTCCACAGGAAGAACCTACAGAGTTTCTGGCACAATTTCTACAAATTGCTGACACAGTACATGATAAGGAAATAGATCAGGATATCTACAGACTATTACTGTTTCCATTTGCTGTAAAAGATCAAGCTAAGAGGTGGTTAAATAACCAACCTAAGGCCAGCATAAGAACATGGAAACAGCTGACAGAAAAATTCCTGAATCAGTATTTTCCTCCAAAAAGGATGACACAGCTAAGGCTGGACATCCAAGGCTTTAAACAAGGAGATAATGAATCTCTTTATGATGCCTGGGAGAGATACAGAGAGATGCTACGAAAATGCCCCTCTGAAATGTTTTCAGAGTGGGTTCAGTTAGACATCTTCTACTATGGGCTTGCAAAAGGAGCTCAGATGTCTCTAGATTACTCAGCTGGTGGATCTATCCACATGAGAAAGACAATTGAAGAGGCTCAAGAGCTCATTGATACAGTTGCCAGGAATCAGCATCTGTATCTAAGCAGCAACCCTTCCATGAATGAAGAGGTTAAAACAGTAACTGCTGAATTCAGTACTGTAAAACAAGCTGCTGAATTCAATCAGCAATTGGATTTTCTAACAAAGCAGCTAGCTGAATTCAAAGACAGGCTACAGGAGACAAGGATAGCTAATATACATATGGACGAACAGTTTAAGCAAACAAAGCAGTAGCTATCAAGGCAAATAGCAGAAGAATGCCAAGCAGTTCAATTAAGAAGTGGGAAAACATTAAATACCCCACCTCAAGGCATCAAAAATTCAAGAAATGAGCGACCCACCAAAGATTCACCTGAGGACAGTAAGAGCCCAGGGAAAAATAATTCTGGCACTAAAACGCCAGAAAATGGGTGGAAGGCTGGCGCTGAACGCCCAGACCATGCCCAAAACTGGCGTTCAGCGCCAGAAACAAGGCAGGATTGGCGTTCAACGCCAGAAATGGGCAAGAATCTGGCGTTGAACGCCCAAATGGGGCAGAATCCAGCGTTGAATGCCCAAAATGGGCACATTTCTGGCGTTCAGGCGCCAGGAACAGACAGTGAGCTGGCGTCTAACGTCACTCCAGCTTCTGACTCTGGCACTCAATTGCCGGTGAGGGATCAGACACACACAAGTGCTGATAACAACCCCTCTAAAAAGGCTTTTTTAACCACTAAGGTTGAGAAATATAAAGCCAAGATACCTTATCCTCAAAAACTCCGGAAAGAGGAGCAGGATAAGCAATTTGCTCGCTTTGCAGATTATCTAAGGACTCTTGAAATAAAGATTCCATTTGCAGAGGCACTTGAGCAAATACCTTCTTATGCCAAGTTCATGAAAGAGATCTTGAGTCATAAAAAGGAGTGGAGAGAAACAGAAAGAGTTCTCCTCACTGAAGAATGCAGTGCAGTCATTCTGAAAAGCTTTCCTGAAAAGCTTAAAGACCCTGGGAGTTTTCTGATACCATGCATATTAGAAGGTGATTGCACCAAGACAGCTTTATGCAATCTTGGGGCAAGCATCAACCTGATACCTGCATCCACTATCAGGAAGCTTGGCTTAACTGAAGAAGTTAAACCAACCCGGATATGTCTCCAACTTGCTGATGGTTCCACTAAATACCCATCAGGCGTGATTGAGAACATGATTGTCAGAGTTGGGCCATTTGCCTTTCCCACTGACTTTGTTGTGCTGGAAATAGAGGAGCACAAGAGTGCTACTCTCATTCTAGGAAGACCCTTCCTAGCAACTGGACGATCCCTCATTGATGTCCAACAGGGGGAAATAACCCTGAGAGTCAATGATGATGAGTTTAAGTTGAACGCTGTCAATGCCATGCAGCATCCAGACACATCAACAGACTGCATGAAAGTTGATCTCATTGACTCTTTGGTAGAAGAGATCAACATGGTTGAGAGTCTCGAATCAGAGTTGGAAGACATCTTTAAAGATGTTCAGCCTGATTTGGAGGATTCAGAGGACATGAAAGAGCCTCTGAACTTTCTTCTGAAAGAGGAAAAACCTCCTAAACCCGAGCTCAAGCCACTACCACCATCCTTGAAATATGCATTTCTGGGAGAAGATGACACTTTTCCAGTGATCATAAGCTCTGCTTTAAATTCACAGGAAGAGGAAGCACTTATTCAAGTGCTAAGGACACACAAGACAGCTCTTGGGTGGTCCATAGGTGACCTTAAGGGAATAAGCCCAGCTAGATGCATGCACAAAATCCTATTGGAGGACAATGCCAAACCAGTGGTTCAACCACAGAGGCGGCTAAATCCAGCCATGAAGGAAGTGGTGCAGAAAGAGGTCACCAAGTTACTAGAGGCTGGGATTATTTATCCTATTTCTGATAGCCCCTGGGTGAGCCCTGTTCAAGTCGTCCCAAAAAAAGGAGGCATGACAGTGATTCATAATGAAAAAAATGAACTGGTTCCCACAAGAACAGTTACAGGGTGGCGCATGTGTATTGACTATAGAAGGCTCAATACAGCCACCAGAAAGGATCATTTTCCTTTACCATTCATAGACCAGATGCTAGAGAGACTAGCAGGTCATGATTATTACTGCTTTTTGGATGGCTATTCAGGCTATAACCAGATTGCAGTGGATCCCCAGGATCAAGAGAAAACAGCATTCACATGCCCATCTGGAGTGTTTGCTTATAGAAGGATGCCATTTGGGCTATGTAATGCGCCTGCAACCTTCCAGAGATTTATGCTCTCTATTTTCTCTGACATGGTGGAAAAATTTCTGGAAGTCTTCATGGATGACTTCTCAGTATATGGAGACTCATTCAGCTCCTGTCTTGATCACTTGAAACTTGTTCTGAAAAGATGCCAAGAGACCAACCTAGTTTTGAACTGGGAAAAGTGTCACTTCATGGTGACTGAAGGAATTGTTCTTGGGCATAAAATCTCAAACAAGGGAATAGAGGTGGATCAAGCAAAAATAGAGGTAATTGAAAAATTACCACCACCTGCCAATGTTAAGGCAATCAGAAGCTTTCTAGGACATGCAGGATTCTATAGGAGGTTTATAAAGGATTTTTCAAAAATCGCAAAACCTCTAAGCAATCTGCTAGCTGCTGACACGCCATTTGTGTTTGACACAGCATGCTTGCAGGCGTTTGAAACACTGAAAGCTAAGCTGGTTACAGCACCAGTTATTTCTGCACCAGACTGGACATTACCATTTGAGCTAATGTGTGATGCCAGTGATCATGCCATTGGTGCAGTATTGGGACAGAGGCATGACAAGCTTCTGAATGTCATTTATTATGCTAGTCGCATTTTAAATGATGCCCAGAAAAATTACACAACCACAGAAAAGGAATTACTTGCAGTGGTTTATGCCATTGACAAGTTCAGATCCTACTTAGTAGGATCAAAGGTGATTGTGTACACTGACCATGCTGCTCTTAAGTATCTACTCACAAAGCAGGATTCAAAACCCAGGCTCATCGGATGGGTATTGCTTCTGCAAGAGTTTGATATAGAAATAAGAGACAGAAAAGGGACAGAGAACCAAGTAGCTGATCATCTGTCCCGGATAGAGCCAGTGGAAGGGACGTCCCTCCCCTTTCTTGAGATCTCTGAGACGTTCCCTGATGAGCATCTATTTGCCATTCAGGAAGCACCATGGTTTGCCGATATTGCAAACTATAAAGCTGCAAGGTTCATACCCAAGGAGTACAATAGAATACAAAAGAAGAAATTAGTTACTGATGCAAAGTACTACTTGTGGGATGAACCCTATCTCTTTAAGAGATGTGCAGACAGAATTATCCGTAGGTGTGTCCCCAGAGAGGAAGCACAGAGAATCCTATGGCATTGCCACAGATCTCAATATGGAGGCCATTTCGGAGGTGAGCGAACAGCCACCAAGGTCCTCCAATGTGGCTTCTATTGGCCCACATTCTATAAAGATTCCCGAGAGTTTGTACGTAACTGTGACAGTTGCCAAAGAGCTGGCAATCTGCCTCATGGTTACGCCATGCCTCAACAAGGAATCTTGGAGATTGAGATGTTTGACGTATAGGGAATTGACTTCATGGGACCTTTCCCACCGTCATACTCAAACACTTATATTCTGGTGGCAGTTGACTATGTATCAAAATGGGTTGAGGCTATTGCCACACCCACCAATGATACTAAAACAGTACTGAAGTTCCTCCAGAAACATATCTTTAGCAGGTTTGGTGTCCCTAGAGTACTAATCAGTGATGGGGGCACTCACTTCTGCAATAAACAGCTTTACTCTGCCATGGTTCGGTATGGAATTCGCCACAAGGTGGCCACTCCATATCATCCACAAACCAATGGGCAAGCTGAAGTCTCTAATAGAGAATTAAAGAGAATCCTGGAACGGACAGTAAATACCCGTAGAAAGGATTGGGCACGGAGCTTGGATGATGCTCTGTGGGCTTACAGAACAGCATTCAAGACCCCTATAGGGACCTCTCCATACCAACTGGTGTATGGTAAGGCATGTCACCTGCCCGTGGAACTGGAACATAAGGCCTACTGGGCAACCAGATTCCTAAACTTTGATGCCAAATTAGCAGGAGAAAAAAGATTGCTCCAGCTAAATGAGCTAGAGGAGTTCAGATTCACAGCTTTCGAAAATGCCAAGCTATATAAGGAAAAATAAAAAAAGTGGCATGACAGAAAGCTGTCATCTAGAATCTTTGAACCAGGACAGAAGGTTCTGTTGTTTAACTCTAGACTCAGGCTATTCCCCGGAAAACTGAAATCCCGGTGGAGGGGACCATACGTGATTACAAGCGTATCACCATATGGTTATGTGGAGCTTCAAGATATTGATTCTGATAAGAAGTTCATTGTCAATGGACAGAGAATCAAGCATTACCTTGAAGGCAACATTGAGCAAGAATGCTCAAGGCTGAAGCTAGATTAAAAGCTCAGCAAGGTCCAGCTAAAGGACATTAAAGAAGCGCTTGTTGGGAGGCAACCCAATTTTTATTTATTTTCATGGTTTTTCATGTTTTATTAGGTTCATGATCAAGTGGAGTCACAAAATAAATATCAAAAATTGAAAATGGAATCAAAAACAGCAGAAGAAAAATCACACCCTGGAGGAAGCAGTTGTCTGGCGTTCAACGCCAGAACAGAGCATGGTTCTGGTGCTGAACGCCCAAAATGGGCAACATCCTGGCACTGAACGCCCAGAACAAGCATGGTTCTGGCGTTCAACGCCAGAAATGGCTAGTAAATGGGCGTTGAACGCCCAAAATGGGCACCAACCTGGCGCTAAACGCCCAGAGTTGTGTGCAAGGGCATTTTGCATGCCTAAATTGGTGTAGGGATGTAAATGCCTTGACACCTCAAGATCTGTGGACCTCACAGGATCAATTCAAGATCTGTGGATCCCACAGGATCCCCACCTTCCCTCCTCATAATCCTAGTTTTTTTTCTTTCCACATCTTCTTCTTCATCTATCCCCTCTTCTTTTGCTCGAGGGCGAGCAACATTCTAAGTTTGGTGTGGTAAAACAATTATGTGAAAGATCTATAGCTCAGTGGTAGAACATGTGGCTGCAAATCAAGAGATACCTCAGGGGATGCACTTCCCTCCACATAATTATTGGAAGCAACTGAGGATAGAAATACCAAAAATCACTAGGAATCAAGCCACAAAGGCAAGGAAGAGACATAAAAGAAGCTCAAGAACATCATTGGTGCCTCAAGAAGGAAATGCCATCATCACTAAGGTGGACTCGTTCCTTGTTCTTACCTTCTCTGTTTTTTTTTTCGTTTTCTCTATGTTAAGTGCTTATCTATGTTTGTGTCTTCATTACATGATCATTAGTAGTAATTAGTATCTATTTTTGATTTTATCTCCAGTTAAGCTATAGTTTATTTTTCTCATCATCAGCAAACATGAATAAAGTAGTAGATCTCTTGAATAAGAGGCAATAAAATTTCGAGTTTTAATAAGAGAAATTCTAATTAGTTAAATGTGGAGGCAATGCTTTCTGTCTTCTGAATGAATGCTTGAACAGTGCATATGTCTTTTGAATTTGTTGTTTAAGACTGTTAAATATATTGGCTCTTGAAAGAATGATGAACATGAGACCTGTTATTGATAATCTGAAAAATCAAAAAAATGATTCTTGAAGCAAGAAAAAGCAGCAAAGAACAAAGCTTGCAGAAAAAAAAAAGGTATAGAAAAAAAAATATAGAAAGAAAAAGAAAAAGCAAGCAGAAAAAGCCAGTAACCCTTAAAACCAAAAGGCAAGGGCAAATAAAAGGGATCCCAAGGCTTTGAGCATCAGTGGATAGGAGGGCCTAAAGGAATAAAATCCTGGTCTAAGCGGCTAAACCAAGCTGTCCCTAACCATGTGCTTGTGGCGTGAAGGTGTCAAGTGAAAACTTGAGACTAAGCGGTTAAAGTCAAGGTCCAAAGCAAAAAGAAGAGTGTGCTTAAGAACTCTGGACACCTCTAATTGGGGACTTTAGCAAAGCTGAGTCACAATCTGAAAAGGTTCACCCAATTATGTGTCTGTGGCATTTATGTATCCGGTGGTAATACTGGAAAACAAAGTGCTTAGGGTCACGGCCAAGACTCATAAAGAAGCTGTATTCAAGAATCATCACACTGAACCAAGAGAATCAATAACATTATCTGAATTCTGAGTTCCTATAGATGCCAATCACTCTGAGCTTCAATGGATAAAGTGAGATGCCAAAACTGTTTAGAAGCAAAAAGCTACTAGTCCCGCTCATCTAATTAGAATCTGAGCTTTAATCAAAAACTCTGAGATATTATTGCTTCTCAACCTATTAGTCTTCTATTTTATTTGTCTAGTTGCTTGAGGACAAGCAACAGTTTAAGTTTGGTGTTGTGATGAGCGGATATTTTATACGCTTTTTGGGGTTAATTTCATATAGTTTTGAGTATGTTTTAGTTAGTTTTTAGTCTAGTTTTATTAGTTTTTAGGAAAAATTCATATTTCTGGACTTTACTATGAGTTGTGTGTTTTTCTGTAATTTCAGGTATTTTTCTGGCAGAAATTGAAGGAGCTGAGCAAAAATCTGATTCAGGCTGAAAAAGGACTGCTGATGCTGTTGGATTCTGACCTCCCTGCACTCAAAGTGGATTTTCTGGAGCTACAGAACTCGAAATGGCATGCTTCCAATTGCATTGGA
The DNA here is from genome assembly GCF_059453495.1 of Arachis ipaensis. Lineage (NCBI taxonomy): Eukaryota > Viridiplantae > Streptophyta > Magnoliopsida > Fabales > Fabaceae > Arachis > Arachis ipaensis. The sequence goes on along the minus strand of NC_142436.1, from coordinate 52,028,366 downwards.
AAGTAGACATCCAGGGCTTTCCAGCAATATATAATAGTCCATACTTTACACAAGGATAGACGACGTAAAATGGCGTTCAACGCCAGTTCTCTACCCAATTCTGGCGTCCAGCGCCAGAAAAGGATCAAAAGCTGGAGTTGAACGCCCAAACTGGCATAAAAACTGGCGTTCAACTCCACAAATGGCCTCTGCACGTGAATTGCTTAAGTTTCAGCCCAGCACACACCAAGTGGGCCCCAGAAGTGGATCTCTGCATCATCCATCATAGTCCACTCATATTTTGTAACCCTAGGCTACTAGTTTAGTATAAAAACAACTTTTAGAGACTTATTTTGTATCTCATGACATTTTAGATCTAAACTTTGTATTCTCTGACGGCATGAGTCTCTAAACCCCATTGTTGGGGGTGAGGAGCTCTGCTGTGTCTCGATGAATTAATGCAAGTATTTCTGTTTTCCATTCAAACACGCTTGTTCCTATCTAAGATGTTCATTCGCGCTTAACCGTGATGAAGGTGATGATCTGTGACATTCATCACCTTCCTCAAATCATGAACGTGTGCCTGACAACCACCTCCGTTCTATATACGATTGAATGAGTATCTCTTAGATTCCTTAATCAGAATCTCCGTGGTATAAGCTAGAACTGATGGCGGCATTCATGAGAATCCGGAAAGTCTAAACCTTGTCTGTGGTATTCCGAGTAGGATTCAAGGATTGAATGACTGTGACGAGCTTCAAACTCCTGAAGGCTGGGCGTTAGTGACAGACGCAAAAGGATAGTAAATCCTATTCCAACCGAATCGAGAACCAACCGGTGATTAGCCGTGCTGTGACAGAGCGCGTGAGCGTAGTTTTCACTGGAAGGATGGAAGGTAGCCATTGACAACGGTGATCCACCAACACACAGCTTGCCATAGGAGGACGTGTGTGCGTGAATCAGAAGACAGAGGAAAGCAGAGATTCAGAAGACAAAGCATCTCCAAAACTCCAACATATTCTCCATTACTGCATAACAAGTAACCTTTAATTTATGCTCTCTCAGTTATTCACAATTCAACTGATAAACATAATTGACTTCCTGACTAAGATTTACAAGATAACCATAGATTGCTTCAAACCAACAATCTCCGTGGGATTCGACCCTTACTCACGTAAGGTATTACTTGGACGACCCAGTGCACTTGCTGGTTAGTGGTACGTGTTGTGAAAAGTGTGATTCACAATTCGTGCACCAGGAGACAAGCAACAATTTAAGTTTGGCCTTTTTTGTTTTTACATAGTTTTTAGTATGTTTTAGTTACTTTTTATTATATTTTTATTAGTTTTTATGCAAAAATTATATTTCTGGACTTTACTATGAGTTTGTGTGTTTTTCTGTAATTTCAGGTATTTTCTGATTGAAATTGAGGGACCTGAGCAAAAATCTGATTCAGAGGCTGAGAAAGAACTGCAGATGCTGTTGGATTCTGACCCTTCTGCACTCGAAGTGGATTTTATGGAGCTACAGAAACCCAATTGGCGGGCTCTCAATTGAATTGGAAAGAAGACATCTTGGGCTTTCCAGAAATGTATAATAGTCCATACTTTACCCGATATTTGATGGCCCAAACTGGCATAAAATGCCAGCCAGAGACCCTTTTCTGGAGTAAAACGCCAGAACTGGCACCAAAACTAGAGTTAAACGCCCAAACTGGCACCCAAGCTGGCGCTTAATTCTAGGAATGGCCTATGCATGTGAAAACTTCAATGCTCAGCCCAAGCACACACCAAGTAGGCCCCGGAAGTGGATTTCTGCACTATCTGCACCTAGTTACTTATTTTCTGTAATCCCTACTAACTAGTTTAGTATAAATAGCACTTTTACTATTGTATTCATAGTTTTGGAACGAGGCTTATGCCATTATTCACATTTGGGGAGGCTGGCCACACGGCCATTCCTAGACCTTTTTCTCTTATGTATTTTCAACGATGGAGTTTCTACACCTCGTAGATTAAGGTGCGAAGCTCTGCTGTTCTTCATGAATTAATGCAAGTACTATTGTTTCTCTTTCAATTCACACCTACTTCTTCTCCAAGATATACTCTTGTACTTAATTCAGTTAAGTCAGAATGAAGGGGTGACCCGTGACAATCACCCACTATCTTCGTTACTCGCTTAGCCAAGATTTGTGTGCCTGACAACCACAAGCGGTCTACATGATGTTCAACGTAGTCATTGGACGACAGCCAGAGTATATTCTCTTAGGTCTCTAATCCACGGACCGAGTCCGGAGGTTAGAATCTTCGTGGTATAGGCTAGAACCAATTGGCAACATTCCTGAGATCCGGAAAGTCTAAACCTTGTCTGTGGTATTCCGAGTAGGATCTGGAAAGGGATGACTGTGACGAGCTTCAAACTTGCGAATGTTGGGCGCAGTGACAGTGTGCAAAAGAATAGAGAAATCCTATTCCGATGCTAGTGAGAACTGACAGATGATTAGCCGTGCAGTAGCTGTACCTGGTATTTTTCATCCGAGACGAGAAATCCGACAGTTGATTAGCCGTGCAGAAACCGTACCTGGTATTTTTCATCCGAGAGGATCATACAGCTTGCCATGGAAGGGAGCACGCATAATTGGAAGAAGACAATAGAAAAGCAGAGGTTCTTATTTGAAACAAAGCATCTCCAAACGCTTATCTGAAATTCCCACCAATGAATTACATAAGTATCCTTATTTTAATTTACGTTTTATTTATCTTTTAATTATCAAAACCTCATAATCAATTGAATCCGCCTGACTAAGATTTACAAGATGACCATAGCTTGCTTCAAGCCGACAATCTCCGTGGGATCGACACTTACTCACGTAAGGTATTACTTGGACGACCCAGTGCACTTGCTGGTTTGTTGTGCGGAGTTGTGAAAAGTGTGATCATAATTTCATGCACCACACATCAAAGACTTAAAAAGAAGAGGAGAAAGAGGAGAAATAAAAAAAAAGAATTTTGGTATAAAAAGAAAAAAGTTAAAATAAAAAACTTAATTAAGAATATAAGTAAAAAAATTTATATTTCAATATTTGTGTCTCAATATTTTAATTATTTGATAGTATATAAATTTTATTATTTATGTGTTATTATATATTATTATATTCTACATTATTTTGTGTCTTTAAAATTTAAATATGAGATGTGTTTGATAGTATGAGTATATCATTATATCACAATATTTTTTTAGTCACATACTTAAGGAGATGTTCGAACTCGAGACCTATATATAAAAACTGAAAGGAAAGGACAAATGCCATCTAAAAATTTTCATTCTACATACATTCTAAAAGTCCTCTTGAGATCAGATGACCAAGACATGGAAAGAAAGATGTGATGGAGATTTTCGGCTTTGAATGATTTTTTGTTTTTAAACATGAGATTTTGAATATATGAGCCCACACAGCAAAGATTTAAGGGTTGGTTTATCTTCTTCTCTATTGGAAGCTACTCATCACTATTTTTCTCGCATGCCATTTATGCTTTGCATCTCTTTACCTATTTCTTACATCACATTCATAGCATGAGGGGCAGTAATTACTATTTTTTGTTCAATTAAGTGAAGAGCTTTTAAAAATTGTAACTCCTAGTATAATTTCTTCTCTCATGTAAAGACTTGTTTGTTCTGTTACTGTGGATTTGGCTTAGTCCTAAAAATAAATTTGGGGACAAAATTAAAATTATAGATAAACATAAAAATATTTAGAATTTGTTTGAGGAGTTTAGCTAACATGTGCCCTTAGACACATGTATAAACTTATTAATAATAGAAATTTTTAACTGTTTTTATTAAATGAATGCAAAATAAATATATTAAAATTTTAGGTGGTGTTTAGCATGAGGAAATGTTTTCTATTTTTATTTTTATTTTTTATTTTTTGAAAACTATTTTTGTTTTCAAATTTTCAGATTTTAGAAAATATGTTTGTTTTGATTATTGTTTCAAATTTTCAAAAAAAATTAGAACACTAGAAACATGTGTTGGTTTGATTGTTTTCAATATATTAACAATATTTAAAATAATATTATATGAACAAATAGTCATGCATAAATTCATTCTTATTAAAATGTCATAGTCATGCATAAATCCATTTCATTCTTCTTAAACATCATATAGTTTCTTTGCAAGTATAAATACATACAATTAACAAATAAACTAGAACTTAAAAGGTTTAATTATTCCGTAGGTCCTTAAGTTTTATCGAATTTTCAATTAGATTTTTATACTTTTTTTTTCTTTTTAATTGGGTCTCTATACGTCAAATTTTTTTGCAATTTAATCTCCTTTTAACGTTAAACATAAAAAAAACGTTAGTGAATCGTGATATTACTTATATATTCCTGTCTTCCACCTTCCTCATCATCTTTCTGTTATTTACCATTCTCTCTAAATAGCCACTTTCTAAAATCTTCACTCCCACAACTATGGAGTAACAATAATAATAAAAATAAATAATGATAACACATTAATTAGTTCAATTTTCACCATTGCATGCAGTTAACTTCTCCACTACCACTATCACTGCCACCATAACCTCTTCCCATCGTCCCCGCAGTCACGATTCCTCCCCAAGTTCCTTCCCTCCCTTGTCCTCCACGCCCCCTCCTCCTCCGCTATTCCCATCCCAACCCCACCTCCACCCACACCCACCATGAATCCTCCCCATTTTCCCTCCTCCCACCGTCTTCCTTTTCCGCAGACCCGCTATGACCAACATCTCCACTATCTCGCCGGTGCCATAGCCGCAGCGAATCCTTACCAGGCCTATCCTTCCCTCCGATTATCTGTCCCATTTCCAACCACAACCGCCATGACTCTTGTTTCGATCCCTTTCCATTATTTTCGTGTGCTGAAACGCCATCGTCTTTCACCACCAGCAACAATGCAACGACACTGACACCCTCACAACAAAGCCAACAACTCATTCATTATGAATCAGATCCAGTTTTTATGCCTCCCACGTTACCATTGGAATCACCACAACCATTATGCCCTTCAAGCTAGTTCTACGACCAACAATATAACTCTGTTGCAAAAGCCAAATAAGATCTCTATGATAAACAAAGGATCTGGCATGGTCGTTTGGGGATCATCAAGGGATCGACGTCGATGACTTCAGGGAAATCGCATACGAGCTATTCTTCATGCGTGCAGGTCCTCGTCGGGCTTCAGAGACCAAAGCAACCTCACTTTCTATTCGAAGCATGAGAATAATAATGATGCGAGTGCTAGTGCTGGTGGAGCGCCGGTGTCGCAGTCGAGTAGGGTGAAGCGTGCTCTAGGGTTGAAAATGATTAAGAGCACTTTGGATTAGATAATTTTGGCAGCGGAGTCTCCGACAGTGTCACGGTTGATATCACCTTTGGTGTCGCCGTTGGTGTGGCCGGTGGAGGGAGGTAGCAGGCCCAAGTCTTAGTTGGTGAAGCCGAGGAAGCAGATGAGTATGGCGGATGTCATGAGGGTGCAGATGCGCGCGATGCTAGTCCATTGCTTGCATACGCTTTCCATAAATTTTCTTTTTTTTTTCTTTTTCGTTGGTTTTTATCGGTGATGGTGTATTTTCATCGGTTAGGAATTTCACACAAATAATCTCGTTGATAGTATAGTTCTCAGCCAACAAACAATCCTCCATCAAAATTTAATTTTTGTTTGTCACAAGTATAAACCCCAATAAAAATAAACTGAAGTATTTAAACCTCGGGTCATCTCACAAGGAATTGCAATGAAGTGCTCAATTATTGGCTATGAAGAAATAAGGGGTTTGATTTGGCAATTGACAAGAAAAGTAAATAACAAAAAAGTAAATGACAATTAACTAATAAAGGAAAGGAAAAGAACTCTTGGCTAAGGCATGGAAATTGAGATCACCATCCTTGTCTACAAACCACATATTGACAATTATGAGGGACCAACCCATCAAGTCTACTTCTATGCTTGAAATAAGTCAAATATGCTTGATCAACATCAACTCATAAGTCCCAACCTAGCTACTAATTGACTTAGTAGTAGGCTAGTATTAATGGGTATCAAATTGACCACTAAGGATTCTCAAATCACCAATTCAATGAGACCCAATGACTCAAGGTCACCCAATTCCCTTAGCCTAGGCCAAGAGTAAAGAAAACTACTCTATAACTAGTGAAGACATTTTATCAAACACCTAGAGTGCAATAAAAGTAAACATCACAAATTGCAAGAATTAATAAAAGTTATAACTAACATAAGCAAGAAATCAACAATAGCAATTAAGATAAACATAAAAAGACATGGAAACATAAAATTGCATTAAAAGAAAATAAAAATCCAACAAGGTTTCATGAAAGTAAAAATGGAAAAATAAGGAAATTAACAAGGAAAGCTAAGAAGATTAAGACAATAGAACAATAAAATATAAAGAGAGTTGAACTAAAAACAAGAATTAAAACTTGGATCTAAGAAGATTTAACCTAAGTTACCCTAAATTCTAGAGAGAAGGGAGAGCGTCTCTCTCTAGAATTCAAACCTAAAACATGATGAAAACTAAACTATGACTACTTGATAAACCACTATTTTATGGTTTATCTTGTGCTAAATTGAGTGGTTTTTATCAGTTCTTTGCACACTTATTCATACAAATTACATGGTTTTACAAATTCTTCCTAATTTTGTTCCATGATTGAAAACTTGCTTCCTAAGCCTTTAAATTGTCTATTTTTAATTTCTCTTTATACCATTCGATATCGTGATCTGTGTGTTAAGTGTTTTCAAGCTATATAGGGCAGGAATGACTTAGAGGATGGAGAGGAAGCTTGCAAAAGTGGAAGGAACACAAGAAGCTAAGGAGATGAGCAGCGAGGATCGACGCACACGCATGCCTGACGCGTGCGCATGCATTGGCGCATCATACAGCGACGCGTATGCGTGACAAGCGCAAAAGACCAGTGACGCGTACGCATAACTGACGCGTACGCGTGACGTGCATCACGTGCTGCAATTACAGAAGACGCTGGGGGCGATTTCTGGGCTGTTTTGGACCCAGTTTTTGGCCCAAAACACATATTAGAGCCAGGGGGCAAGCAGAGACTCGAGGGACATTCACATTGACTTATTAGTTTAATTTTAATTTTTGAATCTTAGAGAAAAACACTACTTCACCTAGAGTTCTTAGATTTTAGTTTTATGCTTTTGGATTGGATATTGAGAGAGTTACTTCTATCTTCGATTGGAGTCTCCATCGTTATAGTTTGCTTTTCTATTACTTTACTCTTTTGTTTTCCATTTAATTTGCTCGTGGTCATATATGGATATTGTTAATTTTGGGATTATTTAATGCAATGAACAATTTTTACATTTAATTCCATTTCTTGTTGATTTCCTTCAATTAATTATCAGCATCAAAATGTTCTTTTATTAATTTATTTTAATTACCATATCTCTTATTTATTCGTATTTCATGTTGTTGAAAAATGGCATTCATGATATGATTTAAAGCTCTCAACTTGGCTTGGGAGTTCACTAATTGGGACCCTTTGAGTTGAAAAACTCAAGTATTAATTTGTGATTGGGGATTGTTGGCTAACTCACTTTTCACTAACTCTAATCCTTCCTAGGAAGGGATTAGGACTTGTGAATCAGAGTTAGTGTACCCACTTGACCTTCCTTTGCAACTGCAAGAGGATAACTGAGTGGTAGTACAACCTTTTACTATTATACTTGGAAAAGTCAACGAGGATAGAAACTTCAATTAATCTTCTCTCAGCCAAGGCCTTTTAATTCAAATACATAACACATCTTGCTATTATTCATTGCTTTAATTTTCAGTTATTTATTTTTCCATCCTCAAACCTTAAAAATTTTTTAGAAAATTCCTGATCAATAATTTACACTGCTGTATCAACTCGTTGGGAAACGACCTGGAAATTCTACTTCCAGTTTTCATTCTTAATTGTGACATCTTTTAAATTGAGAGTGAGAATTTCGTCGGTTAAGACTGTACTCACAACGCTTCTTTTATTAGAATTTCTTAACCGGCATTTTTTCACCCGTCACTACTCTCCCCCCTCTCATTCTCCTACAATTCTTGGGTTCAAAAGCATCAGAAATGAGTTGGACTTGGGCCTCCTTGAGCTCAGAAATTGCCCCAGCGTATTGCACTTAAGTTGGTCACGTGCTGCTTGTCACGCATACGCATGGGTCTTGCGTACGCGTCACCGTCAGATTTTCTTCCCACGCGCACGCGTGGGCCACGTACACGCGTCGCTGGCAGATTTCCAAAATCTCATTTCTTCATGAATTCTCCATTTTTCATGCTTTTTCTTCATTTCTTCAACCCAATCTTTGCCTTCTAAACCTGAAATTACTTAACAAACATCTCAAGGCATCGAATAGAATTAAAGTGAATTAAATTTATCAATTTTTGGGCCTAAAAAGTATGTTTTCACTCTTAAGCACAATTTAAGGAGAAATTACAAAACCATGCTATTTTAGTGAATAAATGTGAGATAAGTTGATTAAATTCCTTGAATTTAACACAAGATAAACCACAAAATTGGGGTTTATCAAACCTCCCCACACTTAAACTAAGCATGTCCTCATGTTAAACCAAGAAAGGCAAGAAATGGGGTATGAACATTTATTCAATGCAAATAAACTATATGCATCTATCTACATGCATGCAACTAAATGCAAAATACTTCTACCTACTTGATTCAAAGTAAATCAATCTCCAAGAACACATATGAACATGCAGGGCTAACGTAGTATGATTATTCATAAACTCCACCAATTCAAATATAAAAAATGAAGTATAAACAAACATGCAAGAAGAAAACTCGTGAAAGTAGGGAACAAGGAATTGAGCATCGAACCCTCACCGGAAGTGTATCCGCTCTAGTCGCTTGATAAACCACTATTTCATGGTTTATATTGTGTTTAATTGTGTGGTTTTATCATGATCTTTGCCCACTTATTCATTAAATAAACATGCAATTATATTTCCTTCCTAAAGATGTTTTATGGTTGAAAACTTGCTTCCTAGAGACTTTTAATTATGTATTTTATTTCTCCCTTATTCCAGTCGATGCCGTGATCTGTGTGTTAAGTGTTTCAAGCTTTATAGGGCATGAATGAATTGGAGATTGGAAGGGAAGCCTGCAAAAATGGAAGGAACACAAGAAATTGAGGAGATGACCAGCGAGAAGTGACGCGGCCGCATGGATGACGCGACCGCGCAGAAAAGAGCAATTTGGAGTGACGCGGCCGCCTAAATGACGCGACCGCGCGGCATGGAATAGCACGAGTGACGCGGCCGCATGGGCGACGCGTCCGCGTGGCAAAGCAGAAACGCGAATGACGCGTCCGCATGAGCGATGCGATCGCATGACGTGCGCGATCTGCATAATTTGCAGATTCGCTGGGGGCAATTTCGGGCCCTATTTTGACCCAGTTTTTGACCCGGAACAGCAGACTAGAGCCAAAGAACATGCAAAAACCAAGGACACATTCATTCTACACAATTTTAGTTTTAGATCTAGTTTTACTCCTCCTCTAGGTTTTCTCTCTACACATTCATAGTTCTTAGGATTTTTAGTTTTCTCTAGCTTTTTGCATCGGGATATTGAGAAGAGCTATTACCTCATCAAGACTTCGTCATTCTAGTTCGTTTTCTTTACTTGGCTTACTCTTCCATGTTCTTTGCTTTGTTTAATTTTACCATTGGAATATTTTTAGGATTATTTAATACAAGGATCACTTTTATTTTTAATTTTTATTTACAATGTCTTTCTTTAATTCCTTTTCATATGCTACGAATTTTACCTTTACAATGAGTGAGTAGTTCCCTAACTTGATGGGGAGTTGATTGAAAGAAACCCTTGAGTTGAAAGGTTCAAGAGAAAGATTGTAATTGGGTTATTGTTGGATTGCCCTCTAATTCCTGACACCAATCCTCCCCAGAGTGGATTGGGACTTGTGAATAGAACAGCATTCCAACTTGTTTTACCTTCCCTTACTTAGTAAAGGATAACTAAACGGAATAACTCTCAATTGTCAACTAATCTTAAGAATGTTCCATCAAGAATAAGACTTCCATGTAATCAACTCCCAGTCAAGGCTTTTATTTACATTATTCAATTTCATCAGTTTAATTTCCTATTTACTCAACTCAACCCTTTTCAAAAACATCTAATTAATAAAATAGTACCCTTTCCTGCAACTCGTTGGGAGACGACCTGGGACTGATACTCCCAGTATTTTAAATTTCAATTTTCTGTGACACCTTTTTAAATTGAGCGGTGGATTTCTGGCGAGTTAAGAACTATACTTGCAATGCATATATTCTAATAATTTTTAATTCACCAATTTCTGCCCGCATCAATTTTTGGCGCCGTTACCGGGGAGTTGCAATAGAGTGCTAAAGTTATTAATTAGAATTTATTTATTTGCATTTTATTTTATTTTGCTACTATGAGCTGCCTGTTTTTTTCATCAAATGATGCGTTCACTTCCTGATTCGCGCTTGCTAATATTCGATCCTGAAATTGAAAGGACTATTTCACGAATAAGGCGAGCTCGGCGTCGGTTAGTCTGCTCTGAGGGCGGATCTGAAAGTGAACTTGAGGAAGAAACCAACTCCCGTTCTACTGATTCGGTTGATTCACGTGCAGACGACATGGCAGAACCTAGGAGAGTTACCATCCAGGAGGAAGGAGCCCCTAATTTTACAATGCAACCGTTTCAAGCGCATCACCCAGCGGTGGCTACAGATTTCGAAATAAAGACCGCACTGCTCAATTTGATGCCCAAGTTTCATGGCTTACCTGCTCAAGAGCCTATCAAGCACCTGGGAGATTTCCAGGCAGCCTGTTCTACTGTTAGACGAGATGGTACAGATGAAACTTCAATTCTGCTGAAAGCTTTCCCGTTTTCTCTTGAGGGAAAAGCAAGAGAGTGGTACTACACTCAACCCCTAGCAAATGTATCCAACTGGGATACGCTCAGAAAAGAGTTTTTGGAGAAATTCTTTCCATCTGAAGTTACCGATAAACTAAGGAAAGATATTTCCACTATTGTTCAAGATGACAACGAGACTCTCTTTGAATATTGGGAGCGCTTCAATAATCTTCTGGAAGCATGCCCCCACCACATGATTGACAAGATAGTGTTACTCAGTTATGTCACACAGGGCATGAGGCCCCAAGATAAAACCACATTGGAAAGTTCTAGCAATAGGTCTATGAAGAAGTACAAGACCACTGATGAGGCATGGCAATTGATCAGCGACTTAGCTGAATCTACTAGGAACCATAGACAGAAGCAAGGCCGTTCAAAAGCCGTTGCAGAGGTATCCTCTAGCAGAGAGACTGCTGCTCTAACTCAGAGTATCTGTGAGATGACCAACTTGCTGAAGCAGATGCAATTGAATCAACAACAAGTTCAGCAAGCTCAACCTTCTCCAGCACAGCAAAGCCAACAGTTAGTCCCACAAAGAGTTTGCAGAATTTATGCTGATTATAGCCATTATACTGATGAATACCCGCAACTCCAACAGGAAGACAACATGGTGGCATCCACTCATAACTTCTATGATCGCCCCAACCAAGGGTACAATCAAGGTGGAAATAATAACCATGGATGGCAGGACAATTCTAACCAGAATTGGAGGGACAACAATAATAGAGGAGGCAGAGATAATCAGGGAAATTAGAGGTGGAATAATAACAACAAAAGACAGCAGAACCAACTTTACAGAGCACCTCACCTGAGGCAATTCCAAGGACCACAGAATACCCAACAGCAGACCTCTCAATTTACTCATTCTTCTTTATCTCCTAATGAAGAGTTACTACAATCTTTTGAGCAGAGACAACAGACCATGAAAAATAACATTATGAATAACATTAATGCCAGTCTGAATGGTCTGACTCTACTTTGCAAGCTCTTGTTTCACAGATTGGATCAATGCAAAATTCCAATAACCAACCTTCAAGCTCCACTGGAATCCCCCTCTCAACCATTACCCAATCCAAAGGGAGGCATTAATGCCATCACCCTGGGGTCTGGAACCACACTGCAGGAGAGGAATCAGGAGGAGCCAAGCTCACCAGAACATGCCTCAGCTGAAGAGGTAGTAGAAATAGAAGATGTCGAAGAAGAAGAGGACATACAAGACATAGCTGAAGAAGAAGAAGTGCAACCACAAGAGGAAGCACCAAAAGGCGCAGACACTGCAGAAAACACTACTCCCATTCCCTTTCCACAACTTGCAAGGAAGCCCAGGAAGCAACTGGAACCCGATCCCAAAATGGTAGAAATATTCAAAAAGGTTGAGGTAACCGTTCCTCTTTTTGATGTTATTCAACAAGTACCTAAATATGCAAAGTTTCTAAAAGATTTATGTATACATAAGGACAAAATTCATGAATTAGAAACTATTCCTTTAGGTAGTTCCATATCTGCTTTAATGGGAGGATTACCTGAGAAGTGTAGTGACCCAGGTCCTTGTATAGTTAGTTGTACTATTGGTAGAGTAGTAATTTATTATTGCATGTGTGATTTAGGAGCCTGTGTTAGTATAATGCCTTTGTCTATATATGATATTCTGAGGCTCCCTCTCTTAAAAAGGTCGGCAGCTCGTTTTGTGTTAGCAGATAAAAGCATTATTACAGTGGCTAGAGTTGCTAAAGATGTTTTAGTGAACATTAAAGGGCTTACATTTTCCACTGATTTTTATATCTTGGAGATGCCCCATAATGACTGATGAGCGGATAATTTATACGCTTTTTGGCATTGTTTTTAGTATATTTTTAGTAGGATCTAGTTACTTTTAGGGATGTTTTCATTAGTTTTTATGTTAAATTCACATTTTTGGACTTTACTATGAGCTTGTGTGTTTTTCTGTGATTTCAGGTATTTTCTGACTGAATTTGAGGGACTTGAGCGAAAATCAGATTCAGAGGTTGAAGAAGGACTGCTGATGCTGTTGGATTCTGACCTCCCTGCACTCAAAGTAGATTTTCTAGAGCTACAGAACTCGAAATGGCGCGCTTTTAATTGCGTTGGAAAGTAGACATCCAGGGCTTTCCATCAATATATAATAGTCCATACTTTGCCCAAGTTTAGACGACGCAAACTGGCGTTCAACGCCAGCTCTCTGCCCAATTCTGGAGTTCAGCGCCAAAAAGGGATAAAAAACCAGAGTTGAAAGCCAGAAATGGATCAAAACCTGGCGTTCAACTCCACAAATGGCCTCTGCACGTGGAAAGTTAAAGCTCAGCCCAAGCACACACCAAGTGGGCCCCGGAAGTGGATTTATGCATCAATTACTTACTTCTGTAAACCCTAGTAGCTAGTTTATTATAAATAGGACATTTTACTATTGTATTAGACATCCTGAGTTTTATCTTTGGATCATAGTAGTCTTGGTTACTGCGGTTCCCCTCTGGGGCCGAGACCAATGAACTCCATTATCACTTATGTATTTTCAACAGTAGAGTTTCTGCACTCCATAGATTAAGGTGTGGAGCTCTGCTGTTCCTCAAAGATTAATGCAAAGTACTACTGTTTTCTATTCAATTCATCTTATTTCGCTTCCAAGATATTCATTCGCACTTCAACCTGAATGTGATGAACGTGACAATCATCATCATTCCCTATGAACGCGTGCATGACAACCACCTCCGTTCTACATTAGATTGAATGAGTATCTCTTAGATCTCTTAATCGGAATCTTCATGGTGTAAGCTAGAATGATGGCGGCATTCAAGAGAAACCGGAAGGTCTAAACCTTGTCTGTGGTATTCCGAGTAGGATTCAATGATTGAATGACTGTGACGAGCTTCAAACTCGCGATTGCCGGGCGTAGTGACAGACGCAAAAGGATAGTAAATCCTATTCCAGCATGATCGAGAACCGACAGATGAATAGCCGTGCCATGACAGGGTGCGTTGACCATTTTCACTGAGAGGATAAGATGAAACCATTGACAAGTGATGCCTCCAGACGATTAGCCGTTCCGTGACAGGGCATTTGGATCATTTTCCCGAGAGAAGATCGAAAGTAGCCATTGACAATGGTGACGTATCACATAAAGCCAGCCATGGAAAGGAGTAAGACTGATTGGATGAAGATAGCAGGAAAGCAGAGGTTCAGAGGAACGAAAGCATCTCTATTCGCTTATCTGAAATTCTCACCAATGATTTACATAAGTATTTCTATCCCTATTTTATTAATTATGTTCGAAAACTCCATTACTATTTTATATCCGCCTGACTGAGATTTACAAGGTGACCATAGCTTGCTTCATACCAACAATCTCCGTGGGATTCGACCCTTACTCACGTAAGGTATTACTTGGACGACCCAGTACACTTGCTGGTTAGTTGTGCGAAGTTGTGAACCATGGTATTGGCATCATATTTTTGGCGCCATTACCAGGGAAAGAAAGAGCGATGAATTTTACATAATTAAAGTGTAATCACAATTTCTGCGCACCAAGTTTTTGGCGCCGTTGCCGGGGATTGTTTGAGTTTTCGGCAAGCTTTTGGTCCGGTAACATCAGTGCCAAGTTTGATCCGGCAACAGCACCAAGTTTTTGGCGCCGTTGCCGGGGATTGTTCGAGTTTGGACAACTGACGGTTCATCTTGTTGCTCAGATTGGGTAACTTTCTTTTCGTTTTCTGTTCAAAAAATTTTTCAAAAATTTTCTCACCTGTTTTCGAAAAAAAAAAATTATTCAAAATTTTTAAGAATGAATTCTAGTGTTTCATGAAGCATGTGAAGCCTGGCTGGCTGCAAAGCCATGTCTAAATTCTTTTGGACTGAGGCTTCCAAACCATCATCATAGAGGCAAGTTACATATTTGATAAGTAATGAGCAGTATATTCTGATATCTTGCTGAAGCTTGGCTGGCCATTGGCCATGTCTAGTGTTTTGGACCGGAGCTTTCATTGAAAGCTTGGCTGGCTAGTGAGCCATGTCTAATTCCTGGACTGAAGCTTTAGACTAAGAATGCAAGATTCCTGGAATTCATATTAAAAATTTTGGAATCCTTATTTTCCTTTTTCAACTAATTTTCGAAAAATCCAAAAAAAAAATTTAGAAAATCATAAAAATCAAAAATATTTTTGTGTTTCTTATTTGAGTCTTGAGTCATGTTATAAGTTTGATATCAATTGCATGTGCATCTTGCATTTTTCGAAAATTTTCATGCATTCATAGTGTTCTTCATGATCTTCAAGTTGTTCTTGGTAAGTCTTCTTGTTTGATCTTTGCATTTGCATGTTTTGTGTCTTTGCTTGTTTTTCATATGCATTCTTGAATTCTTAGTGTCTAAGCATTAAAGAATTCTAAGTTTGGTGTCTTGCATGTTTTCTTTGCATTAAAAAATTTTCAAAAATGTGTTCTGGGTGTTCATCATGATCTTCATAGTGTTCTTGGTGTTCATCTTGACATTCATAGCATTCTTGCATGCATCACATGTTTTGATCTAAAATTCTCATGCATTGCATCATTTTTCTTGTTTTTCTCTCTCATCATAAAAATTCCAAAAATAAAAAAAATATCTTTCCCTCTTTTTCTCTCTCAAATTTCGAAAATTAGATTTGACTTTTTCAAAAAATTTTAAAATTTAGTTGTTTCTTATGAGTCAAATCAAATTTTCAAATCTTATCTTTTTCAAAATCTTTTTCAAAAATCAAATCCTTTTCAATTTTCTTAGTTATTTTCGAAAATTCTAAAAACATTTTTCAAAAATATTTTTCTTATTTTTATCAAATTTTCGAAAATAACATCACCAATTAATGTTTTGATTCAAAAATTTCAAGTTTGTTACTTACTTGTTAAGAAAGTTTCAAACTTTAAGTTCTAGAATCATATCTTGTGATTTCTTGTGAATCAAGTCATTAATTGTGATTTTAAAAATCAAATCTTTTTCAAAATTAATTTCAATCATATCTTTTCAAAATATCTTCTTATCTTATCTTTTTCAAAAATTTGATTTCAAAATATCTTTTCTAACTTCCTAACTTCTTATCTTTTCAAAACTTGTTTCAACTAACTAAACTAATTTTTTTGTTTGTTTCTTATCTTTTTCAAAACTACCTAACTAACTCTCTCTCTCTAATTTTCGAAAATATCTTCCCTCCTTTTCAAAAATTTCTTTGTAATTAACTAATTATTTCAAATTTTAAATCTTAATTTTCGAAAATTACTAACATTTTTCAAAAACTATTTTCAAAAATCACTAACTCTTTTTCAAAAAATTATTTTCGAAAATTCCTTCTCCCTCATCTCCTTCTATTTATTTATTCATCTACTAACATCTCTTCCTCACACCACCAAAAATCCGAACCCTCTCTCTCTCTCTGAGTTCAGATTTTCTTCTTTTCTTCTACTAACACAAGGACCTCTATACTGTGGTATAAAGGATCCATATTATTATTAGTATTTTTTCTGTGCCCTCTTCTTTGTCATATGAGCAGGAGTAAGGACAAGAATATTCTTGTTGAAGCAGATCCAAAACCTGAAAGGACTCTGAAGAGAAAATTAAGAGAAGCTAAATTACAACAATCCAGAGATAACCTTTCAGAAATTTTCGAACAGAAAGAGGAGATGGCAGCCGAAAATAATAATAATGCAAGGAGGATGCTTGGTGACTTTACTGCACCTAATTCCAAGTTACATGGAAGAAGCATCTCCATTCCTGCCATTGGAGCAAACAACTTTGAGCTGAAACCTCAATTAGTTTCTCTGATGCAGCAGAACTGCAAGTTTCATGGACTTCCATCTGAAGATCCTTTTCAGTTCTTAAATGAATTCTTGCAGATATGTGATACTGTTAAGACTAATGGAGTAGATCCTGAAGTCTACAGGCTCATGCTTTTCCCTTTTGCTGTAAGAGACAGAGCTAGAATCTGGTTAGACTCTCAACCCAGAGACAGCCTGAACTCTTGGGATAAGCTGGTCACGGCTTTCTTAGCCAAGTTCTTTCCTCCTCAAAAGCTGAGCAAGCTTAGAGTGGATGTTCAGACCTTCAAACAGAAAGAAGGTGAATCCCTCTATGAAGCTTGGGAAAGATACAAACAGTTGACCAAAAAGTGTCCTTCTGACATGCTTTTAGAATGGACCATCCTGGATATATTCTATGATGGTCTGTCTGAGTTATCTAAGATGTCATTGGATACCTCTGCAGGTGGATCCATTCACCTAAAGAAAACGCCTGCAGAAGCTCAAGAACTCATTGACATGGTTGCAAATAACCAGTTCATGTACACCTCTGAAAGGAATCCTGTGAATAATGGGACGCCTATGAAAAAGGGAGTTCTTGAAATTGATACTTTGAATGCCATATTGGCTTAGAACAAAATATTGACTCAGCAAGTCAATATGATCTCTCAGAGTCTGAATGGAGTGCAAGCTGCATCCAACAGTACTCAAGAGGCTTCTTATGAAGAAGAAGCTTATGATCCTGAGAACCCTGCAATAGTAGAGGTGAATTACTTAGGTGAACCTTATGGAAACACCTATAACTCATCATGGAGAAATCATCCAAATTTCTCATGGAAGGATCAAAAGCCTCAACAAGGCTTTAATAATGGTGGAAGAAACAGGTTTAGCAATAATAAACCTTTTCCATCATCCACTCAACAACAGACAGAGAACTCTGAACAAAATACTTCTAATTTAGTAAACTTAGTCTCTGATCTATCTAAGGCCACTGTAAGTTTCATGAATGAAACAAGGTCTTCCATTAGAAATTTGGAAGCACAAGTGGGCCAGCTGAGCAAAAGGATTACTGAAATCCCTCCTAGTACTCTCCCAAGCAATACAGAAGAGAATCCAAAAGGAGAGTGCAAGGCCATTGACATGATCACCATGGCCGAACCTGTAAAGGAAGGAGAGGACGTGAATCCCAAGGAGGAAGACCTCCTGGGACGTCCAGTGATCAATAAGGAGCTTCCCTCTGAGGAACCAAAGGACTCTGAGGCTTATCTAGAGACCATAGAGATCCCATTAAACCTCCTTATGCCATTCATGAGCTCTGATGAGTATTCCTCTTCTGAAGAGAATGAGGATGTTACTGAAGAGCAAACAGCCAAGTTTCTTGGTGCAATCATAAAGCTGAATGCCAAATTATTTGGCATTGATATTTGGGAAGTTGAACCTCCCTTGTTCATCAATGAACTAAGTGATCTGGATCAACTGACATTGCCTCAGAAGACACAGGATCCTGGAAAGTTCATAATACCTTGTACTATAGGCACCATGATTTTTAAGGCTCTGTGTGACCTTGGTTCAGGGATAAACCTCATGCCCCTCTCTGTAATAGAGAAACTGGGAATCTATGGGGTGCAAGCTGCTAGAATCTCATTAGAGATGGCAGATAATTCAAGAAAACAGGCTTATGAACAAGTAGAGGACGTGTTAGTAAAGGTTGAAGGCCTTTACATCCCTGCTGATTTCATAGTCCTGGATACTGGAAAGGAAGAGGATGAATCCATCATCCTAGGAAGACCTTTCCTAGCCACAGCAAGAGCTGTGATTGATGTGGACAGAGGAGAATTAATCCTTCAATTGAATGAGGACAACCTTGTGTTTACAACTCAAGGATCTCTCTCTGCATCCATGGAGAGGAAGCATAAAAAGCTTCTCTCAAAGCAGAGTCAAACAAAGCCCCCACAGTCAAACTCTAAGTTTGGTGTTGGGAGGCCACAACCAAACTCTAAGTTTGGTGTTGAACTCCCATATCCAAACTCTAAGTTTGATGTTGGAGAGTTTCAACAATGCTCTGAACATCTGTGAGGCTCCATGAGAGCCCACTGTCAAGCTATTGACATTAAAGAAGCGCTTGTTGGGAGGCAACCCAATTTTTATTTATCTAACTATATTTTTCTTAGTTATATGTCTTTATAGGTTCATGATCATGTGGAGTCACAAAATAAACAAAAAAAATCAAAAACGGAATCAAAAACAGCAGAAGAAAAATCACACCCTGGAGGAAGCATCTGCCTGGCATTCAACGCCAGAACAGAGCATGGTTCTGGCGCCGAACGCCCAAAATGGGCAGCATCCTGGCACTGAACGCCCAGAACAAGCATGGTTCTGGCGTTCAACGCCAGAAATGGCTAGTAAATGGGCGTTGAACGCCCAAAATGGGCACCAACCTGGCGCTGAACGCCCAGAGTTGTGTGCAAGGGCATTTTGCATGCCTAAATTAGTGCAGGGATGAAAATGCCTTGACACCTCAAGATCTGTGGACCTCACAGGATCATCTCAGGATCTATAGACCCCACATGATCATCTCAGGATCTGTGGACCCCACAGGATCATCTCAGGATCTGTGGACCCCACAGGATCCCCACCTACCTCCATTCACATCTTCTCACCCCTCTTTCACAAAATCCCATAAACACTCTTCCCCAAAAACCCTTCACCAATCACCTCAATCTCTCTTCCCCATCACCTCTTCACCACTCACATCCATCCACTCTTCCCCATAAACCTACCTCATAAACTCCACCTACCTTCAAAATTCAAAACCAATTCCCCACCCAAACCCACCCTAAATGGCCGAACCTTAATCCCCCTCCCTCCCCTATATATAGCCCTCCATTCTTCCTCATTTTCACACAACACAACCCTCTCCTCTCTACTTGGCCGAAACACACTTCACCCCTCTTCTCCATATTTTCTTCTTCTTCTTCCTCTATTCTTTTTTTTATTGCTCGAGGGTGAGCAATATTCTAAGTTTGGTATGGTAAAAGCATAAGCTTTTTGTTTTTCCATTACCATTGATGGCACCTAAGACCGGAGAATCCTCTAGAAAGGGGAAGGGGAAAACAAAAGCTTCCACCTCCGAGTCATGGGAGATGGAAAGGTTCATCTCCAAAGCCCATCAAGACCACTTCTATGATGTTGTGGCCAAGAAGAAGGTGATCCCCGAGGTCCCTTTCAAACTCAAAAGAAATAAGTATCCGGAGATCCGACATGAAATTCAAAGAAGAGGTTGGGAAGTTCTAACAAATCCCATCCAACAAGTCGGCATCCTAATGGTTCAAGAGTTTTATGCCAATGCATGGATCACCAAGAACCATGATCAAAGTAAGAACCCGGATCCAAAGAACTATGTTACAATGGTTCGGGGGAAATACTTAGATTTTAGTCCGGAGAATGTGAGGTTGGCGTTTAACTTGCCTATGATGCAAGGAGATGAACGCCCCTACACTAGAAGGGTCAACTTTAATCAAAGGTTGGACCAAGTCCTTATGGACATATGTGTGGAAGGAGCTCAATGGAAGATTGACTCCAAAGGCAAGCCGGTTCAACTAAGAAGATTGGACCTCAAGCCTATGGCTAGAGGATGGTTGGAGTTCATTCAATGCTCAATCATTCCCACTAGCAACCGATCTGAAGTTACTGTAGATCGGGCCATCATGATTCATAACATCATGATTGGAGAGGAAATAGAAGTTCATGAAGTCATCTCTAATGAACTCTACAAAATAGCCAAAAATTCATCCCCCATGGCAAGGCTAGCTTTTCCTCATCTTATCTGCCATCTATGTTACTCAGCTGGAGCTTTCATAGAAGGAGACATTCTTATTAAGGAAGAGAAGCCCATCACTAAGAAAAAGATGGAGCAAGCAAGAAAGCCCATTCATGGAGCTCAAGAGGCGCAGGAAGCTCATCACCATGAGATCCCGGAGATGCCTCAAATGCATTTTCCTCCACAAAACTATTGGGAGCAAATCAACACCTCCCTAGGAGAATTAAGTGCCAACATGGGACAATTAAGGGTGGAACATCAAGAGCACTCAATCATGCTCCATGAAATAAGAGAAGATCAAAAAGCAAGGAGGGAGGAGCAACAAAGACAAGGAAGAGACATAGAAGAGCTCAAAGACATCATTGGTTCCTCAAGGAGGAAACGCCACCATCACTAAGGTGGTCTCATTCCTTGTTCTTACTTTCTCTGTTTTTCATTTTCTATGTTATGTGCTTATCTATGTTTGTGTCTTCATTACATGATCTTTAGTAGTTAGTAACTATGTCTTAAAGTTATGAATGTCCTATGAATCCATCACCTCTCTTAAATGAAAAATGTTTTAATTCAAAAGAACAAGAAGTACATGAGTTTCGAATTTATCCTTGAACTTAGCTTAATTATATTGATGTGGTGAAAATGCTTCTTATTTTCTGAATGTATGCTTGAACAGTGCATATGTCTTTTGAAGTTGTTGTTTAAGAATGTTAAATATGTTGGCTCTTGAAAGAATGATGACAAGGAGACATGTTATTTGATAATATGAAAAATCATAAAAATGATTCTTGAAGCAAGAAAAAGCAGCAAAGAACAAAGCTTACAGAAAAAAAATAGGCGAAAAAAAAAAGAGGAGAAAAAGCAAGCAGAAAAAGCCAAAAGCTCTTAAAACCAAGAGGCAAGAGCAAAAAGCCAATAACCCTTAAAACCAAAAGGCAAGGGCAAATAAAAAGGATCCCAAGGCTTTGAGCATCAGTGGATAGGAGGGCCTAAAGGAATAAAATCCTGGTCTAAGCGGCTAAACCAAGCTGTCCCTAACCATGTGCTTGTGGCGTGTAGGTGTCAAGTGAAAACTTGAGACTGAGCAGTTAAAGTCAAGGTCCAAAGCAAAAAAAAAAAAGAGTGTGCTTAAGAACCCTGGACACCTCTAATTGGGGACTTTAGCAAAGCTGAGTCACAATCTGAAAAGGTTCACCCAATTATGTGTCTGTGGCATTTATGTATCCGGTGGTAATACTGGAAAACAAAGTGCTTAGGGCCACGGCCAAGACTCATAAAGAAGCTGTGTTCAAGAATCATCATACTGAACTAGGAGAATCAATAACACTATCTGAACTCTGAGTTCCTATAGATGCCAATCATTCTGAACCTCAATGGATAAAGTGAGATGCCAAAACTATTCAAGAGGCAAAAAGCTACAAGTCCCGCTCATTTGATTGGAGCTATGTTTCATTGATAGTTTGGAATTTATAGTATATTCTCTTCTTTTTATCCTATTTGATTTTCAGTTGCTTGGGGACAAGCAACAATTTAAGTTTGGTGTTGTGATGAGCAGATAATTTATACGCTTTTTGGCATTGTTTTTAGTATGTTTTTAGTAGGATCTAGTTACTTTTAGGGATGTTTTCATTAGTTTTTATGTTAAATTCACATTTCTGGACTTTACTATCAGTTTGTGTATTTTTCTGTGATTTCAGGTATTTTCTGACTGAAATTGAGGGACTTGAGCGAAAATCAGATTCAGAGGTTGAAGAAGGACTGCTGATGTTGTTGGATTCTGACCTCCCTGCACTCAAAGTGGATTTTCTGGAGCTACAGAACTCGAAATGACGCGCTTCCAATTGCGTTGAAAAGTAGACATCCAAGACTTTCCAGCAATGTATAATAGTCTATACTTTGCCCAAGTTTAGACAACGCAAACTGGCGTTCAACGCCAGCTCTCTGCCCAATTCTGGAGTTCAGCGCCAGAAAAGGATCAAAAACCAGAGTTGAACGCCAGAAATGGATCAAAACCTGGCGTTCAACTCCACAAATGGCCTCTGCACGTGGAAAGTTAAAGCTCAGCCCAAGCACACACCAAATGGGCCCCGGAAGTGGATTTATGCATCAATTACTTACTTTTGTAAACCCTAGTAGCTAGTTTATTATAAATAGGACATTTTACTATTGTATTAGACATCCTGAGTTTTATCTTTGGATCATAGTAGTCTTGGTTACTCCGGTTCCCCTCTGGGGCCGAGACCAATGAACTCCATTATCACTTATGTATTTTCAACGGTAGAGTTTCTGCACTCCATAGATTAAGGTGTGGAGCTCTGCTGTTCCTCAAAGATTAATGCAAAGTACTACTGTTTTCTATTCAATTCATCTTATTTTGCTTCCAAGATATTCATTCGCACTTCAACCTGAATGTGATGAATGTGACAATCATCATCATTCCCTATGAACGCGTGCCTGACAACCACCTCCGTTCTACATTAGATTGAATGAATATCTCTTAGATCTCTTAATCGGAATCTTCATGGTGTAAGCTAGAATGATGGCGGCATTCAAGAGAATCCGGAAGGTCTAAACCTTTTTTGTGGTATTCCGAGTAGGATTCAATGATTGAATGACTGTGACGAGCTTCAAACTCGCGATTGCCGGGCGTAGTGACAGATGCAAAAGGATAGTAAATCCTATTCCAGCATGATCGAGAACCGACAGATGAATAGCCGTGCCGTGACAGGGTGCGTTGACCATTTTCACTGAGAGGATAAGATGAAACCGTTGACAAGGGTGATGCCTCCAGACGATTAGCCGTGCCGTGACAGGGCATTTGGATCATTTTCCTGAGAGAAGACTGAAAGTAGCCATTGACAATGGTGACGTATCACATAAAGCCAGCCATGGAAAGGAGTAAGACTGATTGGATGAAGATAGCAGGAAAGCAGAGGTTCAGAAGAACGAAAGCATCTCTATTCGCTTATTTGAAATTCTCACCAATGATTTACATAAGTATTTCTATCCCTATTTTATTAATTATGTTTGAAAACTCCATTACTATTTTATATCCGCCTGACTGAGATTTACAAGGTGACCATAGCTTGCTTCATACCAACAATCTCCGTGGGATTCGACCTTACTCACGTAAGGTATTACTTGGACGACCCAGTGCACTTACTGGTTAGTTGTGCGAAGTTGTGAACCATGGTATTGGCATCATATTTTTGGCGCCATTACCAGGGAAAGAAAGAATGATGAATTTTACATAATTAAAGTGTAATCACAATTTCTGCGCACTAATGACTCAGATAAGCCATCATCAATCCTACTTGGAAGACCATTCCTGAAGACATCAAAATTCAAATTGGATGCTTTTTCAGGAACATACTCCTTTGAAATAGATGGCCGCATAGTAATCTTCAATCTGAATGGAGTCATAAACAACCCTCCAGAAGATCATTCTATCTTCCAGTGTGATGTCATAGATGAAACTGTGGCTGAAGTTCACAAGGAAGAGTTCGAAGAGAGGCACACTGGACAAGGTCCAAGTGTGGGGACCCTCTTAACTGACAATGAGGCACTTCGCCATTTTCACAAGCTTCAGATAATCCAGAGCCTTCCCATGATCAGAAGTTAGAGTTGAAACCCCTCCCTCCACATCTCAAATATGCTTATCTTGAAGATGAGCAGAAGTTTCCGGTTATCATTGCAAGGGAACTTACTTCTCAACAAGAAGAGCAGTTACTTGATGTACTGAGGAGGCACAAGAAGGCGATTGGGTGGAGTTTGGCAGACATAGTAGGCATCAACCCTCAAGTATGTGAGCACAGAATATTTTTAGAAGAGGGAGCAAGACCTGTCCATCAACCCCAAAGAAGATTAAATCCCACTATCTTGGAAGTTGTCAAAAAGGAAGTGACTAGACTATTGGAAGCAGGTATCATCTATCCCATTTCAGACAGTGAATGGATTAGCCCAGTACAAGTGGTGCCCAAGAAGTCTAGAGTCACTACAGTGAAGAATGAGCACGGAGAGCTCATATCAACTAGAGTTCAGAACGCTTGGAGAGTCTGCATTGATTACAGGCATCTCAACCAAGCCACCCGTAAGGATCACTACCCACTTCCATTCATTGATCAAATGCTGGATCGCCTGTCAGGTAAATCACATTATTGCTTTTTATATGGTTACACAGGTTATTTCCAGATTCATATAGCTCCTGAGGATCAAGAAAGGACTACTTTTACATGTCCTTTTGGGACTTATGCTTACAGGAGAATGCCCTTTGGCTTGTGCAATGCACCAGCTACTTTTCAAAGGTGTATGATGAGTCTTTTCTTTGATCTTATTGAGGACTGTATGGAAGTTTTTATGGATGATTTTAGCGTTTATGGTGATTCTTTTAGCCTTTGCTTACATGGATTATCTAGAGTATTGGATAGATGTGTCAGTACAAACCTTGTATTAAATTTTGAAAAATGTCACTTTATGGTAAAACAAGGGATTGTACTAGGACATGTGGTATCTAATACCGGCATTTCTGTAGACCCAGCAAAGGTGAATGTTATTTCCAATTTACCTTACCCCTCTTCTGTGAGGGAAGTCCGTTCGTTCCTTGGCCATGCAGGTTTTTACAGGAGATTTATTAAGGACTTCAGTAAGGTAGCACTTCCCTTATCCAGATTACTGCAGAAGGATATTGAGTTCGAGTTTAGTGATGATTGCAAACAAGCGTTTGATAAGCTGAAGACCGCCCTGACTCAAGCTCCAATTGTGAGAGGACCAGACTGGAGCCAGCCGTTTGAAATCATGTGCGATGCTTCCAACCATGCAGTAGGAGCAGCGCTAGCTCAGCGTGAAGGTAAGGACCCTTTTGTTATTGCTTATGCGTCTAAAACTTTGGACGCTGCCCAGTCCAATTATACTACTACTGAGAAGGAGCTTCTTGCTATTGTTTTTGCTCTGGATAAATTCCAAGCTTATTTACTTGGTACTAGAGTAGTAGTGTATTCGGACCATGCAGCTTTAAAGTATCTATTATCTAAAAAGGAGTCCAAACCAAGACTTATACGTTGGATACTGCTATTACAAGAATTTGATTTAGAAATAAAGGATAGGAGTGGTAACCAGAATTTAGTGGCAGACCACTTGAGTCGCCTTGAGCACATTAAGGATGATTCTACTCCTATAGATGATAATTTTCCATTTGATAACCTGCAAGCAGTATCTGAGGTATCTCCTTGGTATGCACCTGTAGCTAATTATCTAGTTAGCCGCACATTTCCTCCAAACTTTTCTAAGCACCAAAGAGACAAGCTGAAAAGCGAGTCTAAATATTATATATGGGATAACCCATATTTGTGGAGATGTGGCGCTGATCAGGTAATTAGACGGTGTGTGCCTCAATCAGAATTTCAGTCCATCTTAGAGGCCTGTCACTCATCTGAGAGTGGAGGACATTTTGGCCCCCAAAGAACTGCTAGAAAAATCTTAGACTGTGGATTCTGGTGGCCTACTCTTTTTAGAGACGCTGCTGAATTTTGTAAATCTTGCCTCCCATGCCAAAAATTTGGTAATATATCCAAGAGGGATGAGATGCCTCAATAATATATGCTTTTCTGTGAAATCTTTAATGTTTGGGGCATTGACTTCATGGGTCCATTTCCAAATTCTAATGGTTATTTTTATATATTGTTAGCTGTGGATTACGTTTCCAAATGGGTGGAAGCAATTCCTACCCGCACTGATGATGCTAACACTGTTGTTTCCTTTGTGAGAAACCATATTATCTGTCGCTTTGGATCCCCACGAGCAATCGTGAGCG
This sequence comes from Arachis ipaensis, assembly GCF_059453495.1. Classification (NCBI taxonomy): domain Eukaryota; kingdom Viridiplantae; phylum Streptophyta; class Magnoliopsida; order Fabales; family Fabaceae; genus Arachis; species Arachis ipaensis. The sequence continues at coordinate 52,002,012 of NC_142436.1, read as the reverse complement.
ATCAAGGCACCCATTTTTGTAACAGGAGACTAACAGGACTAATGAAGAAGCATGGGATAATTCATAAGGTTGCAATAGCATACCATCCTCAGACCAATGGGCAAGCCGAGGTGTCAAATAGAGAGATAAAGCATATCTTGCAGAAGATAGTAAAGCCTCATAGAAGAGACTGGAGCACCAGGCTACAAGATGCACTCTGGGCATACAGAATAGCATACAAAACACCCATTGGGATGAGTCCTTTTCGCTTAGTTTATGGAAAAGCTTGTCATCTCCCGGTAGAAATAGAGCACAAAGCCTTTTGGGCAGTCAAGGAGTGCAATATGGGAATTGAGAAAGCCAGAGCTGAAAGGAAGTTGCAACTGCAAGAACTGGAGAGCCTTCGCCTAGAAGCTTATGAGAACTCAAGACTACACAAGGAGAAGATGAAGGCTGTACATGACCAGAACATCAAGAGGAAAGAGTTCCAACCTGAGGACTCAGTCCTCCTTTACAAATCTCAACTGAGACTCATGCCAGGCAAGTTGAGATCAAGATGGAAAGGTCCATACAGAGTAGAGAAGGCCGAACTGTACGGAGTTTATCACCTTATCCATCCTTCGAGCTCGGAGCTTATCAAAGTTAATGGACATCGTTTAAAGCTGTACCATGGTGAAAAGCGGAAGAAAGACAAGGAACTCGAGATCTTCCGCTTGGAAGATCCCCACATAGCCACAGACTGAGCTAGTGGAGCGTCCAACTTACGGACGTTAAAGCAAAGTGCTAGGTGGGAGACAACCCACCATGGTATGATCGTTCTTTTCTTTATTTTTATTTTTTCCTATTCAATAGCTCCTCTCTTTATTAGTATTTTTGTGCATCTGCATTTACATATTTAAAAAAAAAAAAGAGAGGAAGGTGCCACGCGACACGACCGCATCAGCGACGCGTCCGCGTGGCAAGGAGAGGAGAGAAAAATAAAAATGAACAGAGAGTCATGCTGGAGCGTGGCTGGAGGAGTGCCAATGGCACAAAATAGCCTACGCGACCATGTCACCGACGCGTCCGCGTCGTATGGGCATAATGGCCTCCCACGCGACCGCGTGCCCCACGCGGCCACGTGCCCTGATTTTCGACGTAAAACGGGTGCACAGCTGAAAGTTGTGCTAGAGTGGTGCTGGACTGGCGCTGGACGCGCAATCCCCCTCACGCGACCGCGTGCCCCACGCGGCCGCGTCGTACCCCTTAAACTGCCCACTCACGCGATCGCATGCCCCATGCGATCGCGTCACCCCAATTTTGGCAAATACATCAATTTGAACAGAGAGTTGTGCAAGCGCGAGGCTGCACTCGCGCCAGAAGCCTAACATGGGTCATGCGACCGCGTCACCTTACTTGAAGCGCAATCACGCGAACGCGTGCCCCACGCGGCCGCGTCGCTTGCGCCACACAGCTCAACCTGAATTGCCAAAATATCTTATCTTTTTCCTCTCTAATCCTAATTTTTCTTTTCCCTCCTTACTTCTTCCTTCTCCCTTCTTCCTTCTCTCTCACCTTTCACTCTCTCTCTCCCTCACCTCCATTAACAAGATTTCATTTTCTTCTTCATCCTTTTCTTTTCTATCATTCTTCTTATTTTATGTTATTTTCTTTTCTTTTCATTATTCATATTTTCCTTCTTCTTCTTTCCTTTTTACATGGTGTTGGAATTTTATTTGACTCATTATTCCTCATTATATGCTTGTGGATTGTTGCAAATTGTTTGACAATTATATATTATTTTCTTTAAAGGGTTGCTTGCATGTTCACTTTAATATTTTCTATACCTTCTTCACCATGCATGCTATGTGTTTGTGAAAAAGCCCATATGGCATTATGCACTTCTCTATGTTATTCTACTATTCAATGCTTGCTTTTCACAAATTTCCTTTACTATTATATTAATTGAATTTAATTGTCAATACAAACGTGATGGTTTGTTACAAAGTAATGCTTGGTCTATGCTACTCATGCCCTTTGCCGGCATGCCAATAAACACCTTGCATTCACTTGTCATCATATGCACTAACTATTTTCCATTAATGATCTTTCACATGTACTCATGAGCATGTGTTGACATCATTTACCTTTTAATGTGCATTTACAACCTTCCCTTTTTCGTTCTCTTCATTGCTATATATCTCTTTGATTTTAATTTACTTTCTCTTCCCTTTTTCAGGATGGCCACCAAGAAAAGAAAAGAGAAAGCTACCCCCAAACAACCAGCAAGAAGAGGAACAAAAAGAGCATTAGTGGCAGAGCCTTCTTCAACTGCAGTCAAGCCCTCAGCAAAACGAGTTAAGAGGATCATCAAGGTTGATGAAAAGGAGAAAGCCTTTCCATCGAAGGACACTGCGCAATTTCCCAATCGCTACTGTGAGCAGATGTTCCCCATCCTAGCAGAAAGGAGCTATAACAACGAATACCTTCTTATCCTCCCGCCCAATATTGCTACCTTTGTTGAGTCGCAAATTGAACGAAGACAATGGGGTTTCCTAAGGAGACAGCCAAGGCAGGTCAATCTCTCTTGGGTAGTCGAGTTCTACTCTAACTTCTACCTGCCTACTCTGCAGTCTGTCTATGTACGTCAGAAGCAAGTCCCCATTACAGAAGAGGCCATTCGACAAGCTCTAACTCTTCCCCCTATTCCAGAAGGAATGGACGCCTTTCAAGAAGCCGCACTCAAGCGCCAGCAGTACCAATTTGACTGGGGAGATGTTCTCAGAGTTATCGCATTACCTGGCAGCCGTTGGATCTACGGATACCATCGTACCCGCCCTAAGGGAATATCGGCTTCAGCACTTACCTTGGAGGCTCACGTATGGGCACAAATCATGTCCCATTACGTCTTTCTGAGTACTCACGAGTCCTTCTTCACTGCAGACATGGCCGTTCTACTATGGTGCATCCTTACAGACCAGCCTCTGAATCTACCAAGACATATTCGGAATGCCATGGGACACGTACAAATTGCGGGCAACTTATCTTTTCCCACCTTGGTCTCAGATCTTGTCTCAGCAGCCGGAGTCTCCTACAAAGCTGGAGACACCAAAGCCATGCTCCCACGGGATGATCAGTATGTCCCTATTGGGAAGTACCTCAGACTTTCAGCAGCCACTACAAGCCTTCCCACTACTCCGGTTGAAGATATCCCTTCTTCAACCCCACAAGCACCTACAACAGATGAACTGCTCCAGCAGATAATCAAAAGGTTGGATCGGCAAGAACAGAAAGCGAAGTTAAGAGAGCGCCGTAACGAGCGCCGATTCAAACACCTCAAGGAGCTACTCAAGGGAAAATTCAAGGACTCAGACACCCCGGACTCCACTTCCTTTACCAGCACAGGGAGCCATGATGGTCCCAACTGTGGAGATACTACTACCAGCCCACCCTTGTTCCTGACAGATGGCACCGAGGACGGTGCAAAGCCCTAAGAGTGGGGAGGTCGTTCAGTACCTGACTTCCGGAGGTAATTTCTCTTCCCTAGCACCAATAAATTAGGATATTTAGTTAGATTTTCTTTCTTTTATTGAATAGGATAAATTGCATAGTAATAGGTTAGTTGCATGCATGTTCTACTTGATTGAAAAGACAATAAGTTTCTTCTAAGACTCTATCTTTGGAACAAAATTTCACTAATTTTTAAAATTTTATGATAAATTTGCTTGAAGTAATATTTGGAACATGATGTTTGAGCTAAAGAACACACAACCTGTGAAGATTTGAGCCTTTATGCATGGTTACATTATTTAACCATAATTATTTTATTCCTGTGTGTTTACTTCTCTATGATTGTAATATGTATTTTGTTTTATCTTATATGTCCAATATTTATTATATTTATATGCTTGCACATGATTGAGGCCATTATTTGTTTAAACTCACTTATCCAAATTAAGCCTACCCTTTCCAATTACCTTTGTTAACCACTTTGAGCCTTTAAATCCCATTTGTTCTATATTTCACCACATTACTAGCCTTAAGCGGAAAAACAATTGTATGTCCCAAATTGAATCTTTGGTTAGCTTAAGATAGAATTGTGTGTGCTAGTTAAGTATGGGAAATTGTGGGAACAAAAGTTATTAAGGGAATGTGTCATGATAATTTAATGGAAATTTGGATACCTACCCATGTGAAACTATAAGAATCAAAAATCTATGTGCATTGATAAGCTATGTTTATTTTTATGTTTTTATTTTTTTTAAAAAAAATCAATCAATAAATAAGAGGACAAAATTACCCCAATGCTGAGTTAATATTTCAAAAAAATCAATGCACATATGATAAAATTAAAATAAAAAGTTGATACATGAGTATGGAACGTAAAAGGGAATTCTGGGTAGCTAGGTGTGAATTCTAAGTTATATAGAGTATATATAGGTTATGTTAAAGCTTAGGTTAATTAAAGATTCAATTTATAAGCTTACTAGCCATATATGAATCCTTATCCTTACCTTGGCCCCATTACAACCTTGAAAAGACCTCATGATGCTTGCATTGGTATTGTAAATGTTGTTGATTGGTTAGGAGAAGAACAAAAAAATTAGAAAGCATGATTAGAGAAGGATAGAGTGATTACCCTATACACTAGAGAGACTAGAGTGTACATACACCATCAGTGAGGGTTCCATGCTTGAATTTCTATGTTCCCTGCTTTCATGAGCTATCCTCTTGCATTTTTATCTGCTCTTACTTTATAAGAATTGAATTAGTGGAATTTGAATTATAATTGTTTTGAAGAACTCACTTACTTTTGATCAAGTGGACAAGAATCATATAGTTGCATTCACATATATAGGTTGCATTGCATTTCATAGATTTTACATGTTCTTCCTCATTTATTTTATCTCCTTCAATTAAGCATGAGGACATGCTAATGTTTAAGTGTGGGGAGGTTGATAAATCACTATTTCATGGTTTATATTGTGTTTAATTGTGTGGTTTTATCATGATCTTTGCCCACTTATTCATTAAATAAGCATGCAATTATATTTCCTTCCTAAAGATGTTTTATGGTTGAAAACTTGCTTCCTAGAGACTTTTGATTATGTATTTTATTTCTCCCTTATTCCATTTGATGTCGTGATCTGTGTGTTAAGTGTTTCAGGCTTTATAGGGCATGAATGAGTTGGAGATTGGAAGGGAGGCCTGCAAAAATGGAAGGAACACAAGAAATTGAGGAGATGACCAGCGAGAAGCGACGCGGCCGCATAGATGACGCGACCGCGCGACATGGAATAGCACGAGTGACGCGGCCGCATGGGCGACGCGTCCGCGTGGCAAAGCAGAAACGCAAATGACGCGTCCGCATGAGCGACGCGATCGCGTGACGTGCGCGATCTGCATAATTTGTAGATTCGCTGGGAGCGATTTCGGGCCCTGGTGCACAAATTGTGAATCACACTTTTCACAACTCGTACCACTAACCAGCAAGTGCACTGGGTCGTCCAAGTAATACCTTACGTGAGTAAGGGTCAATCCCACGGAGATTGTTGGTTTGAAGCAAGCTATGGTTATCTTGCAACTCTTAGTCAGGATATTAAATTGTGGTTATCAATTGACTTGCAAATGAACAAGAAAGCATGAATTAAAGGTTACTTGTTATGCAGTAATGGAGAATGTGTTGGGTTTTAGAGATGCTTTGTCCTCTGAATTTCAGCTTTTCTCTTGTATTCCTCTTCCTTCATGCATGCAAAAGTGCAAAGTTCCTTCCATGGCAAGCTGTGTGTTGGTGGATCACCGTTGTCAATGGCTACCATCCATCCTCTCAGTGAAAAGGGTCCACGTGCGCTGTCACTATGCGGCTAATCATCTGTCGGTTCCCACTCATGCTGGAATAGGATCCATTGATCCTTTTGCATCTATCACTACGCCCAACACTCGCGAGTTTGAAGCTCGTCACAGCCATCCAATCCCAGAATCCTACTCGGAATACCACAGACAAGGTTTAGACTTTCCGGATTCTCATGAATGCCGCCATCAATCTAGCTTATACCATAAAGATTCTGATTAAGGAATCTAAGAGATACTCATTCAATCTGATATAGAACGGAGGTGGTTGTCAGACACACATTCATGGATTGAGGAAGGTGATGAGTGTCACGGATCATCACCTTCTCTATAATTAAGCGCGAATGAATATCTTAGATAGGAGCACGCATGTTTGAATGGAAAACAGAAATAGTTGCATTAATTCATCAAAACACAGCAGAGCTCCTCACCCCCAACAATGGAGTTTAGAGACTCATGCCATCAGAGATTACAAAGTTCAGATCTAAACTGTCATGAGGTACAAAATATATTTCTAAAAGTTGTTTAAATACTAAACTAGTAACCTAGGTTTACAGAAAATGAGTAAACTATGATAGATAGTGCAGAAATCCACTTCTAGGGCCCACTTGGTGTGTGCTAGGGCTGAGACTTAAGCTTCTCACATGCCTGGGCTGTTTTGGGCATTCAACGCCATGTTGTAACCTGTTTCTGGCGTTGAACTCCAACTTGTAATCTATTTCTGGCGCTGGACGCCAGACTGCAACATGGAACTGGCGTTGAACGCCAGTTTATGTCATCTATCCTTGAGCAAAGTATGGACTATTATATATTGCTGGAAATCCTTGGATGTCTACTTTCCAACGCAATTAGAAGCGCACCAATTGGACTCCTGTAGCTCCTGAAAATCCATTCCGAGTGCTGAGAGGTTAGAATCCAACAGCATCAGCAGTCCTTTTTCAGCCTGAATCAGATTTTTGCTCAGCTCCCTCAATTTCAGCCAGAAAATACCTGAAATTACAAAAAAACATATAAACTCATAGTAAAGTCCAGAAATATGAATTTTGCCTAAAAACTAATGAAAATATACTAAAAACTAACCAAATCATACTAAAAACTATATAAAATTAACCCCAAAAAGCGTATAAAATATCCGCTCATCACAACACCAAACTTAAACTGTTACTTGTCCCCAAGCAACTAGACAAATAAAATAGAATACAAATAACTCACGAAGCAATAATATCTCAGAGTTCTTGAGTGAAGCTCAGATTCTAATTAGATGAGCAGGACTAGTAGCTTCTTGCTTCCGAACAGTTTTGGCATCTCACTTTATCCATTGAAGCTCATAATGATTGGCATCTATAGAAACTTAGAATTCAGATAATGTTATTGATTCTCCTAGTTTACTATGTTGATTCTTGAACACAGCTACTTTATGAGTCTTGGCCGTGGCCGTAAGCACTTTGTTTTCCAGTATTACCACTGGATACATAAATGCCACAGACACATAATTGGGTGAACCTTTTCGGATTGTGACTCAGCTTTGCCAAAGTCCCCAATTAGAGGTGTCCAGGGTTCTTAAGCACACTCTTCTTTTTGCTTTGGACCTTGACTTTAACCGCTCAGTCTCAAGTTTTCACTTGACACCTTCACGCCACAAGCACATGGTTAGGGACAGCTTGGTTTAGCCGCTTAGACCAGGATTTGATTCCCTTAGGCCATCCTATCTACTGATGCTCAAAGCCTTGGATCCTTTATTACCCTTGCCTTTTGATTTTAAGGGCTATTGGCTTTTTCTGCTTGCTTTTTTTTTTTTTGCAAGCTTTGTATTCACTGCTTTTTCTTGTTTCAAGAATCATTTTTATGATTTTTCAGATTATCAATAACATGTCTCATGTTCATCATTCTTTCAAGAGCCAACATATTTAACATTCAAGAACATCAAATTCCAAAGACATATTCTCTGTTCAGGCATTTATTCAGAAGGCAGAAAGCATTGCCGCCACATGTAAACAATTAGAATTTGTTTTATTAAAATTCCGAAAAATATTGCCTCCTTATTCTAAAGAAAATCTTCTTATTTTATTCATGTTTAATGATGATGAGAAAATAAATTATAGCTTAATTGGAGATAAAATAACTACTAATTACTACTATAACTTCTAAGGTAAAACTCAAATAAGAGCAATTATCACAGAGTTAAGGCTAAGATTAGAACTCAACAACCTTGAGTTTGGGATGTGGATGTTCCTCTAGTCTATGGGGTGCTTGGTCCTTCAAGAGATAACTTCTGACGCTTCAGTTCCTTTAAGTCACGCCCTTGCTCTTCTTGTTCCCTGAGCAGTTTGCAGAGCATACTATTTTGATTTTGCTGTTCTTCTTTTATTTGGTCCATAGATTCTTGCAACTTGGTAACAGATGCTTCAAGTTGTTCCCAATATTCAAATTGAGGGACTTCCAGGAGAAATTCTTGCGCCCTCCTCTTGATGGGGTCATCCTGCACTTGTTGTTTTTCCATTGTGGTTTTAGTGATTGGTTGCTCCACTGAGATGTACTCCGTTATTCCCATCCTTACTCCAGCATCCTTGCAGAGCATAGAGATTAGGCTTGGATAAGCCAACCTGGCATCCTTGGAGTTCTTATTTGCAAGTATGTAAAATTCAGATGGAATCAGTTGATGAACTTCTACTTCTTTTCCCAACATAATGCAATGGATCATCACTGCTCTTTTAACGGTGACTTCAGAACGGTTGCTAGTGGGCAATATAGAACGCCCAATGAAGTCCAGCCATCCTCTGGCGACTGGTTTGAGATCTTGTCTCTTGAGTTGATTTGGGACACCCTTGCTGCTGGTGGTCCACCTGGCTCCAGGGATGCATATATCCTCTAGAATCTTATCCAGGTCCTTGTTTGTTCTCATCATTCTCCTATTGAAAGAGTTTGGGTCATCTTTCAGCTGAGGTAGCTTAAAGATCTCCCTGATTTTATCAGGGTGGATGTGAACAATCTTTCCTCTGACCATAGTCCGATAGTCATAGAGGGCAGTTCCAGATATTCTCTGCCTGTCTGTTTGCCACAGATTAGCGTAGAACTCCTGAACCATATTCCTTCCCACTTTTGTTTCAGGATTAGCTAGGACTTCCCAGTTCCTGTTTCGAATCTGCTCTTGGATCTTCGGATATTCATCTTCTTTCAGATCAAACTTGACTTCCGGGATCACTGATCTTAGACCCATTATTTTGTAGTAATGGTCTGAATGTTCTTTGGTTAAGAACTTTCCTTGATTCCAAAGTGGTTTTGGAATACTCTCTTTCTTGCCTCTTGGAGTGGGTTATTTTTCTTTAGGAGCCATGATCTTAGTAGGTATAATTTAGTGATCATGGATAAACACACCAAACTTAGAGGTTTGCTTGTCCTCAAGCAAAAGAAAAGAAAGGAGAGGGATAGAAGGAGAGCTAGTGTCGAATGGTGGATGAGAGGAGGGAGGCCGAATGTGGATTTAAAAGGGAGGGGGTGGGTTTTCGAAAATTTTAAAAAAGATAAGATAGAAGATATGATTTATAAAAAAATAAGTATGATATGAAAATATGTGATTTAAAATTGAAAAGATATGAAAGATATTTGAAAAAGATAAATTTGGATTTTAAAAAAGATAATGTGGAGATTTGAAAAAGATATTGATGAGTTGAAAAGATTTTAGAAGGAAAAGAGATAGCTTTGTTTTGGAAAATTTGAAAAAGAGTTGGGTTGGATTGAAAAAGAATTTGTGTTTATGGATTAAGATACATTTGGTATTTTTAAAGTAGGGTTTTTTAGAAATTAGGGTTTTTAGAAATTAGGGTTTGTAACATGTTTATACAAGAAATCATGAATTGAAACATGAAAATTAAAATTAAAATAAAAATTGTGAAATAAAAACGAATTTAACTCCTCCCCACCATCCTGGCATTAAACGCCCAAATGCTGCATGTTTTGGGTGTTTAACGCCCAAATGCTGCTTCTCCTGGGCGTTCAACGCCCAGCTGTTGCTTCTTTCTGGCGTTGAACGCCAGGAACTCCTTTGTCACTGGGCGTTTTTCTAAACGCCCAGGATGCTATCAATCTGGTGTTAAACGCCCAGAAGTTGCTTCTTTCTGGCATTTAACACCCAGATGGCTATCATTACTGGCGTTAAACGCCCAGTAGATGCTTCTTTTGGGCGTTTAACACCCAGTTGTGCCTCTTACTGGCGTTTTCTTGCCAGTGAGCTCTTTTTCTCTGTTTTGAGTGCTGAATCCTTCTGTAACCCTGTGAACCTATGCAATTGACTCTTTGCCTTATTAATAGTGAACGTTATATAAACAAATAAAATCAAGAATAGGGCAAAACAACAGAAAAAGTTTTGCTAATGGCTGGGTTGCCTCCTAGCAAGCGCTTGTTTATTGTCTTTAGCTAGACCTTGCTGAGCTTTTAATCTAGCTTCAGCCTTGAGCACTCTTGCTCAACATTACCTTCAAGATAGTGCTTGATTCTCTGTCCATTAACAATGAACTTCTTATCAGAATCAATGTCTTGAAGCTCCACATAACCATACGGCAATACACTTGTAATCATATATGGTCCCCTCCACCGGGATTTCAGTTTCCCAGAGAATAGCCTGAGCCTAGAGTTAAACAGCAGAACCTTTTGTCCTGGTTCAAAGATTCTAGATGACAGCTTTTTGTCATGCCACCTTTTTTATTTCTCTTTATAAAGCTTGGCATTTTCGAAAGTAGTGAATCTGAATTCCTCTAGCTCATTCAGCTGGAGCAATCTTTTTTCTCCAGCTAATTTGGCATCAAAGTTTAGGAATCTGGTTGCCCAGTAGGCCTTATGCTCCAGTTCCACGGGCAGGTGACAAGCCTTATGGTGCACGAATTATGAATTACACTTTTCACAACTCGTACTACTGACCAGCAAGTGCACTGGGTCGTCCAAGTAATACCTCACGTGAGTAAGGGTCGAATCCCACGGAGATTGTTGGTTTAAAGCAATCTATGGATATCTTGTAAATCTTAGTCAGGAAGTCAATTATGTTTATCAGTTGAATTGCAAATAAACAATAGAGCATGGATTAAAGGTTACTTGTTATGCAGTAATGGAGAATATGTTGGAGTTTTGGAGATGCTTTGTCTTCTGAATCTCTGCTTTCCTCTGTCTTCTTGTTCACGCACGCACGTCCTCCTATGGCAAGCTGTGTGTTGGTGGATCACCGTTGTCAATGGCTACCTTCCATCCTTCCAGTGAAAACTACGCTCACGCGCTCTGTCACAGCACGGCTAATCACCGGTTGGTTCTCGATCCGGTTGGAATAGGATTTACTATCCTTTTGCGTCTGTCACTAACGCCCAGCCTTCAGGAGTTTGAAGCTCGTCACAGTCAGTCAATCCTTGAATCCTACTCGGAATACCACAGACAGGGTTTAGACTTTCCGGATTCTCATGAATGCCGCCATCAATTCTAGCTTATACCATGAAGATTCTGATTAAGAGATCTAAGAGATACTCATTCAATCTGATATAGAATGGAGGTGGTTGTCAGGCACACGTTCATGGGTTGAGAATGGTGATGAATGTCATGAATCATCACCTTCATCACAGTTAAGCGCGAATGAACATCTTAGATAGGAACAAGCGTGGTTGAATAGAAAACAGAAATACTTGCATTAATCCATCGAGACACAGCAGAGCTCCTCACCCCCAACAGTGGAGTTTAGAGACTCATGCCGTCAAAGAGTACAAAGTTCAGATCTAAAATGTCATGAGATACAAAATAAGTCTCTAAAAGTTGTTTAAATACTAAACCAGTAGCCTAGGTTTACAAAAAATGAGTAGACTATGATGGGTGATGCAGAGATCCACTTCTGGGGCCCACTTGATGTGTGCTGGGGCTGAGATTTAAGCAAGTCACGTGCAGAGGCCATTTGTGGAGTTGAACGCCAGTTTTTGTGCCAGTTTGGGCGTTCAACTCCAGCTTTTGATCCTTTTCTGGCGCTGGACGCCAGAATTAGGCAGAGAACTGGCGTTGAATGCCAGTTTACGTCATCTATTCTTGTGTAAAGTATGGACTATTATATATTGCTGGAAAGCCCTGGATGTCTACTTTCCAACGCAATTGGAAGCATGCCATTTCGAGTTCTGTAGATTTAGAAAATCCACTTTGAGTGCAGAGAGGTCAGAATCCAACAGCATCAGCAGTCCTTTTTCAGCCTGAATCAGATTTTTGCTCAGCTCCTTCAATTTCAGCCAGAAAAATACCTGAAATTACAGAAAAACACACAACTCATAGTAAAGTCCAGAAATATGAATTTTTTTAAAAAACTAATGAAAATAGACTAAAAACTAACTAGAACATACTCAAAACTATATGAAATTAACCCCAAAAAGCGTATAAAATATCCGCTCATCACAACACCAAACTTAAACTGTTGCTTGTCCTCAAGCAACCAGACAAATAAAATAGAAGACTAATAGGTTGAGAAGCAATAACATCTCAGAGTTTTCTTGAGTGAAGCTCAGATTCTAATTAGATGAGCGGGACTAGTAGCTTTTTGCTTCTGAACAGTTTTGGCATCTCACTTTATCCATTGAAGCTCAGAGTGATTGGCATCTATAGGAACTCAGAATTCAGATAGTGTTATTGATTCTCTTAGTTCAGTGTGATGATTCTTGAACACAGCTTCTTTATGAGTCTTGGTCGTGGCCCTAAGCACTTTGTTTTCCAGTATTACCACCGGATACATAAATGCCACAGACACATAACTGGGTGAACCTTTTCAGATTGTGACTCAGCTTTGCTAAAGTCCCCAATTAGAGGTGTCCAGAGTTCTTAAGCACACTCTTCTTTTTGCCTTGGACCTTGACTTTAACCACTCAGTCTCAAGTTTTCACTTGACACCTTCACGCCACAAGCACATGGTTAGGGACAGCTTGGTTTAGCCGCTTAGACCAGGATTTTAGTCCTTTAGGCCCTCCTATCCACTGATGCTCAAAGCCTTGGGATCCTTTTCATTTTCCCTTGCCTTTTGGTTTTAAGGGTTATTGGCTTTTTTTGCTTGCTTTTTCTCTCTCTTTTTTTTCTACAAGCTTTGTTCTTTGCTGCTTTTTCTTGCTTCAAGAATCATTTTTTTGATTTTTCAGATTATCAATAACATGTCTCCTGTTCATCATTCTTTCAAGAGCCAACATATTTAACAGTCTTAAACAACAAATTCAAAAGACATATGCACTGTTCAAGCATTCATTCAGAAGACAGAAAGCATTGCCACCACATTTAACTAATCAGAATTTCTCTTATTAAAACTCGAAATTTTATTGCCTCTTATTCAAAAGATCTACTACTTTATTCATGTTTGCTGATGATGAGAAAAATAAACTATAGCTTAATTGGAGATAAAATCAAAATAGATACTAATAACTACTATATGACTCCTAAGGTAAACTTCTATAAGGACACTGTCACAGAGTTAAGGCAGAAATTAGAAATTAACAACCTTTATTCCGGGGGAACGGGGGTTCCTCTGATCCTAGGGGTGCTTGGTCCTACAAGAGAAGACTTTTGCCGCTTCAATTCCCTTAAGTCACGCCCTTGCTCCTCTTGTTCTTTAAACATATAGGTCAGCATTTGACTGTGTTCCTTCTGTTCCTTTATTATTTGCTCCATAGCTTCCCGTATCTTGGTAACAGACGTCTTGATTGAGGGATCTCTGGGAGGAAATCCTGTGCTCTCTTCTTGATGGGATCCTCCTGTGCTTGTTGTTTTTCCATTGATGCTTTGGTGATTGGCTTCTCAATTGGGATATACTCAGTTATTCCCATCCTTACTCCAGCGTCCTTGCAGAGCAGAGAAATCACATTTGGATAAGCCAACCTGGCCTCTTTAGAATTTTTGTTAGCAATTTTGTAGAGTTCAGCTGAAATCAGCTGATGAACCTCCACTTCCTTTCCCATCATGATGCAATGGATCATCACTGCTCTTTTAACTGTGACTTCAGAACGGTTGCTAGTAGGCAACAGAGAACGCCCAATGAAGTCTAGCCATCCTCTGGCGACTGGTTTGAGATCCTCTCTCTTGAGTTGATTTGGGACACCCTTTGTGTTGGTGGTCCACCTGGCTCCAGGGATACATATGTCCTCTAGAATCTTATCCAGGTTAATGTCTGCTCTCATCATCCTCCTGTTGAAGGAGTCTGGATCGTCCTTTAGCTGAGGTAGCTTTAAGATCTCTCTGATCTTGTCAGGGGTGGTATGAACAATCTTTCCTCTGACCATGGTCCGAAATTCATAGAAGGCAGTTCCAGATAGTTTTTGCTTGTCAGTCTGCCACATATTAGCATAGAACTCCTGGACCATGTTCCTTCCTACTTTCGTTTCAGGATTAGCTAGGACTTCCCAGTTCCTGATTCGAATTTGCTCCTAGATCTCCAGATATTCATCTTCTTTCAGATCGAATCTAACTTCCGGGATCACTGATCTCAAACCCATTATTTTAAGATAATGGTCTGAATGTTCTTTAGATAAGAACTTCCCTTGATTCCAAAGTGGTTTTGGAACGCTCTCTTTCATGCCTCTTGGAGTGGGTTGTTTTCCTTTAGGAGCCATGATCTTAGTGATCTCGGATAAACACACCAAACTTAGAGGTTTGCTTGTCCTCAAGCAAAAGAAAAGAAAGGAGAGGGATAGAAGGAGAGCTAGGTGCAATTGTTGATGGAGGAGGAGGGAGGCCAAACCCAAATTTAAAGGGATGGGGGGTGGGTTTTCGAAAAATTGGAAAAGATAAGATAAAAAGATTGAGTTGAAAAAGATAAGATAGAAGATATAGTTTAATTTTGAAGAGATATGATAGATTTTTGAAAAAGATAAATTTGAATTTTGAAAAAGATAATATGGAGATTTGAAAAAGATATGGATTAGTTGAAAAGATTTTAAAGTGAAAAAGATAGATTTGTTTTCAGAAAAGATTTGAAAAGAGTTAGATTGAATTTGGAAAGAGGGATTTTTAGAAATTAATGATTTTAGAAATCAGGGTTCCTAACATGTTCATGTAAAAATCATGCATTGAAACATAAAATTTGAAATTAGAATGGAAATACGTGTGGAAAAAAATGAATTTGGCTCCTCCCTGCCTTCCTGGCGTTTGAACGCCCAAACACTGCCTGTTTTGGGCGTTCAGCGCCCAAATGCTGCTCTCCTGGGCATTCAACGCCCAACTGCTGCCATTACTGGCGTTCAACGCCCAGTGGGTGCCCCTTTCTGGCATTGAACGCCCAGATTGCTACCATTACTGGCGTTTTCTTGCCAGTGAGCTTTTTTTCTCTGTTTTGTGTGCCGAGGTCTTCTGTAAATGATTATTTACCTTGTTGTCAATGAACTCTATATAAACAAATAAAAATAAAAATAGAAATAGGGCAAAATGCTTAGAGGATTGTTGCCCCCTGGCTAGGTTGCCTCCCAGCAAGCGCTTCTTTATTGTCTTTAGCTGGACCTTGCTGAGCTTTTAATCTAGCTTCAGCCTTGAGCATTCTTGCTCAATGTTGCCTTCAAGATAATGCTTGATTCTCTGTCCATTGACAATGAACTTCTTATCAGAATCAATATCTTGAAGCTCCACATAACCATATGGTGATACACTTGTAATCACGTATGGTCCCCTCCACCGGGATTTCAGTTTCCCGGGGAATAGCCTCAGTCTAGAGTTAAACAACAGGACCTTCTGTCCTGGTTCAAAGATTCTAGATGACAGCTTTCTGTCATGCCATTTTTTTTATTTTTCTTTATAAAGCTTGGCATTTTCGAAAGCTGTGAATCTGAATTCCTCTAGCTCATTTAGCTGGAGCAATCGTTTTTCTCCTGCTAATTTGGCATCAAAGTTTAGGAATCTGGTTGCCCAGTAGGCTTTATGTTCCAGTTCCACGGGCAGGTGACATGCCTTACCATACACGAGTTGGTATGGAGATGTCCTGATGGGGGTCTTGAATGCTGTCCTGTAAGCCCACAGAGCATCATCCAAGCTCCGTGCCCAATCCTTTCTACGGGTATTTACTGTCCGTTCCAGGATTCTCTTTAATTCTCTGTTTGAGACTTCAGCTTGCCCATTGGTTTGTGGATGATATGGAGTGGCCACCTTGTGGCGAATTCCATACCGAACCATGGCAGAGTAAAGCTGTTTATTGCAGAAGTGAGTGCCCCCATCACTGATTAGTACTCTAGGGACACCAAACCTGCTAAAGATATGTTTCTGGAGGAACTTCAGCACTGTTTTAGTATCATTGGTGGGTGTGGCAATAGCCTCAACCCATTTTGATACATAGTCAACTACCACCAGAATATAAGTGTTTGAGTATGATGGTGGAAAAGGTCCCATGAAGTCAATTCCCCATACATCAAACAACTCAATTTTCAAGATTCCTTGTTGAGGCATGGCGTAACCATGAGGCAGATTACCAGCTCTTTGGCAACTGTCACAATTACGTACAAACTCTCGGGAATCTTTATAGAGTGTGGGCCAATAGAAGTCACATTGGAGGACCTTGGTGGCTGTTCGCTCACCTCCGAAATGGCCTCCATATTGAGATCCGTGGCAATGCCACAGGATCCTCTGTGCTTATTCTCTAGGCACACACCTACGGATAATTCTGTCTGCACATTTCTTAAAGAGATAAGGTTTATCCCACAAGTAGTACTTTGCATCAGTAATTAATTTCTTCTTTTGTATCCTGTTGTACTCCTTGGGTATGAACCTTGCAGCTTTATAGTTTGCAATATCGGCAAACCATGGTGCTTCCTGAATGGCAAATAAATGCTCATCAGGAAACGTCTCAGAGATCTCAAGAAAGGGGAGGGACGTCCCTTCCACTGGCTCTATCCGGGACAGATGATCAGCCACTTGGTTCTCTGTCCCTTTTCTGTCTCTTATTTCTATATCAAACTCTTGCAGAAGCAATACCCATCTGATGAGCCTGGGTTTTGAATCCTACTTTGTGAGTAGATATTTAAGAGCAGCATGGTCAATATACACAATCACTTTTAATCCTACTAAGTATGATCTGAACTTGTCAATGGCGTAAACCACTGCAAGTAGTTCTTTTTCTGTGGTTGTGTAATTTTTCTGGGCATCATTTAGAACGCGACTGGCATAATAAATGACATGCAGAAGCTTGTCGTACCTCTGTCCCAATACTGCACCAATGGCATGATCACTGGCATCACACATTAGCTCAAATGGTAATGTCCAGTCTAGTGCAGAAATGACGGGTGCTGTGACCAGCTTAGCTTTCAGTGTTTCAAACGCCTGCAGGCACTCAGTGTCAAACACAAATGGCGTGTCAGCAACTAGCAGATTGCTTAGAGGTTTTGCGATTTTTGAAAAATCCTTTATAAACCTCCTATAGAATCCTGCATGCCCCAGAAAGCTTCTGATTGCCTTAACATTGGCAGGTGGTGGTAATTTTTCAATTACCTCTATTTTTGCTTGATCCACCTCTATTCCCTTGTTTGAGATTTTATGCCCAAGAACAATTCCTTCAGTCACCATGAAGTGACACTTTTCCCAGTTTAAAACTAGGTTGGTCTCTTGGCATCTTTTCAGAACAAGTTTCAGGTGATCAAGACAGGAGCTGAATGAGTCTCCGTATACTGAGAAGTCATCCATGAAGACTTCCAGAAATTTTTCCACCATATCAGAGAAAATAGAGAGCATGCATCTCTGGAAGGTTGCAGGTGCATTACATAGCCCAAATGGCATCCTTCTATAAGCAAACACTCCGGATGGACATGTGAATGCTGTTTTCTCTTGATCCTGGGGATCTACTGCAATCTGGTTATAGCCTGAGTAGCCATCCAAAAAGCAGTAATAATCATGACCTGCTAGTCTTTCTAGCATCTGGTCTATGAATGGTAAAGGAAAATGATCCTTTCTGGTGGCTGTATTGAGCCTTCTATAGTCAATACACATGCGCCACCCTGTAACTGTTCTTGTAGGAACCAGTTCATTTCTTTCATTATGAATCACTGTCATGCCTCCCTTTTTTGGGACGACTTGAACATGGCTCACCCAGGGGCTATCAGAAATAGGATAAATAATCCCAGCCTCTAGTAATTTGGTGACCTCTTTCTGCACCACTTCTTTCATGGCTGGATTTAGCCGCCTCTGTGGTTGAACCACTGGTTTGGCATTATCTTCCAATAAGATTTTGTGCATGCATCTAGCTGGGCTTATGCCCTTAAGGTCACCTATGGACCACCCAAGAGCTGTCTTGTGTATCCTTAGCACTTGAATAAGTGCCTCCTCTTCCTGTGAATTTAAAGCAGAGCTTATGATCACTGGAAAAGTTTCACCTTCTCCCAGAAACGCATATTTCAAGGATGGTGGTAATGGCTTGAGCTCGGGTTTAGGAGGTTTCTCCTCTTCCAGAAGAAATTTCAGAGGCTCTTTCATGTCCTCTGAATCCTCTAAATCAGGCTGAACATCTTTAAAGATGTTTTCCAACTCTGATTCAAGACTCTCAGCCATGTTGATCTCTTCTACCAAAGAATCAATAGGATCAACTTTCATGCAGTCTTTTGATGTGTTTGGATGCTGCATGGCTTTGATAGCGTTCAACTTGAATTCATCATCATTGACTCTCAGGGTTATTTCCCCCTATTGGACGTCAATGAGGGATCTTCCAGTTGCTAGGAAGGGTCTTCCTAGAATGAGAGTAGCACTCTTGTGCTCCTCCATTTCCAGCACAACAAAGTCAGTGGGAAAGGCGAATGGCCCAACTCTGACAATCATGTCTTCAATCATGCCTGATGGGTATTTAGTGGAACCATCAGCAAGTTGGAGACATATCCGGGTTGGTTTAACTTCTTCAGTTAAGCCAAGCTTCCTGATAGTGGATGCAGGTATTAGGTTGATGCTTGCCCCAAGATCGCATAAAGTTGTCTTGGTGCAATTACCTTCTAATATGCATGGTATCAGAAAGCTCCCAGGGTCTTTAAGCTTTTCAGGAAAGCTCTTCAGAATGACTGCACTGCATTCTTCAGTAAGGAGAACTCTTTCTGTTTCTCTCTAATCCTTCTTATGACTCAAGATCTCTTTCATGAACTTGGCATAAGAAGGTATTTGCTCAAGTGCTTCTGCAAATGGAATCTTTATTTCAAGAGTCCTGAGATAATCTGCAAAGCGAGCAAATTGCTTATCCTGCTCCTCTTTCCGGAGTTTTTGAGGATAAGGTATCTTGGCTTTATATTCTTCAACCTTAGTTGCTGCAGGTTTATTGCCTACTGAAGTGGTTGAAGAAGCCTTTTTAGAGGGGTTGTTATCAGCATTTGTGTGTGTCTGATCCCTCACTGGCAGTTGAGTGCCAGAGTTAGAAGCTGGAGTGACGTGAGCAGCCAACTCCTTGTCTGTTCCTGGCGTTTGAACGCCAGAATTGTGCCCATTTTGGGCGTTCAGCGCCAGATCCTGCCCATTTTGGGCGTTCAACGCCAGATCCTTGCCCATTTCTGGCGTTGAACGCCAGTCCTGCTTTGTTTCTGGCATTGAACGCCAGTTTTGGCCATGGTCTGGGCGTTCAGCGCCAGCCTTCCACCAATTTTCTGGCGTTTTAGCGCCAGAATTATTTTTCCCTGGGCTCTTACTGTCCTCAGGTGAATTTTGGGTGGTTTGCTCATTTCTTAGCTTTTTGCTGCCTTGAGGTGGGGTATTTAATGTTCTCCCACTTCTTAGTTGAACTGCTTGGCATTCTTCTGCTATTTGCCTTGACAGCTGCTGCTTTGTTTGCTTAAACTGTTTGTCCATATGTATATTAGCCATCCTTGTCTCTTGTAACCTGTCCTTAAATTCGGCTAGCTGCTTTGTTAGAAAGTCCAATTGCTGATTGAATTCAGCAGCTTGTTTTACAGGACTGAGTTCAGCAGTTACTGTTTTAACCTCTTCATTCATGGAAGGGTTGCTGCTTAGGTACAGATGCTGATTCCTGGCAACTGTATCAATGAGCTCTTGAGCCTCTTCAATTGTCTTTCTCATGTGGATAGATCCACCAGCTGAGTAATCTAGAGACATCTGAGCTCCTTCTGCAAGCCCATAGTAGAAGATGTCTAGCTGAACCCACTCTGAAAATATTTCAGAGGGGCATTTTCGTAGCATCTCTCTGTATCTCTCCCAGGCATCATAAAGAGATTCATTATCTCCTTGCTTGAAGCCTTGGATGTCCAGCCTTAGCTGTGTCATCCTTTTCGGAGGAAAATATTGATTCAGAAATTTTTCTGTCAGCTGTTTCCATGTCTTTATGCTGGCCTTAGGTTGGTTATTTAACCACCTCTTAGCTTGATCTTTTACAGCAAATGGAAACAGTAATAGTCTGTAGACATCCTGATCTATTTCCTTATCATGTACTGTGTCAGCAATTTGTAAAAATTGTGCCAGAAACTCTGTAGGTTCTTCTTGTGGAAGACCGGAATACTGGCAGCTTTGCTGCACCATGATAATGAGCTAAGGATTCAACTCAAAGCTACTGACTCCAATGGAGGGTATGCAGATACTACTCCCATATGAAGCAGTAGAGGGGTTAGAATATGACCCCAGAGTCCTCCTGGACTGTTCATTTCTGCTTAGGTCCATGATGGAGAAAGGGAGATGATGTAAAATAGAAAAAATATTTTTATTTATTTATTTATTAATTTATTTCGAAAATAAAATAAATCAAAATAAAATAAATAAAAATGAGTAAAAGATTTTCGAAAAAGTGAGGAGAGAGAAAGTGGTTAGGAGATTTTGAAAAAGATATGATGATTTTTGAAAAAGGTTTTAAATTTTGAAATAAAAATCTGAATTTTTAAAGGAGAGAGAAAAACAATAAGATAACACAGGATTTAAAATTTTTTTTTTTAGATCTGAGGTTCCTTATTTTTGAAAATTTTGGGAGGGGGGAAAAGAAAAAAAAAACACCAAGGAACACTAAACTTAAAAATTTTAAGATCAAGACACAAGGAAAACTTAAGAACACTTTGAAGATTCACAAGAACACGAGAACACAAAGGAAGAACACCAAACTTAAAATTTTTAGAAAACCAAAATAAATTTTCGAAAAACACAAAAAAATCAACAAGAAAACACCAAACTTAAAGTTTGGCACAGGATTTAATAGAAAAATTATTTTTTTTTTTTGAAAAAGATTTTAAAAAGAAAATAAGGATTCTAAGATTCTAACACAACAATAAAAAAGAGACTCTAAACAAAAAAAGAGAAATTTTTCCTAATCTAAGCAACAAAATAAATCGTTAGTTGTCCAAACTCGAACAATCCCCGGCAACGGCGCCAAAAACTTGGTGCACGAATTATGAATTACACTTTTCACAACTCGTACCACTGACCAGCAAGTGCACTGGGTCGTCCAAGTAATACCTCACGTGAGTAAGGGTCGAATCCCACGGAGATTGTTGGTTTAAAGCAATCTATGGTTATCTTGTAAATCTTAGTCAGGAAGTCAATTATGTTTATCAGTTGAATTGCAAATAAACAATAGAGCATGGATTAAAGGTTACTTGTTATGCAGTAATGGAGAATATGTTGGAGTTTTGGAGATGCTTTGTCTTCTGAATCTCTGCTTTCCTCTGTCTTCTTGTTCACGCACGCACGTCCTCCTATGGCAAGCTGTGTGTTGGTGGATCACCGTTGTCAATGGCTACCTTCCATCCTTCCAGTGAAAACTACGCTCACGCGCTCTGTCACAGCACGGCTAATTACCGGTTGGTTCTCGATCCGGTTGGAATAGGATTTACCATCCTTTTGCGTCTGTCACTAACGCCCAGCCTTCAGGAGTTTGAAGCTCGTCACAGTCAGTCAATCCTTGAATCCTACTCGGAATACCACAGACAAGGTTTAGACTTTCCGGATTCTCATGAATGCCGCCATCAATTCTAGCTTATACCACGAAGATTCTGATTAAGAGATCTAAGAGATACTCATTCAATCTGATATAGAACAGAGGTGGTTGTCAGGCACACGTTCATGGGTTGAGAATGGTTATGAATGTCACGAATCATCACCTTCATCACAGTTAAGCGCGAATGAACATCTTAGATAGGAACAAGCGTGGTTGAATAGAAAATAGAAATACTTGCATTAATCCATCGAGACACAGCAGAGCTCCTCACCCCCAACAGTGGAGTTTAGAGACTCATGCCGTCAAAGAGTACAAAGTTCAGATCTAAAATGTCATGAGATACAAAATAAGTCTCTAAAAGTTGTTTAAATACTAAACCAGTAGCCTAGGTTTACAAAAAATAAGTAGACTATGATGGGTGATGCAGAGATCCACTTCTGGGGCCCACTTAATGTGTGCTGGGGCTGAGATTTAAGCACGTCACGTGCAGAGGCCATTTGTGGAGTTGAACGCCAGTTTTTGTGCCAGTTTGGGCGTTCAACTCCAGCTTTTGATCCTTTTCTGGCGCTGGACGCCAGAATTGGGCAGAGAACTGGCGTTGAACGCCAGTTTACGTCGTCTATTCTTGTGTAAAGTATGGACTATTATATATTGCTGAAAAGCCCTGGATGTCTACATTCTAACGCAATTGGAAGCATGCCATTTCGAGTTCTGTAGATTCAGAAAATTCACTTTGAGTGCAGGGAGGTCAGAATCCAACAGCATCAGCAGTCCTTTTTCAGCCTGAATCAGATTTTTGCTCAGCTCCTTCAATTTCAGCCAGAAAAATACCTGAAATTACAGAAAAACACACAACTCATAGTAAAGTCCAGAAATATGAATTTTTCCTAAAAACTTATGAAAATAGACTAAAAACTAACTAGAACATACTCAAAACTATATGAAATTAACCCCAAAAAGCGTATAAAATATCCGCTCATCACCTTACCATATACTAGTTGGTATGGAGAGGTCCCTATAGGAGTCTTGAATGCTGTTCTGTAAGCCCACAGAGCATTGATGAGCGGATATTTTATACGCTTTTTGGCATTGTTTTTAGTATGTTTTTAGTAGGATCTAGTTACTTTTAGGGATGTTTTTATTAGTTTTTATGCTAAATTCACATTTCTGGACTTTACTATGAGTTTGTGTGTTTTTCTGTGATTTCAGGTATTTTCTGGCTGAAATTGAGGGACTTGAGCAAAAATCAGATTCAGAGGTAGAAGAAGGACTGCTGATGTTGTTGGAAAGTAGATATCCAGGGCTTTCCAGAAATATATAATAGTCCATACTTTGGCCGAGTTTAGACGACGCAAAAGAGCTTTGAACGCCAGTTCTATGCTGCAGTCTGGAGTTAAACGCCAGAAACACGTCACAAGCCAGAGTGGAAACTTCAAGCTCAGCCCAAGCACACACCAAATGGGCCCCGGAAGTGGATTTATGCATTAATTACTTCTGTAAACCCTAGTAACTAGTTTAGTATAAATAGGAACTATTGCATTAGATCATCTTGGGATGTCTGGTTCTTAGATCATGGGGGCTGGCCATTCGGCCATGCCTGAACCTTTCACTTATGTATTTTCAAACGGTAGAGTTTCTGCACTCCATAGATTAAGGTGTGGAGCTCTGCTGTTCCTCATGAATTAATGCAAAGTACTACTGTTTTTCTATTCCATTCAACTTATTCCGCTTCTAAGATATTCATTCGCACTTCAATATGAATGTGATGAACGTGACAATCATCATCATTCCCCCACGAACGCGTGCCTGACAACCACTTCCGTTCCACCTTAGATTGAATGAGTATCTCTTGGATCTCTTAATCAGAATCTTCGTGGTATAAGCTAGATTGATGGCAGCATTCATGAGAGTCCGGAAAGTCTAAACCTTGTCTGTGGTATTCCGAGTAGGACTCTGGGATTGAATGACTGTGACGAACTTCAAACTCGTGAGTGCTGGGCGTAGTGACAGACGCAAAAGGAGGGTGAACCCTATTCCAGTATGATCGAGAACCTCAGATGATTAGCCGTGCTGTGACAGAGCATTTGGACCATTTTCACAAGAGGATGGGATGTAGCCATTTACCACGGTGATGCCTCCAGATGATTAGCCATGCAGTGACAGCGCATCGGACCATTTTCACAGAGAGGATGAAAAGTAGCCATTGACAACGGTGATGCCCTTACATAAAGCCAGCCATGGAAAGGAGTAAGATTGATTGGATGAAGACAGCAGGAAAGCAGAAGTTCAGAGGAACGAACGCATCTCCATACACTTATCTGAAATTCTCACCAATGATATACATAAGTATTTCTATCTTTATTTTCTGTTTATTTATTATTTATTTTCGAAAACTCCATAATCAATTATTATCCGCCTGACTGAGATTTACAAGATGACCATAGCTTGCTTCATACCAACAATCTCCGTGGGATCGACCCTTACTCACGTAAGGTTTTATTACTTGGACGACCCAGTGCACTTGCTGGTTAGTTGTATCGAAGTTGTGAATGAAAAACGATTTATTAAGACGTGCGTACAGAGTTTTTGGCGCCGTTGCCTGAGATCACAATTTAGTGCACCAAGTTTTTGGCGTCGTTGCCGGGGATTGTTCGAGTTTGGACAACTGACGGTTCATCGTGTTGCTCAGATTAGGTAATTTTCTTTTTGTTTTATTTTCAAAAAAAAAATTTTCAAAAAAAAAATTTTCAAAAATCTTTCAAAAATTTCTCATCTGTTTTCGAAAATTATTCTAAAATTTTTTTAAGAATGAATTCTAGTGTTTCATGAAGCATGTTGAAGCCTGACTGGCTGTAAAGCCATGTCTAAATTCATTTGGACTGGGGCTTCCAACCCAACATTATCAAGAGCAAGCTAGTTGTTGCTAATCCACCTGCTGCTGTTCCAGATCCAAAAGATTTACATGCTAAAGCTTGAATGGCTATTAAGCCATGTCTAACCCTCAGATTGGAGCTTTAGAATAAGAGTGCAAGATTCCTGGAATTCATATTAAAAATTTTGGAATTCTTATTTTTCTTTTTCACACTAATTTTCGAAAAATATAAAATAAAAATACAAAAAAATCACAAAATCATAAAAAATCAAAAATATTTTGTGTTTCTTGTTTGAGTCTTGAGTCAATTTCAAGTTTGGTGTCAACTGCATTTTTTCTAAAAATTCTCTGCATTTTTTGAAAATTCATGCATTCATAGTGTTCTTCATGATCTTCAAGTTGTTCTTGATAAACCTTCTTGATTGATCTTCATATTATATTGTTTTGTGTTGTATGGTGTTTTTCATATGCATTCTTGAATTCTTAGTGTCTAAGCATTAAAGATTTCTAAGTTTGGTGTCTTGCATGTTTTCTTTGCATAAAAAATTTTTCAAAAATAAGTTCTTGGTGTTCATCTTGATCTTCAAAGTGTTCTTGGTGCTCATCTTGACATTCATAGCATTCTTACATGCTTTCATCATTTTGATCTAAAAATTTTCATGCATTGAGTCTTTTTCATGTTTTTCTCTTTCATCATTGAAAATTCAAAAAAAAAATATCTTCCCCTTTTTCACTCATAAATTTCAAAAATTTGGATTGACTTTTTTCAAAAAAATTTTAAAAATCTAGTTGTTTTTATGAGTCAAATCAAATTTTCAATTTAAAAATCTTATATTTTTTAAAATCTTTTTCAAAAATCAAATCTTTTTCATTTTTCTTAGTTATTTTCGAAAATTTTAAATATATTTTTCAAAAATCTTTTTCTTATCTTTATCACATAATTTTTAAAAATAACATCATCAATTAATGTTTTGATTCAAAAATTTCAACCTTGTTACTTGCTTATTAAGAAAGATTCAAACTTTAAGTTCTAGAATCATATCTTGTGATTTTTTGTGAATCAAGTCATTAATTATAATTTTAAAAATCAAATCTTTTTCAAAACTAATTTCAATCATATCTTTTCAAAAATATCTTTTTATCTTATCTTTTTCAAAATCATATCTTTTTCAAAAATTTGATTTTAAAATATCTTTTCTAACTTCTTATCTTCTTATCTTTTCAAAATTGATTTTCAAATTTGTTTCAACTAACTAACTAACTTTTTGTTTGTTTCTTATCTTTTTCAAAACTACCTAACTAACCCTCTCTCTCTAATTTTCGAAAATATCTCCCTCTTTTTCAAAAATTCTTTTTAATTAACTAATTGTTTCAAAATTCAATTTTAATTTATTTCTTCTTTTAATTTTCGAAAATCACTAACCATTTTTCAAAAATAATTTTCGAAAATTCTCTTTCTCTCTCATCTCCTTCTATTTATTTATTCATCTACTAACACTTCTCTTCATCTCACATCTCTGCTCTCCTCACCCTTGTGTTTCTTTCCTTACATTACATTCTTTTCTTCTTCTTTTCTTCTACTCACACAGGGACCTCTATACTGTGGTAAAAAGGATCCCTATTATTATTTTTCTGTTCCCTCTTTTTCATATGAGCAGGAGCAAGGACAAGAATATTCTTGTTGAAGCAGAACTGCAAGTTTTATGGACTTCCATCTGAAGATCCTTTTCAGTTCTTAACTGAATTTTTGCAGATCTGTGATACTGTTAAGACTAATGGAGTAGATCCTGAAGTCTACAGGCTCATGCTTTTCCCTTTTACTGTAAGAGACAGAGCTAGAGTGTGGTTGGACTCTCAACCCAAAGATAGCCTGAACTCTTGGGATAAGCTGGTCACGGCTTTCTTAGCCAAGTTCTTTCCTCCTCAAAAGCTGAGCAAGCTTAGAGTGGATGTTCAAACCTTCAGACAGAAAGAAGGTGAATCCCTCTATGAAGCTTGGGAGAGATACAAGCAACTGACCAAAAAGTGTCCTTCTGACATGCTTTCAGAATGGACCATCCTGGATATATTCTATGATGGTCTGTCTGAATTAGCTAAAATGTCATTGGATACTTCTGCAGGTGGATCCATTCACCTAAAGAAAACGCCTGCAGATGCTCAAGAACTCATTGACATGGTTGCTAATAACCAGTTCATGTACACTTCTGAGAGGAATCCTGTGAGTAATGGGACGCCTCAGAAGAAGGGAGTTCTTGAAATTGATACTCTGAATGCCATATTGGCTCAGAATAAAATATTGACTCAGCAAGTCAATATGATTTCTCAGAGTCTGAATGGAATGCAAGCTGCATCCAACAGTACTCAAGAGGCATCTTCTGGAGAAGAAGCTTATGATCCTGAAAACCCTGCAATAGCAGAGGTGAATTACATGGGTGAACCATATGGAAACACCTATAATCCCTCATGGAGAAATCACCCAAATCTCTCATGGAAGGATCAACAAAAGCCTCAACAAGGCTTTAATAATGGTGGAAGAAACAGGTTTAGCAATAGCAAGCCTTTTCCATCATCCACTCAGCAACAGACAGAGAACTCTGAACAAAATACTTCTAATTTAGCAAACTTAGTCTCTGATCTATCTAAGGTCACTGTGAGTTTCATGAATGAAACAAGGTCCTCCATTAGAAATTTGGAAGCACAAGTGGGCCAGCTGAGTAAAAGGACCACTGAAACCCCTCTTAGTACTCTCCCAAGCAATACAGAAGAAAATCCAAAAGGAGAGTGCAAGGCCATTGAAATGACCATCATGGCCGAAACCACAAAAGAGGAGGAGGACGTGAATCCCAGTGAGGAAGACCTCCTGGGACGTCCAGTGATCAACAAGGAGTTTCCTTCTAAGGAACCAAAGGAATCTGACACTCATCTAGAGACCATAGAGATTCCATTGAACCTTCTTACGCCCTTCATGAGCTCTGATGAGTATTCTTCTTCTGAAGAGAATAAGGATGTTACTGAAGAGCAAGTTGCCAAGTTCCTTGGTGCAATCATGAAGCTGAATGCCAATTTATTTGGTAAAGAGACTTGGGGAGATGAACCTCCCCTGTTCACCAATGAACTAAATACATTGGATCAACTGAGATTTCCTCAGAAGAAACAGGATCCTGGAAAGTTCCTAATACCTTGCACCATAGGCACCATGACCTTTGAAAAGGCTCTATGTGATCTGGGGTCAGGAATAAACCTCATGCCACTCTCTGTAATGGAGAAACTGGGAATCTTTGAGGTACAAGCTGCTAAAATCTCATTAGAGATGGCAGACAATTCCAGAAAACAGGCTTATGGACAAGTAGAGGACATATTAGTAAAGGTTGAAGGCCTTTACACCCTTGCTGATTTCATAATCCTAGATAATGGGAAGGATGAGGATGAATCCATCATCCTTGGAAGACCCTTCCTAGCCACAGCAAGAGCTGTGATTGATGTTAACAGAGGTGAACTAGTCTTTCAATTGAATGAGGACTCCCTTGAGTTTAAAACTCAAGGACATCCTTCTGTAAACATGGAAAAGAGGCACAGTAAGCTTCTCTCAAAATAGAGTCAACCAGAGCCCCCACAGTCAAACTCTAAGTTTGGTATTGGGAGGCCACAACTAAACTCTAAGTTTGGTGTTGAACTCCCATATCCAAACTCTAAGTTTGGTGTTGGGGAGTCTCAACAATGCTCTGAACATCTGTGAGGCTCCATGAGAGCCCACTGTCAAGCTATTGACATTAAAGAAGTGCTTGTTAGGAGGCAACCCAATTTTTATTTAATTATATTTTTTATTAGTTATATGTCTTCATAGGTTCATGATCATGTGGAGTCACAAAAATAACTGGAAAAATTGATGAAAAATCAAAAACAGCATTAAAAATAGCACACCCTAGAGGAGGAGTTCACTGGCGTTCAAACGCCAGTAAGGAGCATCTGGCTGGCGTTCAACGCCAGAACAGAGCATGGATCTGGCGCTGAACGCCAGAAACAAGCATAGAACTGGCGTTCAACGCCAGAAACATGCTGCATCTGGGCGTTGAATGCCCAGAACAAGTATCAGTTCGGCGTTTAAACGCCAGAATTGCATGCAAAGGCATTTTACATGCCTAATTGGTGCAGGGATGTAAATCCTTGACACCTCAAGATCTGTGGACCTCACAGGATCATCTCAGAATCTGTGGATCCCACAGAATCCCCACCTTCCCTCCTCATAATCCTAGATTCTTCCACATCTTCTTCTTCATCTATTCTTTCTTCTCTTGCTCGAGGGCGAGCAAAATTCTAAGTTTGGTGTGGTAAAAGCATAAGCTTTTTGTTTTTCCATAACCATTGATGGTACCTAAGGCCAGAGAAACCTCCAAAAAAAAAAGAGAAAAAGAAGAGAAAAGGGAAGACAAAAGCTTCCATAGCTCAGTGGTAGAACATTTGACTGCAAATCAAGAGATCCCTGAGATACCTCTAGGGTACATTTTCCTCCACATAATTATTGGGAGCAACTGAGGATAGAAATACCAAAAATCACTAAGGAGGAGCAACAAAGACAAGGAAGAGACATAGAGGAGCTCAAAAGCACCATTGGTTCTTCAAGAAGAGAAAGACGCCATCCTCACTAAGGTGGACTCATTCCTTAATCTCCTTGTCTATTTATTCCTATTTTTCGATTTTTGAGCTTTATGTTTATTTATATTTGTGTCTTACTACATGATCATTAGTGTCTAAGTGTCTATGCCTTAAAGTAAGTTAATATGAATCCATCACCTCTCTTAAATGAAAAATGTTTTAATTCAAAAGAACAAGAAGTACATGAGTTTCGAATTTATCCTTGAAATTAGTTTAATTATATTGATGTGGTGACAATACTTTTTGTTTTCTGAATAAATGCTTGAACAGTGCATATGTCTTTTGAAGTTGTTGTTTAAGAATGTTAAATATGTTGGCTCTTGAAAGAATGATGACAAGGAAACATGTTATTTGATAATCTGAAAAATCATAAAAATGATTCTTGAAGCAAGAAAAAGCAGCAAAGAACAAAGCTTGCAGAAAAAAAAAGAGAAAAAAAATAGAAAGAAAAAGCACGCAGAAAAAGTCAAAAGCTCTTAAAACCAAAAGGCAAGAGCAAAAAGCCAATAGCCCTTAAAACCAAAAGGCAAGGGTAATAAAAAGGATCCCAAGGCTTTGAGCATCAGTGGATAGGAGGGCCTAAAGGAATAAAATCCTGGCCTAAGCGGCTAAACCAAGCTGTCCCTAACCATGTGCTTGTGGCGTGAAGGTGTCAAGTGAAAACTTTGAGACTGAGCGGTTAAAGTCAAGGTCCAAAGCAAAAGAAGAGTGTGCTTAAGAACCCTGGACACCTCTAATTGGGGACTTTAGCAAAGCTGAGTCACAATCTGAAAAGGTTCACCCAGTTATGTGTCTGTGGCATTTATGTATCCGGTGGTAATACTGGAAAACAAAGTGCCTAGGGCCACGGCCAAGACTCATAAAGTAGCTGTGTTCAAGAATCAACATACTGAACTAGGAGAATCAATAACACTATCTGAACTCTGAGTTCCTATAGATGCCAATCATTCTGAACTTCAATGGATAAAGCGAGATGCCAAAACTATTCAAGAGGCAAAAAGCTACAAGTCCCGCTCATCTGATTGGAGCTATGTTTCATTGATAGTTTGGAATTTATAGTATATTCTCTTCTTTTTATCCTATTTGATTTTCAGTTGCTTGGGGACAAGCAACAGTTTAAGTTTGGTGTTGTGATGAGCGGATAATTTATACGCTTTTTGGCATTGTTTTTAGTATGTTTTTAGTAGGATCTAGTTACTTTTAGGGATGTTTTTATTAGTTTTTATGCTAAATTCACATTTATGGACTTTACTATGAGTTTGTGTATTTTTCTATGATTTCAGGTATTTTCTGGCTGAAATTGAGGGACTTGAGCAAAAATCAGATTCAGAGGTAGATGAAGGACTGCTGATGTTGTTGGATTCTGACCTCCCTGCACTCAAAGTGGATTTTCTGGAGCTACAGATCTCAAAATGGCACGCTTCCAATTGCGTTAGAAAGTAGACATCCAGGGCTTTCCATCAATATATAATAGTTCATACTTTGGTCAAGTTTAGATGACGCAAAATGAAGTTGAACGCCAGTTCTACGCTGCAGTCTGGAGTTAAACGCCAGAAACATGTCACAAGCCAGAGTTAAACGCCAGAAATATGTTACAAACTGGCGTTCAACTCCAAGAATGACCTCTCCATGGGGAAACTTTAAGCTCAGCCCAAGCACACACCAAATGGGCCCCGGAAGTGGATTTATGCATCAATTACTTACTTCTGTAAACCCTAGTAACTAGTTTAGTATAAATAGAACTTTTTACTATTGTATTAGATCATCTTGGGACGTCTGGTTCTTAGATCATGAGGGCTGGCCATTCAGCCATGCCTGAACCTTTCACTTATGTATTTTCAAATGGTAGAGTTTCTGCACTCCATAGATTAAGGTGTGGAGCTCTGCTGTTCCTCATGAATTAATGCAAAGTACTACTGTTTTTCTATTCCATTCAACTTATTCCGCTTCTAAGATATTCATTCGCACTTCAATATGAATGTGATGAACGTGACAATCATCATCATTCTCCCACGAACGCGTGCCTGACAACCACTTCCGTTCCACCTTAGATTGAATGAGTATCTCTTGGATCTCTTAATCAGAATCTTCGTGGTATAAGCTAGATTGATGGTGGCATTCATGAGAGTCCGGAAAGTCTAAACCTTGTCTGTGGTATTCCGAGTAGGACTCTGGGATTGAATGACTGTGACGAACTTCAAACTCGGGAGTGCTGGGCGTAGTGACAGACGCAAAAGGAGGGTGAATCCTATTCCAGTATGATCGAGAACCTCAGATGATTAGCCGTGCTGTGACAGAGCATTTGGACCATTTTCACAAGAGGATGGGATGCAGCCATTGACCACGGTGATGCCTCCAAATGATTAGCCATGCAGTGACAGCTCATCGGACCATTTTCACAGAGAGGATGAAAAGTAGCCATTGACAACGGTGATGCCCTTACATAAAGCCAACCATGGAAAGGAGTAAGATTGATTGGATGAAGACAGCAGGAAAGCAGAAGTTCAGAGGAACGAACGCATCTCCATACACTTATCTGAAATTCTCACCAATGATATACATAAGTATTTCTATCTTTATTTTCTGTTTATTTATTATTTATTTTCGAAAACTCCATAATCAATTATTATCCGCCTGACTGAGATTTACAAGATGACCATAGCTTGCTTCATACCAACAATCTCCGTGGGATCGACCCTTACTCACGTAAGGTTTTATTACTTGGACGACCCATTGCACTTGCTGGTTAGTTGTATCGAAGTTGTGAATGAAAAATGATTTATTAAGACGTGCGTACAGAGTTTTTGGCGCCGTTGTCTGAGATCACAATTTCGTGCACCAAGCATCATCCAAGCTCTGTGCCCAATCCTTTCTACGAGTACTTACAGTCTGTTCCAGGATCCTTTTTAGTTCTCTGTTAGAAACTTCAGCTTTCCCATTTGTCTGTGGATGATATGGAGTCGCCACCTTGTTGCAAATCCCATACCGGACCATGGCAGAGTAAAGCTATTTGTTGCAAATGTGAGTGCCCCATGGCAGAGTAAAGCTGTTTATTGCAGAAGCTTGTCATGCCTTTGCCCTAGTACTACACCAATGGCGTGATCACTGGCATCACACATTAATTCGAATGGTAATATCCAGTCTGGTGCAGAGATAATTGGTGCTGTGACCAGCTTAGCTTTCAGAGTTTCAAACGCCTGCAGACATTCTGTGTCAAACACAAATGGCGTGTCAGCAGCTAGCAGGTTGCTTAGAGGTTTTGCAATTTTTGAAAAATCCTTTATAAACCTCCTATAGAATCCTGCATGCCCCAGAAAGCTTCTGATTGCCTTAACATTGGCAGGTGGTGGTAATTTTTCAATTACCTTTATTTTAGCTTGATCCACCTCTATTCCCTTGTTTGAAATTTTATGCCCAAGGACAATCCCTTCAGTCACCATAAAGTGACATTTTTCCCAGTTTAAATCCAGGTTGGTCTCTTGGCATCTTTTCAAAACCAATGTCAGGTGATCAAGACAGGAGCTGAATGAGTCTCCATATACTGAGAAGTCATCCATGAAGACTTCCAAAAATTTTTCCACCATATCAGAGAAAATAGAGAGCATGCATCTCTAAAAAGTTGCAGGCGCATTACACAGCCCAAATGGCATCCTTCTGTAAGCAAACACTCCAGATGGACATGTGAATGCTGTTTTCTCTTGATCCTGGGAATCTACTGCAATTTGGTTGTAGCCTGAATAGCCATCCAAAAAACAGTAATAATCATGACCTGCTAGTCTTTCTAGCATCTAGTCTATGAATGGTAAAGGAAAATGATCCTTTCTGGTGGCTGTATTGAGCCTTCTGTAGTCAATACACATGCGCCACCCTGTAACTGTTCTTGTAGGAACTAGTTCATTTTTTTCATTATGAACCACTGTCATGCCTCCCTTTTTGGGGACAACTTGGACAGGACTTACCCAGAGGCTATCAGAAATAGGATAAATAAGCCTCCAGTAATTTGGTGACCTCTTTCTGCACCACTTCCTTCATGGCTGGATTTAGCCACCTCTGTGGTTGAACCACTAGCTTAGCATTGTCCTCCAATAAGATCTTGTGCATGCATCTAGCTGGGCTTATGCCCTTAAGGTCACCTATGGACCACTCAAGAACTGTTTTGTGTGTCCTTAGCACTTGAATTAGAGAAAATAAGGATTTTAAAAGAAAAATTTTTCCTAATCTAAGCAACAAAATAAACCGTCAGTTGTCCAAACTCGAACAATCCCCGGCAACGGCGCCAAAAACTTGGTGCACAAATTGTGAATCACACTTTTCACAACTCGTACCACTAACCAACAAGTGCACTGGGTCGTCCAAGTAATACCTTACGTGAGTAAGGGTCGATCCCACGGAGATTGTTGGTTTGAAGCAAGCTATGGTTATCTTGCAACTCTTAGTCAGGATATTAAATTGTGGTTATCAGTTGACTTGCAAATGAACAAGAAAGCATGAATTAACGGTTACTTGTTATGCAGTAATGGAGAATGTGTTGGGGTTTTAGAGATGCTTTATCCTCTGAATTTCAGCTTTTCTCTTGTATTCCTCTTCCTTCATGCATGCAAAAGTGCAAAGTTCCTTCCATGGTAAGCTGTGTGTTGGTGGATCACCGTTGTCAATGGCTACCATCCATCCTCTCAGCGAAAAGGGTCCACGTGCGCTGTCACTATGCGACTAATCATCTGTCGGTTCCCACTCATGCTGGAATAGGATCCATTGATCCTTTTGCGTCTATCACTACGCCCAACACTCACGAGTTTGAAGCTCGTCACAACCATCCAATCCCAGAATCCTACTCGGAATACCACAAACAAGGTTTAGACTTTCCGGATTCTCATGAATGCTGCCATCAATCTAGCTTATACCACAAAGATTCTGATTAAGGAATCTAAGAGATACTCATTCAATCTGATGTAGAACGGAGGTGGTTGTCAGACACACGTTCATGGATTGAGGAAGGTGATGAGTGTCACGGATCATCACCTTCTCTATAATTAAGCACGAATGAATATCTTAGATAGGAACACGCATGTTTGAATGGAAAACAGAAATAGTTGCATTAATTCATCGAAACACAGCAGAGCTCCTCACCCCCAACAATGGAGTTTAGAGACCCATGCCGTCAATGATTATAAAGTTCAGATCTAAACTGTCATGAGGTACAAAATAAATTTCTAAAAGTTGTTTAAATACTAAACTAGTAACCTTGGTTTACAGAAAACGAGTAAACTATGATAGATAGTGCAGAAATCCACTTCTGGGGCCCACTTGGTGTGTGCTGGGGCTGAGACTTAAGCTTCTCATGTGCCTGGGCTGTTTTGGGCGTTCAACGCCAGGTTGTAACCTGTTTCTGGCGTTGAACTCCAACTTGTAACCTGTTTCTGGCGCTGGACGCCAGACTGCAACATGGAATTAGAGTTGAACGCCAGTTTACGTCATCTATCCTTGAGAAAAGTATGGACTATTATATATTTCTGGAAAGCCCTGGATGTCTACTTTCCAACGCAATTAGAAGCGCGCCAATTGGACTCCTGTAGCTCCTGAAAATTTATTCCGAGTGCTGAGAGGTCAGAATCCAACAGCATCAGCAGTCCTTTTTCAGCCTGAATCAGATTTTTGCTCAGCTCCCTCAATTTCAGCCAGAAAATACCTGAAATTACAGAAAACACACAAACTCATAGTAAAGTCCAGAAATATAAATTTGCCTAAAAACTAATAAAAGTATACTAAAAACTAACCAAATCATACTAAAAACTATATGAAATTAACCCCAAAAAGCGTATAAAATATCCGCTCATCAGGCCCTATTTTGACCCAGTTTTCGGCCCAAAACAGCAGACTAGAGCCAAAGAACATGCAGAAATCAAGGACACATTCATTCTACACAATTTTAGTTTTAGATCTAGTTTTACTCCTCCTCTAGGTTTTCTCTCTACACATTCATAGTTCTTAGGATTTTTAGTTTTCTCTAGCTTTTTGCATTGGGATATTGAGAAGAGCTATTACCTCATCAAGACTTCGTCATTCTAGTTCGTTTTCTTTACTTGACTTACTCTTCCATGTTCTTTGCTTTGTTTAATTTTACCATTGGAATATTTTTAGGATTATTTAATACAAGGATCACTTTTATTTTTAATTGATTATTTTTAATTTTTATTTACAATGTCTTTCTTTAATTCCTTTTCATATGCTACGAATTTTACCTTTACAATGAGTGAGTAGTTCCCTAACTTGATGGGGAGTTGATTGAAAGGAACCCTTGAGTTGGAAGGTTCAAGAGAAAGATTGTAATTGGGTTATTGTTGGATTGCCCTCTAATTCCTGACACCAATCCTCCCCAGAGTGGATTGGGACTTGTGAATAGAACAGCATTCCAACTTGTTTTACCTTCCCTTACTTAGTAAAGGATAACTAAACGGAATAACTCTCAATTGTCAACTAATCTTAAGAATGTTCCATCAAGAATACGGCTTCCATGTAATCAACTCCCAGTCAAGGCTTTTATTTACATTATTCAATTTCATCAGTTTAATTTCCTGTTTACTCAACTCAACCATTTTCAAAAATATCTAATTAATAAAATAGCACCCTTTCCTGCAACTCGTTGGGAGACGACCTGGGATTCATACTCCCAGTATTTTAAATTTCAATTTTCTGTGACACCTTTCTAAATTGAGTGGTGGATTTCTGGCGAGTTAAGAACTATACTTGCAACGCATATATTCTAATAATTTTTAATTCACCAATTTCTGCTCGCATCATCGCTCAAGTGTATAGGGTTGATTCACTCAATTCTCTTTTAATCATGCTTTCCAAGATTTATTTTTCATCTAACAATCAACAATTATTCAATGCATGCATACATTTATCATGAGGACTTATTCATAGGTTGTAATGGGGCTAGGGTAAAGGTAAGGATGCATATGATTAAGTGAGCTTGAAATTTGAATCTTTGATTTACCTAAGCTCTCACCTAATACACATAACAACCTATACAATTCTAATACACCACCTAGCTACCCATGATTCCCACTTTTTTTCACATACTCATGCATTCTCTTTAATTCACATTCTATATGCATTGCTATTATTATTTTGCTTTGGGGCATTTTTGTCCCATTTTTATTGCTTTTCTTTTTTTCCTTTTTCTTTTTATTTTCTTTTTCTTTATCATTTTTTTCTTCACACTAAAATATATACAAGAGCATCAATGCATATGGTTTAAACATTCAATACATGAGTATGTACCTAATTCCCAATATTTTCAATAAAAATACAAAAGTACTATTTTACCTCAACCATTGTTCCCAAGCTTTCCCACACTTAAATGATAAACGCTCTCACTAGCCTAACCTAATCAAGGATCCAAATTAAGGACATTTATTATTTTTCACTTAGGGGTAGTGGTGTGCTAAAATTAAGAACAAGAGGGGTTTAACATATGCTCAAAATTGGCTAACAAAGGTGGATAAAAGGGTAAGGCCATTTGGGTAAGTGAGCTATTTGAAATGACGGCCTCAATCATATAAATGCATTCACACACGAAATAATAGATATAAAGAATGAAACAAATCAAAGATTGCAATTATAGAAAGAGAATAATACATACAAGAATGGAAATAAGTGGTTATATGATGTAACCACACAATTAGGCTCAAAACTCACATGTTTATGTGTTCTTAGCTCAAAAATCATGTTTCAAAATTAATTCCTTCAAGCAAGTTCAACACAAAAATTTTTTTTTTATTCAAATTGGTGGGGTGCTCTAAAACAGTTTTCTTGGAAAAAAAATCATCACTCTAACCAAGTAGTCCTAACATAAAAATGGGTAGAATATATACAAACTCTAACTATCATGCAACCTAGCATGCAATGCAATAACTAACAAAAAAGGAGATTAAGAATTGGTGTTGGAAAAGGAAATTGTTACCCATGGAAGTCGGTCATTGACCTTCCCACACTTAAAGATTGTACCGTCCTCGGTGTATTCAAAGATGAGTAAGGGGTGGGTACGGAAAGTCGGACTCCTCCAAGGTGGGTTTTCACAACTGATAAGCTTCTACAAAGGATTATGCGGAGGGACTTGTTTGTCGCCCCATTTCGAAGCTTTTCCTTTCCTTTCTTGGTGGCCAGCCTAAAAGGAGAGAAAAAGAAAGAAAATTATGCCCACAACAAAGATATCAAAGCAGATAGAACATAGACGGGGGCTAATTCCAAATAAGAGTAAGGTTCTCAACTACATGGTAGCTACAACATGTAAGTGAGAAAGCAATGTAAGCAAAGGGCATATCAACTAACACTTGATGCAAGATTAAAGTTTAAGCATAAGTAAAGGCATGAAGAGAACACTCGAAAGCATCAAGTTCAAATAGGAAAGAGTGGGTCATGAAAGACAATATGAGGTCATATCAATGCACAAAGAATGCGAGAGTCATAAAAGATTAAGCATTGATTTAAAAATTTCATCACCCAACAATATCAAACAAGTCAAGAAGCACCAAAATAATCCAAGAAATTCTTAGCAATTGAGCAGGAGAATTCAACACCAATATTAAAATAAGAAACTTAGAAAAGAAAATAAGAACAGGCTATAAAAACAAAATTAAAATGCAATGAATGAAAATAAGCAAATGCAACATAAAAAAGAAAATAAAAAATAAGAAAATGAGAAGTGAAATTATGAAGAGAGGGAGAAGAAGGAAGTAAGAAAGAAACAAGAGAGAAGAAGAAAGGTAGAAAGAAAGAAGAAGGAGAGAAGAAAGAAGAAGAAAGAGGAAGAAAGGAGAAGAAACATGGGAGAAACAGGGCGTGAAGGCAACGCGCGCGCATGGGCGACGCGTGCACGCGAAAAGCAGAAAGGGGAAGTGACGCGTATGTGTCATCCACGCGTACGCGTGGGACGCAGAAAAGGAACAGAACGTGTGCGCGTCAGCCACGCGTACGCGTGGGGCTAAATCGTGCTCTTTGCACAAAAGCAGCACCACTCCAACACAACTCTCTGGTTTTTGTACTAGGAATCCCAACATAGGCCTTTGACGCGTGCACGTCATCCACGCTCACGCGTGAGTGTCCGAAAAAGACCAGTGACGTGTACGCGTCGTCCATGCCCACGCGTGGAACGCCCCCCTTTTTTTAAAGCATAAAACAGAAACAGGGCACTGTCCTAGCCTATAAACATTCTAAAGCAAACAAAATTCAATTTTAACAAAAATCTTTTAGTTTTTGAAAAATTTTCAAAGACAAAACAAACAAAACTTGCACTTCAAGAAAAA
This sequence comes from Arachis ipaensis, assembly GCF_059453495.1. Taxonomy (NCBI): domain Eukaryota; kingdom Viridiplantae; phylum Streptophyta; class Magnoliopsida; order Fabales; family Fabaceae; genus Arachis; species Arachis ipaensis. The sequence goes on along the minus strand of NC_142436.1, from coordinate 51,963,503 downwards.
TGTAATTCAAAAACAACTAACCTACAACTTAAGGCATAAATCTAATCAAACAAACTAACAACTAAAACACCAAAACAAGAATATGCAAAGAAGAAAACTACCTAACAATGGTAACTCAATTCATTCATTGATTATATATACAAGAGAATGGAAAGAGTTTACCATGGTGGGGTCTCTCCCACCTAACACTTTTATTTATTGTCCTTAAGTTGGACAATTGGGAGGCTCCTTGTCAAGATGGTTTATGCTTGTACGCATCCTTGAACTTCCAAGGATGCTTGCTCCTCAAACGGTTGTCAAAATTTCCAACCGACTTCACCAAGTTTGGGTGAAATTCTTCACAAGACATGAGCTCCCAAAATTGGCCTTCATGTTGTGATCCAGGATCCTATATCTTATTTTCACACCCGCTTTCTAATTGATCCTCATTGTTCCATTCGAGTGGTAGGCACATAGAATTCTCATTAGAGCACCAAATTCTCCTCCTAGACCCATACAATTTGGCACTCTTCCAACCATGGGACCTATGCCTTGAGGGTTCAACCTTAATGAGCCTAACATCATTTTTCCAACCACTACACAATTCCCTCTTACTCTTCAATCCACAAAGAGCTCCAAGTTGACTATCCGTTTTAAGCAAACCATATTCAAGTGGGAAAGTAAAGTTTAGGGATAAGAATTTTATCCACTTGAATGAAAGGATGGATGATGGTGACTTAGGAAGGGATGGTTCCAATGATCTTGCAAGTTCCACTCCCTTGTGCTCTTCCTTGACTACCTCCACCTCTTGGCAAGCTTCTTCAATTCCAATTCCTTGCTCACTAACTTCTTCTATACATTCCTCATTGCTCAAGTCATGTGTCGGAGGTTATGCACGGTCCTCCTTGTCATCAATTTCACAACACAATGAGTGAGGTTCAACAATTTCAAAAGGCACATTAGTTGGTGTGGAATCATCTTCAATAGTAGGACTTGTCACTTGCTTAACTTCTTCCAATTTTTCATCATCCACAATATGCTCAAGAGGTTGCACATTATCCTCTTCAACATCAATTTCAAGCTCAATGGAAGAAAGTTCAACCACTTCCATAAAATCACCAACAACATTACTTGGTGTAGAAGTGTTCTCAAGCTTGAAATCCACCTCTTGTTCAACTTCGCCTAGGTCTTCAACTACTTCTTCTTCTTCAACAATCTCCATCCTTTCCACTTGTTGCACAACACGATCCACTTCCTTAAGCTTGTTCTCATGTTGAGATTCTAAAATCTCCTTCATGCTCCTCTCTTCGGTTGATTTTCCACATTCATCCGTGGAATTGCTTTGCTTGTTGCATGAGTCCCATGAGTCCAAGGTGGCTTTAATCTTGGCAAGGTTAGCCATGATATCTTCATGCCTCTTTTGGGCTTCCTCTTGATCCTTTTGACGGATGATTGCTTGAAGCCAATCCATTGCTTCCTTGAGACGATCCATTGGCTCTTGTTCCACTTGACTAGCATAAGTAGGATCATATTGCTCTTGGATGGATGGATATGGATATTCTTTCATGGAGGGTTATGGTGAAAAGGGGAATTTATCTTGTGGTTGAAAGTTCTCATACATGGGAGGTGGTTCCTCTTGGTAATGGTATAGAGGTGGTGGTTCTTGAGAGTATTGGTGTTGGAATAGTGGTGACTCTAAGTATGGTGTGTATGGTTCATAAGGTTGTTGGTATGGTGGGTATGGGTGAGGGTCATATGGAGGTGTTTGGTGGTATGGGGCTTGTGAGTATGGTGGTTGAGGGCTATATTGAGGAGGGGGTTCATAGGCATATAGTGGTGGTTGTTGATAATCACAAGGAGGTCCACCATAGCTATTGGATTGGTATGCATCATGGTATGGTTCTTGTTCAAAACACATTTGGGAAGGTTGTTGCCAAGAAGGTTGATCAAATCCTTGAGGCTCCTCCCATCTTTAATTGTTCCATCCTTGATGCATGTTATCATTGAAATTTCCATTTCCTACAACATAGTTGTAATCATACTCATAGCCAAAGTGATGAGAATTCATAACAGCAAGAGAAAATAAAACAAAAACTAATAAGAAATAAGAGAAACAAAATTCTACAACTAGCAAATAAAGCAAAAATCAAACTATTCACAATATTCACATATGAACAATAGCCAATAACGTAACACCATTGCAATTTCTCGGCAACGGCGCCAAAAACTTGATGGTGTATTTTCGTCGCTTAGGAATTTCACACAAATAATCTCGTTGATAGTATAGTTCCCAACCAACAAACAATCCTCCATCAAAGTTTAATTTTTGTTTGTCACAAGTACAAATCCCAATAAAAATAAATCGAAGTATTTAAATCTCGGGTCATCTCACAATGAATTGCAATGAAGTGCTCAATTATTGGCTATGAAGAAGCAAGGGGGTTTGATTTGACAATTGACAAGAAAAGTAAATAACAAGAAAGTAAATGACAATTAACTAATAAAGGAAAGGAAAAGAACTCTTGGCTAAGGCATGAAAATTGAGATCACCATCCTTGTCTACAAACCACATATTAACAATTATGAGGGACCAACTCATCAAGTCTACTTCTATGCTTGAAGTAAGTTAAATAGGCTTGATCAACATCAACTCATAAGTCCCAACCTAGCTACTAATGGACTTAGTAGTAGGCTAGTGTTAATGGGTATCAAATTGAGCACTAAGGGTTCTCAAATCACCATTTCAATGAGACCCAATGACTCAAGGTCACCCAATTCTCTTAGCCTAGGCCAAGAGTAAAGAAAACTACTCTATAACTAGTGAAGACATTTTATCAAACACCTAGAGTGCAATAAAAGTAAACATCACAAATTGCAAGAATTAATAAAAGCTATAACTAACATAAGCAAAAAATCAACAATAGCAATTAAGATAAACATAAAAAGACATGAAAACATAAAATTGCATTAAAAGAAAATAAAAATCCAACAAGGTTTCATGAAAGTAAAAATAGCAAAATAAGAAAATTAACAAGGAAAGCTAAGAAGATTAAGATAATAGAATAAAATATAAAGAGAGTTGAACTAAAAACAATAATTAAAACTTGGATCTAAGAAGATTTAACCTAAACTACCCTAAATTCTAGAGAGAAGGGAAAGCTTCTCTCTCTGAAATTCTAACCTAAAACATGATGAAAAACTAAAATATGACTACTGCCCCCCCTCCAAATTCTCCTACAATTCTTGGGTTCAAAAGCATCAGAAATGAGTTGGATTTGGGCCTCCTTGAGCTCAAAAATTGCCCCCAGCGTATTGCCTTTAAGTTGGTCACGTGCTGCTTGTCACGCGTACGCGTCGCAATCAGATTTCCTTCCCACGCTCACGCGTCGCTGGTAGATTTCCAAAATCTCATTTCTTCATGAATTCTCCATTTTACATGCTTTTTCTTCATTTTTTCAACCCAATCTTTGCCTTCTAAACCTGAAATCACTTAACAAACATCTCAAGGCATCGAATGAAATTAAAGTGAATTAAATTTATCAATTTTTGGGTTTAAAAAGCATGTTTTCACTCTTAAGCACAATTTAAGGAGAAATTACAAAATCATGCTATTTTTGTGAATAAATATGAGATAAGTTGATAAAATTCCTTAAATTTAACGCAAGATAAACCATAAAATTGGTGTTTATCAATCGGATCTGCGAAGGGGGGTGAGAGCGGGGATGAGAGAGCAGGAGGTGAGAGTAGGATCAGCGAGGGAGGGCATGGAGTTTCTGAATCTAAAAAAATACTAAGGGTGTTTTTAAAATTTAAAAAATATTGAGGTGATTTAGATTAGGTTTCCTATCTTTAATTTTAGAATATTCTCTTTTTAACAGAATATTTTGTTATCTTAGACATTTTTTTAAGTAGGAACTTAATTAAAAAAATTAAATGATTTAGGGGCAAATTGAAAAGGAAAAAATATTGGGATCTAATTAAAAATTCGATGAAACTATAGGGACCTTAGAGTAATTAAACCAACTTAAAATGTCATAGTCATGCATAAATTCATTCTTCTTAAGATGTCATAGTCATGCATAAATCTATTTCATTCTTCTTAAACTTCATGTAGTTACTTCACAAGTATAAATACAGTTAACAAATAAATTAAAACTTTGACACAAAAAATGCAAACAATTTTCTAAATTAGTTACTAATAAAATAGCCAAAATACAATCTTATCAAATTATCCAAAATAATCAAAAGTCAAAACACAATCTTATCAAATATCCAAAATCACATTATGTTCAACATATTTGTATCGAAAGTCAAAACACAATCTTATCAAATAATCCAAAATCACATCATGTCATCCACAGAGTAATTTCGAAAAAGTTTATTTGCATCATGTTTCAATCTAATAAAATTATATATATAGTGCAACAAGCAGTTGGAATTAATCTTTGTCTTCTAACAAGATAATTTGGCATCAACTTTAAGATTGAAAATCTTGCTTTCAATATTCTAAAATATCTCTCAATAATATTTCTCAACAATGAGTGTCTATTAGATGCAATGTCCCTTGTAATCCTTGTTAGCAAAATTGAAAACTCACGATGTGCAATACGTAGTCGATTATACTTTTCCTTTAGCGTAGCTATATCGTAATGTTCTGTAACAATTGTGGTCAATTTATTATTTATTTTTTTCCTAAACTATTGTCTTAAATGTTGAATATTGCAGCTGCCCATTCTTTTTTTTTTTTGGTGACTACAGCTGCCCATTCTTTACTCACTCATACAGTATGCCAATAGAAGCTTTGTATTTTCATTGGACTATTTTTTGCTATATTCAGTTTCAAATTTTTCCTATCTTATGTTAATAAATATCAACTACTATTACATATGAGATGCAACAAAGGAAAGAAATATCAACAATGTTACATGTAACTATTAGCAATAGGAGTGAAAATAAAACAAAACCTAACCTCTTAATAAAAATCATCACAATGCTAAAAAAAGAAAAAAAAACTTGTGAGAAACAAAAATTTCCAAAATGTCATTTTAAAAATAGAAACGCATATAAAAAGGAATGTTTCATTTTCTCCAGCAAAAAAAGTTTACTAGCACAATAGTAAGCCGTACAAAGAAGAGTAACGATCAATTGTAGAAGAGTTGAGAGAACGGAGGTAGCATAAAAAAAGGAATAAAGGTAGCATTTGTTTTCGAAAAAAAGACATAGAGATATAGATAACTAATGTTTAAAAAGTGTTTAAAGACAGAGACATGTATACTAAATATATTGTCTTTGAAACCGTTTTTTATATTTTTGTGTCTATTTTTTATGAAGGACATTAATGGACACGAAATTTAGGAAGGTAGACACAAATTTTTTATGAATTTTTTTTATCCATAGATATTGTTTGTACTCTTCTCTTGTAGAATTTTTTACTTAACTAGATAATTTTTTCCTTCTTAAAGTTCATTATCTTTTTTTATTGCATGATGTAGGTTTACTTAATGGAGGCTTAATTCATTCTTCTACTTTACATTACTTTGTTTATTTTTAATTTTGTTACTTTAATACTATCTTTACCTTGTTGATTCATAGACAATTCTTCTTGTAATCCTCTGTACTCCACATACTCTCATTAAATTAATTTGTACTTGATGCGAAAAATTTGGAATTACATAGTTATTTTAATCATTTTGCATAATATTTTAGTCTTGTCAATGTCTATCCGAACATAATATAAGATATTATATTAGTGTCTTGTACATTATATCCAAACACAATACACAATAAATACATTTTAGTGTCTCTATTCTATTGTCTCTGTCTCAACATTATGTTTTATTTTGTCCACAAAAACACACGCAGCAAAAAGGATAAATTTAAAAAAATAAGTTTTTATTTTTATTTTTAATTGTGATAAGAATGAAAAAAGACACTCTATAATTACATACGTGCCATCGCATTTTTTAAGTTTTCAAATGAAAATTGTAAAAACAGGTCTATGTTTCTTTGTTTTCACCTTATTATGAAAACATTTCCATAAAACCAATTTTCATTAAATCAAACTAAAATCTTTATTTTTTATTTTGAGTGAAAATAAAAATTGAAAACACTCAAACCAAGCACATCTTTAAATTTTTTATATTTTTAACAATAATTTTCTTAATTTATAAATTTAACATGTGTTCTAGATAAATTTTTGTTTGAGTATTATTAAATTGTTATTTTTTTTAATTTTTTAGTATATTAATAAAATTTTAATAGTAAAAATTAAGATACTAAAAAAATAAAAAGTTTTTTTTTTAAAAATTATAATTTATATTTTTTAAAATTTTTTTACTTAAAAATATTTTTAACCTTATAAATAAATAAAAAATAATTTTATATTATCATATTTAAATATAATTATTAAATAAAATGATATTTTTATAAAAAAAATATTTAAATATAAAATTATTTTATTTTTCTAAAAGATTTTTCGTATAATCTAGCCAAAACAAACTGTTACTATAATTTTCGAAAAATTGAACTTCTTGGGACAGTGAAGCCCTGAAACATACCTTTCCCTGCATCTAAAGTTCTAAACGCCGCTAAAGTGGCTAGCCACCATCTTCCCGCCGTGCCGCCGTCGTGTCCTTCACGCTGCGTCGCTCCCTTTCCACCGCTGCAGAACCAAGATTTGGAATGCGCTGCTGATTTCTTTTTTATTTACGTTTTTTTTTTAATTATTGGTGGCCTTGCGGTTCCATAACCATAAGTGAAGGGTTTCGTTCTAGACTTCAACATGGTAAGCTCCCTTCCGCTATTTTCCGTATTCCACTTGTTGAGTAAAACACTGCCCCAATTTTGAACACTGTTTTGTGTGAATTGCTGTGTTTGATTTGATTCCCTTTCCTGTGTTCTAGAACTTGGCTTTATTACTTCGTTTTTCTTGATTGCTTGTTGTTGTTGTTTCGCAGGAGGTGTTTAAAAGGGCTATAATGCAGCCTGGGCCACCTGAGCATTTTGCTTTACTGACAGTTCAAGAAGTCATCAAACCTCAGGTATATCCATCCTCTAATCTTTTGAGAATTTCAAATGTAGCGGAGAATTTTGTATATAGAGAAATGTACATTTGATTATGATCACTTATCTTTTATTTTTATTTTTATTTTTTTGTATTTATGATATTTATTGGAGGAAGGGGTACTAAAATGAAGAAATTTGTATTTAAGGTTCAGTAGGAAGCATCTCGAATCATTATAGGATATGTAATTCTATCCTTCATTGATTGATGTTTGTTCCTGTGGTGACTGATTGGCAATGGGAGCCCAGGATTCCCTTAGTTTTCATGTGATTTTGTTAATAGCTGTGGTTGATTTAATTGATTTGTGTCTAACAGAAGCAAACGAAATTGGCCCAAGATGAGAACCAGTTGCTAGAAAACATTCTACGCATGCTACTTCAGGAATATGTGGTATGTCTAGCTGGAGTTTCTTTTTCATGGATTAGTCATGTATTTTTTCCCCCTCTTTTTTTGCCTGTTGAATGTTGAGTTTATTGGTTTCCTCTGTTTATGATATGTATGATATTGTTTGTATTTTGGAACAGTCATCGGCAGTACAGTCTGGGGAGAAAATAATGCACTTTGGGCAATCAATTGATGCTACTGAAACTTCTCAAGGCCTCATTCCTCGTCTTCTTGGTTTGTTAACCATTTTTTCTTACAAGAAAATTTTCTTTATGGTGCTTTCTGATCATTTGATGTAGTATAGATCACTTTCCTACAATGAGTTACATTAGTAACTGTGCAATCTATGTTGTTACATAAGTAAAAAAGTTCTTATTTTCTCAGACTTCAAGGAACGTGCATCATTTAATTATTGGTGTTATTTTGATTCTTTGGTTGAATTTTACACTCGTATTTTTCTTCTGTTTTAGGAATGTTCCAATTAGTTTTGGCGTGCATCTTATTTATGTAGTCTTCCATGTTTATCTCCTGCTCATATTTGCATACTGTTTTCACATTTCAGATATAGTACTATATCTTTGTGAGAAAGAACATATAGAAGGTGGTATGATTTTTTCACTGTTGGAAGACTTGACAGAAATGTCTACAATGAAAAACTGCAAAGATATTTTTGGTTATATAGAGAGCAAACAAGATATATTAGGGAAGGTATATTTGCCAACTGTTTCTAGCTTTTATGTTCATCTAATTATTTTTTGGATATGTACATGACCATTGTTTGTTTGGAACTCTTATCATTGCATGACATACAGCAAGAACTTTTTGCTCGAGGAAAGCTTGTGATGCTGAGAACCTGCAATCAGCTTCTACGCCGGCTGTCCAAGGTCCATTAAACACCAGTTATGTTTGTGTAAAAGATTATAGTGTGACTCACCCTTGTAAGCTATATGATAATATGCGCAATGTGTCTGTTAGATGGGTATTATTTAAGTTTGGGTTAGCTGCAATTGTGTTCTTCTCATGACAGCCATAATTTTAATGTGTTGATGTTATCGTTATAGGCAAATGATGTGGTGTTTTGTGGAAGAATTCTCATGTTTTTGGCTCATTTCTTTCCATTATCAGAGAGATCAGGTTCAATTGTGTGAAGCCTATCTTCAGTTCTGGATTTTTTATTTCCTTTTCATAATCTTCTTTCTTAGATGGCTCTCTCTCTTTTTTCTTGAAGCCTTAAACATCAAAGGAGTATTTAACACATCAAACGAAACAAAATATGAGAAAGAACCCCTAGGTGTGCCTTCACCACTCTTTGCTTACTCTATATTTTTGAGGTTAATTGTTTGATTCTAGTCTACAATTCCTTTTTTATTACTTTTCAGGCATATGTATTGATTTCAAGTTTTATGAGACTTTCTGGGGATTACAGGTTGGTCTGCACTGAAAAGTTGGTTTGAGTAATAATTTGATGCTTGTTCCTTGCCCTAATATTCTGTTTGTTGGATTTAGACCTAAGCTATGTTGTTATAGTTACTAACAGGATTGCTTAACTGAACTCTTCTCTGAATTTATTAGGTCATCGCAGTGTGTTCCTTCCTGATGTAAAATTCTTTTCATCAGAAACTTGTCTTTAAGCTGACAAGAAGTTCAAAGTCTATAAGCTGTTTTATTTGCTTTATCGCTGGTTTCTTCTTTTGCTAGATTTTAATTTCTAAACATGATCTCTTTGTTCCGATCTCCATGTATTCTTCCCTTTTTACGCAATATTCTTTATCCAAATAAATGGATGTCACTTCTAGAGTTTGACTACATGATGTGGGATATTTAAATTGAAGAAAAAACTTAAAAAAAGTAATGTTCATTGGTCTTGTTTTATTTGATGCAGGAATATTTTTCTAATCCAACTATAACTCATGCTCCTTCCAAGTGGCAGAAATTTGCGTCCAGTTTGTCGGTAATTCTTTACTTCATAGTTTCCTGTCTGGTTTTGTGTGGATGAATATTTTTTCTGTTATGAAATTTCTTCTTTTCTGGCACAAACATGTTTATTTTATTTAATAACCAGAAGTATTGTTGAATGGAAGGTTGTACTGAATACATTTGAAGCACAACCTTTAAGTGATGAAGAGGGAGATGCTAATAATTTGGAGGAAGAAGCTGTCAATTTTAGCATAAAATATCTCACAAGCAGTAAACTAATGGGACTGGAGGTAGGCAGTTTGACAACCATACTAAGAATGCGTGTTCAAACAAGATGTTTATGTGCTGACTCAGGATGCTCTCTTTTCGTTTCTTTTTATTGGGGGAACTTCTAGTTAAAGGATCCAAGTTTCCGACGCCACGTTCTGGTGCAATGCCTCATCTTGTTTGATTATTTAAAGGTAAAAATTTAGAATACTTGTATACATATTATATATCTGGTATATTTTAAACTGGATTATCTGATGGTTTCCCCTCCATTTGCTTTTAGGCCCCTGGAAAAGGTGATAAGGATCTGCCATCTGAAAGCATGGTTAGGACTGTCTCCCTTGAACTTTTATGTTATGTAGTATATACTAAATACTAAATTCGCATCTGGCCTCTATCTCTGCTGTTAGGCTCTTTGCTATCAAAGCCACTCCACTGTCTTTATAGTGGTCTGATGCTGTTTGTGTTTGCTTACTTGAATAGGGACTCTTGCGATTCTCAAAGTACTCCTTTATTTACATGTTCCTAGATATATATTTTTTTAGTTCTTGTTTTTTATATGTGAACTGTTTCCCCTTTTTCCCTTTAGAATTTGGATAGCAAAACATTTCTTAACTTGATATTCTTTCTATATAAGGAGATGTTCTATAGAAGTTCTAGTGTATAGAAGGTAGCCAATAGTTACAGATAGAAGGAAACAAAGAAAAATGATAAATGAACAAATTTAGAAATGCCAAAATTTTAATGTCTGTAAACATGAATCAAAGTAGGACAAAAAATGGTGTGTTTTATCCATTTAGATATGAACAACAGGACAAAATGGTGTTATTGGATCTGTGCAGTGGGCCTAACCTTGTGAAATTGATTATCTTGTCATTATAGTAAGAATACCAAAAGTCTTGAGACTAGGTAACTGGCTATTCATCTCAGGAGTTCCTTTTATGACAAAAGTATCCTGCATATTTTCTTTTTTATTTCAGAAAGATGAGATTTCATCATGTGAGGCGCGTGTTAAAAGACTTCTTGAACTGACTCCACCCAAAGGAAAGGAATTTCTTCACAAAATTGAGCATATATTGGAACGGGAAAAGAATTGGGTGAGGATCCTCCTTAAAGTCTTCCGTCTTATGCTTTCTTGCACATGCAATTTAATGCGACATGCAGAATCAGGTGATTATCCACTTTTTAATATATAATGAGACATGATACCATTCTATACCTTTTACCGTTAGGTGTGGTGGAAACGCGATGGCTGCCTGCCATATGAAAAACAACCGACCGAAAAGAAAGCAATACAAGATGGGACCAAGAAGCGGTATGATAGTCATGTTGCCAATCTTTAGTTGTTTTACATTTGGATTATAGGACTAGAAATGGGTTGATCCTATAGGAAAATAACACAGAAGATCTACGTATAAACAGTTCCACTGTAGACATGATACATAATAGAACTCAATGGTGTTGTCTGATCCATGTAGCTGACCTCACCTAATGGGATTAGGCTTTGTTGTTGTTTTCTACAATGAGTATTTGCTCTTTTCACCTTGTTCATTTTATTTATTTTCTATTTTTTGATTGAGTTGCTCTCCTTTGTTTACAGTAAGCCTAGATGGAGATTGGGTAACAAAGAACTCTCCCAATTGTGGAAGTGGGCAGATCAAAATCCGGTATGTTAATAAGTTTTTGTATTGTGTTGGCTGAAGTCCTATTGGCATCACATTCTATGCTTCTCCATCTAAGTGACGTGGTAGCTATTTAGTTTGACAAAATGAAAAAAAAGAAGAGGTTGAGAAAATTCAAACATAGAGAACCAAGAGAGAAGTGAAAATGGTTGAAACTTGTATTTCCTTCTATGTTGTTGCATGTACACATCTTCAATGAATCATTTACCAAAGCATTGCTCAGACCAATTCTTTCACATCATTGCACTGATGCTATTCTAAGCTTGAATTTTCATTTAACTGCTTAAATTACATATTTTCATTTTCAATGTGTGTTATTCATAATGTGGATTGTCTTTCTATAGTTCTCCATTTACGTAAGTTCTTGACTTTCCAGAATGCTTTAACCAATCCTCAGCGTGTTCAAACACCTTCAATTATGGATTATTGGAAACCCTTGGCTGAAGATGTAAGATTTTATTTCTGAGCTGCAGTGGGGTGGTTATATGGTTTTTGCAGTTATGGGCTAGAGCTTTTCCCCTTTTCTTAAATATCAAAATTGATTCTTTGCATTTTGAAATTACAGATGGATCCTTCTGCCGGAATAGAAGCTGAATATCACCACAAGAATAACCGGGTAATGGACTGCCTAAGACTTCATTTAGATGTGAAGAAATTTTATTTTGGAGAAACAAAGGAAAGGACAAGTTATCTAAAAAACTTGGAAAATAAACTCTTAAGGCTAGAATCCATAATGTAGCATGTGCAAGGAACTCTTATCATGGATGGGAATAGAACAGTAATAAATAATAATACAAGATAATACTTATAGGATTGAGACTGAATCAGTGCGATGCGAACCTTCTCCATAAGAATTGTATCAACTATGAGAAATAGATCGTGAGTATTTGAGATAGTCCCCTCAGTCCCTTACTACCTCTCCCACCTCCTTATATATCCTCTTCATTTTGCTACTCTGCCAGCAAGGCAGAGTTAGTTACAAACCCTCCCAACCTAGTGATGCACTAAATTATAATTAAGTCCCATATTTCTAATTGGTTGGGTTCCTAACACAATGCTTCCCAATCTCTTGACAATAAAAACTACTTCCAAGAAATTTCTTAAAATATTCTATGATATTCCAAGATGTAACCATGATATATTGTATTTTTCACAACTTCTAACGGACTTAAACCAACAGGAATCCCTCCATATTTTGTGGGTGCAAGTTTGTTCTCTTGATAGCTGGTATTCAGTCTTAGTTGTATCTTAGAAATTGCTATTCTTTTTCTTCAATCCAGGTTTATTGTTGGAAGGGTCTACGGCTTTCAGCACGACAGGATTTGGAGGGTTTTTCCAAGGTCAGATGAATATTTTCTACTTGTAAATCTGCAATATATTGTATGCTACCCTTTTAGGTTTGATGAAAATTATGTTGATTATAATTACAGTTTACCGACCATGGCGTTGAAGGGGTTGTACCACTGGAACTTTTGCCACCTGATGTTCGATCTAAATATCAAGCTAAACCGAATGAGAGAGGAAAACGTAGCAAAAAGGAAGAAGCAAAAGGCACAGCTCATCAAGTTGATGAAAATCAGGTTCTTTGATTCAGATCCAGCTTTCCATTTTGTCTAGTTACCTCTGCTTAAAGAGAGAGAAATTTTACTATAGCCAGAGTTCAGCACTATTTCTGGTTGCATTCACTAGCATGTCCTTTGAAATCCCCATTGTGATTTGTGATTTATGCTTCATTCCCCACATCTAGGTAACAAAATTATTTAAGCTTGAGCAAAAAATTCAATCCGGATGTCAGATATGAATGCTTAGATATTCTTTAAGCTTACGAATTTCTCACCTCACAACATTAAATGAAGTTTCATTAAACAAGTTGAAACATGTGTGAGTATGGTCATGTAATCAATTGATTTCTATATTTTTTTTATAAAAAGAAAACTGGTCTAAGGTTCTATCCTTGGTGTGCCTCCAGTAGACATATAATTGCTCAATGTATAACATGCTAAAACAGCATTCGATCAAGTGATTTAAGATCTGAATAGGAAATCCTGATACATCATGCTGAATGTTGTTATTTTTTTAATCTATTTTCATTTTCCTCTGAAATAGATGTCTACACATGCAACGGAGGTAGATGTGGAAGGAATTAGAACTGATATGACAGCGACACCTATGGAATTTGATGCTGCTTCCATCCCTGGCGCACGGGGGGAAACCCCGACACCGGAAGAACTTCAGAAGCAGGGTTCTGACACTGATGGTGGCCAGGAAGCAGGTCAATTGGACGCTGATGCTGAAGTTGAGGCCGGCATCATAGACGGAGAGACGGATGCAGATGTTGATTTAGATGCTAAGGATGATTGATATTGATGCCATTGTCAGCATCGTGTTTGTTTATAATGTGGCTAAGTTAGCTTTAATGTTCACTACTAGGCCAAATAGGAATAGGAATAGGAAGAAAGGAACGGAAAATGCTGCTTTTTTTTTATCATTTAAGGAGTTGGTGTTTTTCTTGGGTGAAACAAGAAAATATTGGATTGAATTCTAATGTTTAGGTCAAACTCTTACAAATGATGTATCTTCTTTTTTTGGTGTCCACAAATTTTGTATCTTGAAATGCTAAAAAGGAGAGAAGAAAATACGATGAACCTTTTATTTGTTCCGTTTTGGTGGATAACCTTTTGTTTGTTGTGTATCCATTTAAAATTTACTAGTATTTATATGTTATAAAATGAATTGCAGTTTAACAATTAGTTATTATGTATAAAGTATAGATATTTTGCTGAGTTATTATCACTTATCAATATTTGTTTGACACACGTGTCTTCTATGTCTAATTGCATTTTAACAAAAAGTAAAAAAATTATTCTTTAGACACAGTTGGACATATCTAAATACTATTCGTGTTAGCATGTCTAATTTTATTTTTAATATGTATTCTTGAAATGAGTTTAAAAATAGTATATATTATTTATTAAAAATAAAAATATTTTAAATACTTTATATAATTAAAAAATAAAAATAATTAAAAATTAATTTACATTTTAATATTAATAATATTAAAATATCTAATTTATCTAAAAAATTATATACAACAACAACAAAGCCTTGTCCCACTAAGTGGGGTCGGCTACATGAATCAAACGACGCCATTGTGCTCTGTCATGTATCATGTCTATAGAGAGACCGTTTACATGTAGATCTCGTTTGACCACCTCATGGATGGTCTTCTTAGGTCTTCCTCTGCCTTTCGCCCTTTGTCCATCTTCCATCTCATCCACCCTCCTGACTGGATGTTCTATCGGTTTTCTTCTCACATGTCCAAACCACCTGAGACGCGATTCAACCATCTTTTCCACAATGGGTGCTACTCCAACTCTCTCCCTTATATCTTCATTCCTTATTTTATCCAATCGCGTATGACCACTCATCCATCTCAACATCTTCATCTCTGCCACACTCAGCTTATGTTCGTGCTCCCCTTTAGCTGCCCAACACTCCGTACCATACAGCATAGCTGGTCTTATAGCGGTGCGATAGAATTTACCTTTAAGTTTTAAAGGCACTTTTTGTCGCATATAAAACCAGATGCACTCCGCCATTTTGATCAACCTGCTTGGATCTTATGATTTACATCCTGTTCAATCTCTCCATTATTTTGTATGATGCATCCAAGATATTTAAAACTTTTAACTTTTCGTAGGATGTTTTCTCCAATCTTCACCTCTATATTGGGGTTTTCCCTTCTCAGACTGAACTTACATTCCATATATTCCGTCTTGCTATGGCTTATGCGCAGACCATACACTTCTAGAGCTTCTCTCCATAACTCCAACTTCTTATTTAGGTCTTCCCTTAACTCTCCCATAAGGACGATTTCATCGGCAAAAAGCATGCACCATGGCACAGGCTCTTGGATATGCTCTGTGAGTACTTCCAAGACTAATGTGAAAAGGTATGGACTTAAGGATGATCCCTGGTGTAATCCTATACCAATAGGGAATTCCTCTGTCACACCACCTTGAGTCTTCACACTAGTTGTGGCCCCATCATACATGTCTTTAATTACCCGAATATATGCGATCCTTACTCTCTTCTTTTCTAAAACCTTCCATAAGACCTCCCTTGGTACCCTATCATACGCTTTTTCCAAATCAATAAACACCATATGTAGATCCCTTTTATTACTACGATACCTCTCCATCATCCTTCTTAATAGGTATATCGCTTCAGTGGTAGATCTGCCTGGCATAAATCCAAATTGGTTCTCTGTTACTTGTGTCTCTTTTCTCAACCTCCGTTCTATCATCACCCTTTCCCATAACTTCATAGTATGACTCATAAGCTTAATCCCTCTATAGTTTCTGCAACTTTGTATATCCCCCTTATTCTTGTAGATAGGTACCAATGTGCTCTTTCTCCACTCATCAGGCATCTTCTTTGACCTTAACATCTCATTAAAAAGCATGGTTAACCAGTTGATGTCTTTTTCTCCAAGACCCTTCCAAACCTCAATCGGAATATTATCAGGTCCTACTGCCCTGCCATTTTTCATCTGCTTTAGAGCCTCTTTTACCTCGAAGTCTCGAATCCTTCGATAGTAGTCAAAGTTTTGATCTTCTTCCCTTGTGCATAATCGACCAAGGCTCGGAAGAGTCTTCTGTCCCTCATTAAATAACTCGTAGAAGTAGCTCTTCCACCTTTCATTAATCTTCTCCTCTTGAGCCAATACCTCTCCATCTTTATCCTTTATGCACTTAACCTGATCCAAATCTCTCGTTCTTCTTTCCCGGCTCTTTGCGATTCTATATATACCTTTTTCTCCTTCTTTCGTGCCCAAAGACTGGTAGAGACCCTCATATGCTCTTGTTCTTGCTTCATTTACAGCCACTTTTGTCTCTTTCTTATCCGCCTTATATTTTTTCCAATTATCTGCATTGCGGCATAAAGACCACTCTTTAAAGCATTCCCCTTTTATCTTTATCTTTTCTTGTATACTCACATTCCACCACCAGGACTCCTTGTCTCTTGGTCCTATTCCTTTAGATTCACCAAAACTTTCTTTTGCGGTTCTTCTAATAACTTCTGCCATCTCCCTCCACATCTCTTCCGCGCTTCCATTCCCATCCCACTTTGCCTCTTCTCCTACCCGTCTTAGGAAGCTTCTTTGTTCCTCACCTTTCATCCGCCACCACCTTGTCCTTGGGTTCTTCGTATGATGTCTTTTCCAAAACTTTTGCTCAACGCGAAAATCCATGACGAGCACCCTATGTTGTGTTGTCAAACTCTCTCCCGGGATAATTTTACAGTTAATGCAAAATTTCCGGTCGACTCTCCTCAACAAGAAGAAGTCGATTTGAGAGCTTGTCATGCCACTCTTATAGGTTATAAGATGTTCGTCTCTCTTTTTAAAACATGTATTTGCAATGAGAAGATCAAAGGTTGAGGAAAAGTCCAAAATAGTTTTACCCTCGGCATTGATCACCCCGAAACCATGGCCTCCGTGAATACTCCCATATCCAGTCACTTCTCTCCCAACATGGCCATTTAAATCTCCTCCTAAGAAAATCTTATCTCCCAAAGGTATGCCTTGAACCAAACTCTCTAGATCCTCCCAAAACCTTATCTTGTGTTGTTCGTCCGAACCCACTTGCGGTGCATAGGCGCTAATCACATGGAAAACACCTCCCTCCACCACAAGTTTGATAGAGATGATCCGATCTCCCACCCTCTTGACATCCACTACGTCCTTCTTCCACTGCTTATCCACAATTAATCCAACCCCATTCCTATTCTTCACCTTTCCTGTATACCAAAGTTTGAAACCAGAAGTATCCAACTCCCTAGCCTTTGCACCAACCCATTTCGTTTCTTGTAGGCACATAATGTTAATCTTCCTCCTTGTCATGGTGTCCACCACCTCCATGGACTTTCCTGTTAGAGTGCCTATGTTCCATGTCCCAAATCTCAACCTTCTATCGCTTCGATCTTTACCTTTTACCTTGTGAACTAGTGGTGCACGAAAATTACTTCACACTATGTAATTCCGCACAACTAACCAGCAAGTGCACTGGGTCGTCCAAGTAATACCTTACGTGAGTAAGGGTCGATCCCACGGAGATTGTTGGCTTGAAACAAGCTATGGTTATCTTGCAACTCTTAGTCAGGATATTAATTAGTGGCTATCAATTGACTTGCAAATGAATAAGAGAGCATGAATTAAAGGGTACTTGTTATGCAGTAAATGAGAATATGTTGGAGTTTTGGAGATGCTTTGCCTTTTGAATCTCTGCTTTCTCTCTATCTTCTTCTTCACGCACGCACGTCCCTCCTATGGCAAGCTGTGTGTTGGAGGATCACCGTTGTCAATGGCTACCATCCTTCCTTTCAGTGAAAATGGTCCAGGTGCGCTGTCACCGCACGGCTAATCATCTGTAGGTTCTCGATCATACCGGAATAGGATTCGCTATCCTTTTGCGTCTGTCACTACGCCCAGCACTCGCGAGTTTGAAGCTCGTTACATTCATCCAATCCCAGAATCCTACTAGGAATACCACAGACAAGGTTTAGACTTTCCGGATTCTCAAGGACGCTGCCAATGGATTCTAGCTTATGCCACGGAGATTCCGATTAAGGAATCTAAGAGATACTCATTCAATCTAATGTAGAACGGAGGTGGTTGTCAGGAACACGTTCATAGGTTGAGAATGGTGATGAGTGTCACGGATCATCACATTCATCATAATAAGGTGCAAATGAATATCTTAGATAGGAACAAACATGATTGAATAGAAAACAGAAATACTGGCATTAATTCATCGAGGCACAGCAGAGCTCCTCACCCCCAACAATGGAGTTTAGAGACTCATGCCGTCAAAAAGGTACAAAGTTTAGATCTGAAATGTCATGAGATCCAAAATAAATCTCTAAAAGTTGTTTAAATACTAAACTAGTAACCTAGGTTTACAGAAAATGAGTAAACTATGATAGGCGGTGCAGAAATCCACTTCAGGGGCCCACTTGGTGTATGCTGGGGTTGAGACTAAAGCTTCTCACGTGCATAAGGCTGTTTTGGGCGTTCAACGCCACCTCTGAATCCAATTCTGGCGTTGAACTCCAACTTCTAACTTGTTTCTGGCATTGGATGCCAGACAGCAGCATGGAACTGGCGTTGAATGCCCGTTTACGTCATCTATCCTTGAGCAAAGTATAGACTATTATATATTTCTGGAAAGCCCTAGATGTCTACTTTCCAACGCAATTGGAAGCGCGCCATTTGGAGTTCTGTAGCTCCAGAAAATCAACTTTGAGTGCAGGGAGGTCAGAATCTAACAGTATCAGCAGTCCTTTTTCAGCCTAAATCAGATTTTTGCTCAGCTCCCTCAATTTCAGCCAGAAAATACCTGAAATTACAGAAAAATACACAAACTCATAGTAAAGTCCAGAAATATGAATTTTGCCTAGAAAATAATGAGAATAAACTAAAAACTAACTAAAATATACTAAAAACTATATGAAATTAACCCCAAAAAGCGTATAAAATATCCGCTCATCACAACACCAAACTTAAACTGTTGCTTGTCCTCAAGCAACTAGATAAATAAAATAGAATACAAATAATTTAATAAGCAAGAATATCTCAGAGTTTTTGAGTGAAGCTCAGATTCTAATTAGATGAGCGGGACTAGTAGCTTTTTGGCTTCTGAACAGTTTTGGCATCTCACTTTATCCATTGAAGCTCAGAGTGATTGGCATCTATAGGAACTCAGAATTCAGATAGTGATATTGATTCTCCTAGTTTAGTATGTTGATTCTTGAATACAGCTACTTATGAGTCTTGGCCGTGGCCCTAAGCACTTTGGCTTCTGAACAGTTTTGGCATCTCACTTTATCCATTGAAGCTCAGAGTGATTGGCATCTATAGGAACTCAGAATTCAGATAGTGATATTGATTCTCCTAGTTTAGTATGTTGATTCTTGAATACAACTACTTTATGAGTCTTGGCCGTGGCCCTAAGCACTTTGTTTTCCAGTATTACCACCGGATATATAAATGCCACAGACACATAATTGGGTAAACCTTTTTAGATTGTGACTCAGCTTTGCTAAAGTCCCCAATTAGAGGTGTCCAGGGTTCTTAAGCACACTCTTCTTTTTGCTTTGGACCTTGACTTTAACCGCTCAGTCTCAAGTTTTCACTTGACACCTTCACGCCACAAGCACATGGTTAGGGACAGCTTAGTTTAGCCGCTTAGGCCAGGATTTTATTCCTTTAGGCCCTCCTATCCACTGATGCTCAAAGCCTTGGGATCCTTTTTATTTACCCTTGCCTTTTGGTTTTAAGGGTTATTGGCTTTTTCTGCTTGCTTTTTCTTTTTCTTTCTATATATTTTTTTTTCTGCAAGCTTTGTTCTTTGCTGCTTTTTCTTGCTTCAAGAATCATTCTTATGATTTTTCAGATTATCAATAACATGTCTCATGTTCATCATTCTTTCAAGAGCCAACATATTTAACAGTCTTAAACATCAAATTCAAAAGACATATGCACTGTTCAAGCATTCATTCAGAAGACAGAAAGCATTGCCACCACATGTAAATAATTAGAATGTTCTTATTAAAAACTCGAAAATTATTGCCTCTTATTCTAAAGAAATTCTTCTATTTTATTCATGTTTGATGATGATGAGAAAATTAAATTATAGCTTAATTGGAGATAAAATAAAAAAATATAGATACTAATTACTACTATATGACTCCTAAGGTAAAACTAGAATAAGAACAGTTATCACAGAGTTAAGGCTAAGATTGGAATTTAACAACCTTTGTTCTGGGGAGTGGATGTTCCTCTAATCTGCGGGTTGCTTGGTCCTTCAAGAGATAATTTCTGGCGCTTCAATTCCCTTAAGTCGCGCCCTTGCTCCTCCTGTTCTTTAATCAAATAGCAAAGAATGATACTTTGTTCCTTCTGTTCTTTTATTATTTGTTCCATAGCTTCTTGCATCTTGGTAACTGATGTTTCAAGATACTCCCAGTATTCAGATTGAGGGATTTCTGGGAGAAATTCCTGTGTTTTCTTCTTGATGGGGTCATCCTGTGCTTGTTGTTTTTCCATTGATGCTTTGGTGATTGGTCGCTCAATTGAGATATACTCAGTTATTCCCTCCTTACTCCAGCGTCCTTGCAGAGCATAGAAATCAAGCTTGGATAAGCCAACCTGGCATCTTTGGAATTTTTATTTGCAATTTTGTAAAATTCAGTTGAAATCAGTTGATGAACTTCCACTTCTTTTCCCATCATGATGCAATGGATCATCACTGCTCTTCTAATAGTGACTTCAGAACGGTTGCTAGTGGGCAGCAGAGAATGGCCAATAAAATCCAGCCATCCTCTGGCGACTGGTTTGAGATCTTCTCTTTTGAGTTGATTAGGAACACCCTTCATGCTGGTGGTCCACCTGGCTCCAGGGATGCATATGTCCTCTAGAATCTTATCCAGGCCCTTGTCTGCTCTCATCATTCTCCTATTGAAGGAGTCTGGATCATCTTTCAGCTGAGGTAGCTTTAAGATCTCCCTGATCTTGTCAGGGTGGGTATGAACAATCTTTCCTCTGACCACGGTCCGATAGTCATAGATAGCAGATCCAGATAGTCTTTGCCTGTCTGTATGCCACATATTAGCATAGAACTCCTGGACCATATTCCTTCCCACTTTCGTTTCAGGATTGGCTAGGATCTCCCAGTTCTTGATTCGAATTTGCTCATGGATCTCCGGATATTCGTCTTCTTTCAGATCGAATCTGACTTCCGGGATCACTGATCTTAGACCCATTATTTTGTAATAATGGTCTGAATGTTCTTTAGTTAAGAACTTCCCTTGATTCCAAAGTGGTTTTGGAACACTCTCTTTCTTGCCTCTTGGGGTGGGTTGTTTTCCTTTAGGAGCCATGATCTTAGTGATCACGGATGAGCACACCAAACTTAGAGGTTTGCTTGTCCTCAAGCAAAAAGAAAAGAAAGGAGAGGGAGAGAAGGAGAGCTAGGTGCAATGGTGGATGGGAAGGGAGGGAGGCCGAACCCATATTTAAAGGGAGAGGGGGGTGGGTTTTTGAAAAATAGGGAGAAAGATAAGATAGAAGATATGATTTTTAGAAAAAATATGATAAGAAAAGATATGATTTAAAATTGGAAAGATATGAAAGATATTTGAAAAAGATAGATTTGGAATTTTGAAAAAGATAGTATGGAGATTTGAAAAAGATATTGCTTAGTTGAAAAGATTTTTGAATGAAAAGAGAGAGATTTGTTTTGAAAAATTTGAAAAAGAGTTGAGTTGGATTGAAAAAAAGGATTTGTGCTTATGGATTAAGATATATTTAATATTTTTAAAGAAGGGTTTTTAGAAATTAGGGATTTTAGAAATCAGGGTTCTTAACATGTTTATGCAAGAAATCATGAATTGAAACATGAAAATTAGGATTAAGATGAAAAATATGAAGAAAAAACGAATTTACCTCCTCCCCACCATCCTGGCGTTTGAACGCCCAAACGCTGCATGTTTTGGGCGTTCAACGCCCAAATGCTGCATCTCCTGGGCGTTCAACGCCCAGCTGCTGCTTATTTCTGGCGTTGAACGCCAGGAAGTCCTTTGTTACTGGGCGTTTTTTTGAACGCCCAGAACGCTGTAAATCTGGTGTTAAACGCCCAGATGGCTATCCTTACTGGCGTTCAACGCCCAGTGGATGCTTCTGTTGGGCGTTGAACGCCCAAAACAGACTTTTACTGGCGTTTTCTTGCCAGTGAGCTCTTTTTTCTCTGTTTTGCGTGCAGAATCCTTCTGTAACCCTGTGAACTTATACAATTGACTCTTTACCTTAGGATCAATGAACTTTATATAAACAAATAAAATCAAGAATAGGGCAAAATGCTTAGAGGAAGTGATGCCCCATGGCTGGGTTGCCTCCCAGCAAGCGCTTCTTTATTGTCTTTAGCTGGACCTTGCTGAGCTTTTAATCTAGCTTCAGCCTTGAGCACTCTTGCTCAACATTGCCTTCAAGATAGTGCTTGATTCTCTGTCCATTAACAATGAACTTCTTATCAGAATCAATATCTTGAAACTCCACATAACCATATGGTGATACACTTGTAATCACATATGGTCCCCTCCACCGGGACTTCAGTTTCCCGGGGAATAGCCTGAGCCTAGAGTTAAACAACAGAACCTTTTGTCCTGGTTCAAAGATTCTAGATGATAGCTTCCTGTCATGCCATTTTTTTTATTTTTCTTTATAAAGCTTGGCATTTTCGAAAGCAGTGCATCTGAATTCCTCTAGTTCATTTAGCTGGAGCAATCTTTTTTCTCCAGCTAATTTGGCATCAAAGTTTAGGAATCTGGTTGCCCAGTAGGCTTTATGTTCCAGTTCCACGGGCAGGTGACATGCCTTACCATACACAAGTTGGTATGGAGAGGTCCGTATAGGAGTCTTGAATGCTGTTCTGTATGCCCACAGAGCATCATCTAAGCTTCTTGCCCAATCCTTTCTACGGGTACTTACAGTCCGTTCTAGGATTCTTTTTAGCTCTCTGTTAGAGACTTCAGCTTGTCCATTAGTCTGTGGATGATATGGAGTCGCCACCTTGTGGCGAATCCCATACCGGACCATGGCAGAGTAAAGCTGTTTGTTGCAGAAGTGAGTACCCCCATCACTGATTAGTACTCTAGGGACCCCAAACCTGCTGAAGATATATTTCTGGAGGAACTTCAGCACTGTTTTAGTATCATTGGTGGGTGTGGCAACGGCCTCTACCCATTTTGATACGTAGTCAATAGCCACCAGAATATAAGTGTTTGAGTATGATGGTGGAAAAGGTCCCATGAAGTCAATTCCCCATACGTCAAACAACTCAATCTCCAAGATTCCTTGTTGAGGCATGGCGTAACCATGAGGCTGATTACCAGCTCTTTGGCAACTGTCACAGTTACGTACGAACTCTCAGGAATCTTTATAGAATGTGGGCCAATAGAAGCCACATTGGAGGACCTTGGTGGCTGTTCGCTCACCTCCGAAATGGCCTCCATATTGTGATCCATGGCAATGCCATAGGATCCTCTGTGCTTCTTCTCTAGGCACACATCTCTGGATTATTCCGTCTGTACATCTCTTAAAGAGATAGGGTTCATCCCACAAGTAGTACTTTGCATCAGTAACTAATTTTTT